>NW_027262480.1:818570-1169794 GCF_902827115.2 Pseudochaenichthys georgianus
ATGTTTTGTTTTAGCTGTTTTAACTTTTAAATGCACTGTAAGGCGACCTTGGGTGTCCTGAAAGGCGCCTCGAAATAAAATGTATTATTATTATTATTATTATTATTATTATCATGTGTGCTACAAATAAACCAGTCAATGTGATCCCTGGCCCTGCTTTCCTTTGCTGAGCTTCATTAACTGTGGATCGTACTTTGTCACTTTCAGTTGCACACAGTGGCGGCCGGCCCATAGGGGCCCATAGGGGCCCATAGGGGCGCTAGGGGCGCCGCCCCACCGAAACATAATTTCAGCCAATCAGCGCCGTCAAATATTTTGGTCACGAGGGCGCTCACGTTGGAGCCCACGTTGCTTACGTGTGTTGTTGTTTAGACTCGTGAGTGACCAAGGTGACGCAGTAGTTGGATGAGAATGGTGTGCAGGTGGAGTCGGCGGACCTCGCTCCGCACCCAATTCCGTGCAAGAGCTACTCTCCAATCCTTTCGAAAGGAGAAGTTTGGGAGATAAATTGATACTTAAAGACCTTGGACCGGACCAACCCGATTTGTATATATCACAGCAAGCTCGTGAAAAAGACAACGTATCAACAAGGCTTCTCACATGGCTAGCTGGATGCAAACAGGTAAATGCTATCTTTTGTTTCACATGCTTGCTCTTCAAACAGCCGGGGACAGATACGATCTGTTCAGAAACTAGACAAAAGTTAAACAAGTACAAACCACAGACTGTCTGTGTCATGGAGAATACAGTCGCTGGTTTATTTATGTCTGTAGGCCGTTGTTGTGAGTGTGGACGGTCGGATATAACCTTAGCTTAGCCAAGCTCCATTCAGAAAACAAGCATTCTAAAAGGTTTTTCGCCTGCCGTCTGTCTGCAGACTTGTCAAAGCATTAATTCATGGTTTTTACTAACCGGTATCAGTATGTTGTTACGTCGGCATCATTTAGAAACGTGTATTACAATTTAATCACGGTAAAATATGTTCATCTTGTTGTAGCTGTAGCTCCCGAGCCAGCGCGTCTTGTTTGAATGATGCGAGTAAACACAGCTGGCAGCCGCGGTGAAACTCGAGCGACTAGAGCGATGCGATAGGAGCGTTTAGAGCGAAGCGAATATTCGCATCGCGTCCGGTCTGAACGCAGCATTAAAGCGAGCTCCGCGCTGCACTGGAAACGCGCCATTACATCACCAGAAGTCCTAATTTAAGGGGTTATTTCTCCCAAAAAAAATTGTTTTACTCACTATATCAACAGCCGCCACTGGTTGCACACAAGCTTCAGAGTGGTCAGTTGGCATATTTCAGCTGTGCTGATGCTGTGCTGCGTTGACAGCTCCCAAGTGGGTGAAGTAGCGGACAGTGGAGGTGGCCACGTCATCTGAAAAAACGGCCAGCTTTCCAACAAAAGCCTTCCATGTGTCAAAATGACATGTCCAAAACAGTTTGACCTGCGCCTTGCAGTTTCAAATTGAGCTCGTTGAGGTGTCCAGTAATATCTGTGAGAAACATAAGTTTCACGACCCATTTCTGGTCCTCGAGCTCTGGAAAGTCTTGGCCTTTTTCAGCCAGCAAGGCCTTTATGGCATCAAAGCAGCCAACAAACCGCTCCAAAACTTTTTCACAGCTTAGCCACCTAACTGCCGAGTGGAGAGGGAGATCTTTTTATGAGCTGTCCATTTCCTCCAGCAGGGATTGGAACTGTCGGTGTGTCAGAGCAGATCGCTTAACGATGAAGTCAACTATCTTCACCACTGTGGCCACGACCTCGTTAAGATCTGAATTTGACATCTTTGTACAGAGGTTTTCTTGGTGCATTATGCAGTGGAGTGTCATGATGGGGTGACCGGCTTGTTTCTCAATTAATGTGACCGCTCCCTTGTTTCGCCCGACCATGGCGGGAGCGCCATCTGTTGTCACTGCAAACATTTTGCTTATGTCAATCCCTCGCTCTTCAAAATGCTCCATAAATCTTTGGCTACGTCCTCACCTTTTGTTGTTTCAGGCATTGGTTTTAAGCAGCAGAGCTCTTCTCTTACAGTCGAATCACAGTATCTTACCATGACTGCCAAGCGTGGTATGTCGTTCACGTCCACGCTCTCATCCAGTGCAACGCTGAATACCGTGGCTTCTTTCAAACCAGCTGTCTGCTGCGTGCAAAAGTTTTCTGCCAGTTCCTCGATGAGTCGTTCAACAGATCTGGTTGACACTGGAATTGCATTTATTCTTGATTTTATTGTCTCTTTGTTTGGTAAGGAATTAAACAAAACCTCTGAGCTACAGAGGAAAGCCTCCTTAATATATTCAGCGTCAGTGAATGGCTTTCCATGTTTCGCGATGCAATGCGATAGCTTGCTTCGGTAGAATCATTGTTAGCAGTGGCAAAGGCTTTGAGAGTGTTTGCCTGTTTCCCATAACCAGACACAGCACGTTTGATGGGTTCAGCCTTGTCTGCCTCATCCTTGAAAGTTGTCTTGTGTTTGGTCTCAAAATGCCGTTTGACACTTGACGTCCGGCAGACAACATTTTCCAGACATAAAGTACACACAGCACGGTCCTTCTGAAACACAAAACCCCACTCTTCTGTCCACGAGGGCTGGAATGTCCGAACATTTATTTTAGATTTCTTAGGTAGCGGACCTGCCATTGTCTACCGGGCCTGCTCCGTCACTGATTAAAACAATCTTTAGGCCGGAGTCATAAATCAATTTACCGTAAATAAAACGTTGCGCATATCTGCCAATTGCTGTGAAAGAGGTAATTTGGCATGCAGATGAGAAAGCACTTCAACATTTCCCCCAAAACAGCTCATTATGGCTACTGCAATTTGTGAAGTGCCGGCGCGGCAGCAGTGCGTTCCTCTGTGGTGAAACGATCAGCACTACACCACAGTGGAAAGCATCAGCAAATCGCCTGGAGTTCAAGAGAGCGGCGGCGTGCGTTGCCGCTTCAACGCTTCTGCCCCGTGTGTAGGGGCCGTAACGGGGAGACGCGCTCTGGCGGCGGTCTCGTTCAGGATCCTAGATTTAAATATTTTGCAGACTTATTCCACTTATCCCTAGCGTGCCACTGGTTACGCCGGTGCCACGTGCCAAACGCTGCCGACCCCTGATTTACACTGTTACATACACCCCTCTTAAATTCTGTTAAACTCCAGGCAAATACTGAACATCATCAAGACAAGAGGGTAAGAAAAAGAAAAATATTTGTGGTGGCTGTTCGAGGTGAAACCAAACCAAAGACACAAATTACAGTCGATACAAAATCCTCCCATAAGGAGTGAAAAAGGATAGGGAGGTACCAGGCCCAATACCTTTCTCAGACCAGCAGAAGATGCCATTTACACCTTCAAAGCATCTCATCTAAGGCAACACACATAGCGTACCCACAAATCTACAAACGCATACAAATACTACTCGGATACAACCCATAAAAAACTTGTAGAATATCCTGACTGCTTAAATCTCAAATATCTTATGGAAGAATGCAAAAACTGAACGACTAACAGATGAGGTATCTTCAACCTTCTGTGCTGCCATCTCATATATCAACTTTTTAGGAGATTTGACATGCCTCCCACATTTAGTAGTGACTGAACCACCATAGCCCGCATGAACACTATGAAGTTGCGTGAAATAGCATTGGTTTCATCAACAACTTCTGTGAAAGTTAAACGAGAAACACCAACTGAGTCTGGGTCAGTCAAGTCAGCAGCACTCACAGGGTCTGGGTCAGGTGGCAGAGTCACACTGTCAGGGTCTGAGTCAGATGAGTGAAGATCAATGGCAGGGACTGAGTCAGGTGAGTGAGCATCACTGGCAGGGACTGAGTCAGGTGAGTGAGCATCACTGGCAGGGACTGGGTCAGGTGAGTGAGCATCACTGGCAGGGACTGGGTCAGGTGAGTTCATGAGCCAGTCCACAGTGTGATCGTAGCCATCTTCATTGTCCACATGCACAGAGACTTGACCACTTCAACATTCCTCATCCCCATTATCTGAGTTGACAAACGAGGCAGGAGTTTCAACCTTGTCCATGAAAAGAAAGTCAACCAGGAGAAGTAGGTTTCCGATGCACAACTCTCTCTTTTCCAGATTGGGCATCTCTTATCCTGTACACGTTAATCCCAGCCCTGACCGACACAACATCATAGGGCGTAGAAACCCACTTGTCAGCAAGCTTTCTTTTGCCCCTCTCACCACGGTTGGCCAACAAAACTCGATCACCCACACCCAGCGGAGAACCCTTGACTTTGCAGTTGTAAAGCCGAGCATGACGGGCTTGCTCATTAAGGCTGTGATTTTGAGCAATCCTTGCAGCTTCACACAAGTCCTGTCTCAACTGAGAGACAAACTCATTATGGTTGACCACTCTTTCATCCTGAAGCCCATGCTGGAACACAATGTCAATAGGGAGACGTGGCACCCGGCCAAACATGAGGTAAAAAGGGGCAAAGCCGGTTGTCTCATGTACTGTGCAGATGGAGCAAAAGGTCAGCGTCTGCAACACCCGGGGCCACCTGTCTTTCATTGTTGGGGGAAGGTTTTTAAAGCGTTCTGTCACGCCATTACCCATGGGGTGGTAAGGTGTGGTGTGTGACTTTTGCACCCCCGCCACCTCCAAAAGGTCCTTAATTAGTCTGCTCTCAAAGTTGGCACCCTAATCTGAATGGATTCTCTTGGGGAAGCCGTATACACAGAAGAAATCATTCCATAACCGGCAAGCAACATGTTTTGCAGACTGACTCCGACAGGGGAAAGCATGTGCCATTTTTGAGAAATGGTCAGTGACAACCAATACATCAACTGTCTTCTTGTCACCAAGTTTAGCTGTCCAAAAGTCAATGCACACCAGATGCTGTGTGTAAATCGAAAAGATACATTTACAACATAGGTAGTCCAAATGTTTGGAAATGCATGTGTCTATAATAAGAAGATGAATCCAAGAGGATGTCAGCAATCCTGTGGGAGCCATCAGGGAAGTAGTATGGTGAGAGTCAGGCAGGACCGCCGAGACAGGTTCAGCCACGACTCGAAGTCCAGGACTCAGATCCAGTACTCAGAATAAAGGATCCAGGACATACGACTACAGCAACAGGATTAGCCTCGACTCAGGATCCCGGCGTATATATGGACACAAAAAAGAGATTTGGGGGACGCTGGGTTAATCGGAACATGAGAGTACACAGGTACAAACAGACAGAAAGACAGAGTAAGGTGCCCCCCCCAACAGTCCAAGAAGTGAATGAAAGGCTTTTTGTTCAGTCGATGGCATGTTCTCATTCTGTACAGAATTCCATTGTTGACCTGGTTCAGATGTTGCCTCGCGTCTGGTAGCTTTCCTCTTTTGATGCATATAGAACAGGACCCTGCTTATGGTCTTGTCTTGCTCCTGGAGATTCAAAAGCTGGCTCTGAGGAATAGGAGTGGAAGAGTCTTCCTCAGTGGGGTTGGGTATCGTTTGAATTTCCACGATTCTGATTCCGATTCCGATTCTACTTTTCGATTTCGGTTCTTAACGGTTCTCAATTCCGATTCTTTGAGGGGCAGGGTAAAAATATTATACATGCTTCTTCCACCAAAAAAATTACATTTATTCGAGAAACTTTTACACAGGTTAGTTTACAGTAATATTCACATTAATCAGTCTGTTTATATTCACTGCTATGTAACTGTAACCTGAGAACCACTGAAGCTACAACAGTGTAACAGTCCAACTTTTAAAGAACAGTTTTGTTGAGAAAAACAAGCATCTGCCTCTCAGGTGTACCGGGAAGACAGGTTTGAACATTTTAAAGTAAAATGCTTCAATCTGGTGCACTTTAAGCAGAATTACTAGAGACTAGATCTAGGGGGTACAACTCCAAACACCCATATGAAAAAGATTGGTTTACATTTTAATAATTAAATAAGTATGTGAACATAACCAATAACCCATAGCCAATAACAAATACATGTAACGTATTTTATTTTTGTTGTTCATTCATATCTTATTTTACATATTTTTTTATCTCCAGTTTAACACGATATGTCTGGTTTACTGTCCTATAGTATACATTGAAATTATTTCAAACCTGTTTTATCCCAATAATTATAAAGGAGTGCCTTGGCAATATGTTTACATAAATTGTGATCAAAACGTTTGAGACCCACTGAGATAACTTAGACTAAAGTGAACTATCTAAACTCTCAAGAGTCATTTACCTCACTGAGCTGTAGTTATCAACCTCTCAGTCTGACTGGAGAGGACTCTCCCTCCACATCATTGTAGAAACATCTTCTTCTTCCGTTAGAGCAGCTAGCACCAGATGCTAATAACAACAGTGCCCTCCCTCTCTCCCTCGCTCGCTCCCACGCTCACTCGCACTTTGGCTGTGAGCTGCGGTTGATAAGCCAACATCCCCCATTTTCATCACTTACAGCGCCCATCGTACAGGGCAAACGAAAAGTGTAACCGGGATGAAAAGGGTGTTACATTTACTTAATTATGAATGTTGTTACATCAAGGCCGAAAATTAGGATGAGCCCCAACGGTCAAAACATTTTTTTTCCTCCCAGAGCTGTCCACAGATCTGGTGCCCTAGGCGAACATGGTTACGCTGTAGGAAGTGTAGGTACAACGCTACATTTCCCGCCCACCGCAGTCATACAGTAGGCTACGGAGAGCGGCGTGAAACATTTCCTCAGGCATCGAAAAGCGGAACCGAAATTCACATTTCTAAATGATGCCGTTGGAATCGAAATGTTGGAACCGGTTTCGAACCGGAACCGGTTCTCGGTACCCAACCCTATTCCTCAGGCAACTGTGGCAGTGATAAGTTAGCTGGGTAGGCCACGATCACCATGAGCCATCAATGCAGCTGTCACTTCTTCTGAGCTGATGGAACTTACCACAGGCTGGTGAACAGGCCCAGCACCAAGGTCAGATGACGTTGACCGGGTGCCTTGGACAACCTGGCAGTTGTTTGTCAGCCGAAAAACATCCTGCACTGTGCCCTTGACAACTCCATTGACTTTGTCCAGTAGTGCAACATATGGCTCTTTCAACAAGCGGTAACCAACACATGACTGGACAAAAGGCTCACGGCTCAAGGCATCTGCAACAATATGTTTAACACCCGGAACGTACTTAAGATCGAAGTTGTACGCTGCAAGCTTGGCCACCCACCTTTGTTCACAGGCATCCAAACGTGGTTTTGTCAGAATGTACGAAAATAACACAAAAACGGGCTTGTTATCTGTCCAAGCGGTGAAATGTCTCCACTTCAACCAATGGCTGAATTTGTCGCACACAGCCCACTTCAGCGCCAACAACTCCAGCCTGTGTGCTGGATAGTTCATTTGAGACCGGGTCAGCGTCTTACTCGCAAAGGCCACAGGCTGTGCAACTGTCTCACCAGGTGACACTTGTGACAAGTCAGCTCCAATACCATCAAAAGAAGCATCAACAGCGAGAATGAAAGGCTCATTGAAGTTTGGGTGAGCCAACGTGACACTTTTCAGAGTTTGTAATGATTCCTGATTCCTGCAGGTGTCCAGTCATTAGACGTAAGAGCTGCTGGGGCAGAGGACTCAAGACTTTTTCTTGAATTTCTTGCCTTTCTTCGCATGTGATTGAACTTGTCGGCCAGAAATGAGTCTGAACAGAGGTTTGGCCTTACAGAGCAATTGATAATGAAATGCTGATAATAGAAGACCATGCCCAAGAATGACCTGATCTTCTTCCAGGAAGGCGTGACACCATCGCTCTCCATCAACTCTGCTTCACCCACATCAGCAATGGTCTTCACTTTGTCAGGGTCTGTTCTCACCCCATCTGGACAAACAATATGACCCAGAAACTTAACTGAACTCTTCAAGAGATGACATTCCTTAGGGGCCAGCTTGAGGTTGTGATTTTTCAGATGGGAGAACACCATTTCCAGACGTTCAAGAGCCAACTGTTTATTAGGGGCAAAAACCATCACGTCGTCAAGGTAACAGAGTAAGCTGCTGAAGTTTTTATCTCCGAATATTGACAACATCATCCGCATGAAGGTTGCGGGACTGTTGGACAGGCCTTGAGGCATCTTATTGTACTCATGGAGGCCGAAGGGTGACGAAAAGGCTGTGTACTTGTTGTGCTCCTCATTAAGTGGCACGTTGTAGAACCCATAAGTCAAGTCCATGGTAGAGAAGAAGACATTTCCTCCCAGTGCAGCAAGAGCATCGGCTTGATGAGGCAATGGGTGTGCATCTTTTACAGTCTTTGCATTGAGCCATCTGAAATCAGTACAAATGCGCAGATTGCCATCCTTCTTCCACACCAAGACCAATGGGGATGCATACTGATTGTGAGATTTCCTGATTATGCCCTTTCCCTCCATCTCATTCAGTGTAGTCCTCAGCTTCTCATACTGGCTTGGTGGAACCCGGCGGTAAGGAAAGCGAAACGGCCTCTCGTCCACAAGGTGTATTTTGTGGACAAAGTCTGTAGCCTCCCCACAATCCATCTTGTTTCTGGAAAAGATGGACTCATACTTCTCAAGAAGCTGAAAAAGTCTATCTTTCCACTGCTCAGACACCTCACAACTCTCCAAGTCCAAATCTTGTAGCCCCAGCTTGTTTAGAGCGTCCTTTCTTTGTTCAGGGGTCTTTGTTGTCAAAGAGCACTTTGAGACTCTGTGGGCCCTTCTCACTTCTCTTATTTTTCATTTCCTCGCTCCTCGGTCTCGGTCTCACCGGAAGTTGATTTGTCTGCGCCATCTTGAGTAGCGTCCCAATGGCCTTATTTTTGCCGGAAGACCGAGGATCGAGGAGCGATAATGGAGGAGCTATAACCGAGGAACCACCAGACCATCCTCCGATGAAATCCTCAGACACTCGCCCAGCCCCTTACTGTGTATCGCTCACTGATTGGACAATGCAGCGCATGCACTGATCTGATGCTTCTTGACATGAGAGCAGTTTCCCAGCGGAGTGAAGAAAACACATGAACCTCACGGGACTCACTCCTCAGTTTATACCGTGTTTTGTTTCAATTAATGTTTCATTTAGTTACAAATATGTGATATATCTGAACAACAAAGTGGTCAAAAATCATTTTATTCATTTTTTGGAAACATTTTCATGATCGCTTTTTTTGTTTTACATTTTCATTTATTCTCATTTCCATTCAGTCAGTCATTAAGTGCTATTTAAAATGTTAATTTGCTACATATCCACACAAACAAACAAAGTGTGCAATCCAATGCATGTTAATCTAACTGGGATTGATAGATAACATATCTCTTTTTCTTCTCTCAATTATTTTATTTCTATTGTGCACTCTAATCAATATTAATCAAACTATTGTTCGTTTATACATTTTAAGAATGGCGTTTATCTTTTTTGAGAATTAGTTCTTATTTTATTTTATTTATTTGGGTCTACAACAGATGATACAAATGTTTGTGTCAGTAAATGTGTACTAACAGAGGCAGGGGTGTTTGTGAAAATAACTGGGACAGAGCTGCTGTCAGACTGTGCAGCGTCATCACAAACGGACGTCGCTTCAGGTGACGCTCCGGAGGAAAGGACGTCCCATTGCTCTTAAAACTAATTTCCCTGCTTCTCGTGGTTTCCTTGCGTCTCTCCATGCTTCCCTGGTGGGAGGGACTAGACGCAGGGAAACGACGCAAGTGAGGGACGCAAGGAATCCATTTTACCGAAGTGAGAAGGATGGCTATTGACAGAAACCTTTTCAGCTGGGGGCAGCTCTTCAACTGCAACACATGGGAAGACATCTGCAATCTTACAGTTTCTCCTCAGAGTCACTGGCTCACTGCTTGGGTTAATCAGTTTGAGGGGAATACAAGCTGCATGTGAGAGGCACTGTTGACAACTTCATAGTATGTTGAATACTTAAAACGAAAGTTAGTTATAATTAAATATAATCCATTATATTCTTATATAACTCTAAAGAAAATGTTTCATATGTTATGTTTTTTCTGTATTTACAGTATAAACCAAGTGGTTTGTTAAATGGAGTGTAAGACTTATAATGATTTATGGGTGTCAGTGATAAGGGAGTAGGCAGTTTCTTCCCTCTCCTCTCACAGCAGGGAGGGGGGCTCCGGACTTAAGCAGAAATACATTGAGGCCTCAAAAAGGTGGTTATGTCATAGTCATAGAATATGTCTAGTCATGTTTTGTTTTACACAAACTTGGGAAGGTGTGTCTTATGCCAGAGCCAATAGAATATGTTGGTTGGGTATAGAGGAGGTATTTGTGGGTTTTCTATCCGGTTTTTTGAGCATATAAAGACTGGCTTTTTTGGATTTTCGGGGGGAGAGAGGGGGAAACCCCTGGTATACTCTCTCCCGGTAGGCTCTGTCCTTCAGAGCTGGGTTAATAGCTCGCGGTAAGGTTCTCTCAAACTTGGTAAATATCTCTTGAATTTCTTGGTTGGAATGCTGAGTGAATTGCTTTGAATGAGGGAATTTCCTTGAATGCTGAATCGAAACACTGTGGGATTTTGAGAGTATTAGTACCTACCTACGTGAGGAACTGCCTCCGAAACACTGTGGGATTTTGAGAGTATTAGTACCTACCTACGTGAGGAACTGCCTCCGAAACACTGTGGGATTTTGAGAGTATTAGTACCTACCTACGTGAGGAACTGCCTCCGAAACACTGTGGGATTTTGAGAGTATTAGTACCTACCTACGTGAGGAACTGCCTCCGAAACACTGTGGGATTTTGAATGTGCTTTTTATTATCACCGGTCTTTTTATGAGGAAATGCCTCTAAATTCTATCGGGAGATTTTAAATGTCACAACTGAATTGGGCAGTTGAAGTGAAACATTTTGGTAATAAATGTAAGACTGTGAATTAAAGTTTCATATTTGAACATGATCACAGCATCATTTTTTTTTGTTTAGTATGATTATAATGTTGTAAAGAGAGAAGGTAAAAACCCTGTATTAGTTTGGACCTATTTTTCTTCAAATAAACTGATACCACCTTTTGGACTGGGACAACTTAAAGGACATCTGTGCTCTCCTCTCCTGCTTCAAAGGTGAGACTGCACCCTGCCACACCCATGTTTAGGTAGGAACACACCCCATTTACTGATACCAAAATCCTTCGGGATCGCTTAAACAGATTAAAAAGAGTTGTCTGAATTGAAACAGCAGTTAATTGAACCTGGTTCTTCGGGGAGTTAATAGAGGTGAGATCTTGCTGACGTTGGTGGATCTGAGCCAAGCAGTAAACTTACATAGACTCAGTAACTTCGGTCAGGTCAATTAGTGAGGTCAGAGTAATTTACCGGAATAAATTAATCAGGACCTCACCACATACTCTAAACAGCACCAAGCACGTTTGAAGTCGAAATGTCAACATTTACTGGTGAGGTGGCAGTATTGGTCAGAGGCGCACTAAGAGATGGGCTTAGTTGAGTCATAATGTTCTGTACTACTTTCTGACTGACCTGCTGAAGTCTCCCATCTGATTAGCAATCTCAGTAGCAAGGGCATCAGGGTTAGGAATAGCCAACCCAGTCTCATAAAAAAACGTGTAATAACTACGTTGGTCCATAACGTAGGACGTAGTATTTCTACGAAAACGCCTCTGAAATTGTAAGATGCCTACGTTTTTTTTCACCATTCATTCCAATGTCACGTGATCTTCACATTTCTCCCTGCAGAAAAAAAAAACATGGCCGACATTCGTTTTATTCTCGGTGGAAAATGCCTATTTTAATGTTAGTTTGGCAATTAAAATGCCCTTTGATGCGAGAAATCAAAGGTTACAAGTTGTTATTTCAGATTATGTGTGCAGTGGATGTACATGATCTTTAGTTTGCTAGTTATTACAAAGATTACTTCAAGAAATTGTGTCTATACAATGTTTTCATTGTTACCAAGGTGGTTGCTAGGGACGCTGCTATCGATATTATTTCTGTTATGTTGGGTAAAATGGTGTTATCTTTATTGCTACCCCCTTCCCCGTCAATGTATAGTGTTGGTCCACAATGCAAACGTATTAGTTTAACAAAATCCGCATCTAAAATTGTGGCATAGTGTGGTGCCGAGAGATGGGAGTCGGAGGCGGGGTATCAAAGGTACAAGCTAGACTTTTATTTAGCATCTCAAAACACATGTAAACAGCTTCATGCCCGGGAAGCGAAGACCGGCGGAGACAGGAAGTCCGGCTCACTAAAATGTCTGTGCAGAACAATACCCTAACCCATAGATCCGTGGGTGAATAATGTCAATCACCAGGGAACCTTTTTCCTCTCAAGGGCCATTTCAATTTTTACAATATCCTCAGAGGGCCGTACAAGTTATTGACCTCTGCTTAAAAAACTAAAATCACAGCCCATTCATTTCATTCTGTGCAAAGAAAAAGCAACCTCTTAATCCAGATATCTCACCATGACTCGCGTATGCATGCACGTGCAGGGTGTGGTGTGCTCCCCTGGGAAGATTTTTTTTTTAAATGTTGAAGTTAAAAGCATCAATCTGGTGCACTTTGAGAGCAACATTAGGAGATCTATGGACACATCTCTCAACACCCAAACACAACTGGAAGCAGATTTTCTTTTAATTTATGGATATTTCACAAATCACTCCCCTTTCAAACTGTATTCTTCTTTATTAATAACTGTCATATAGTATTTTATACCTGTTTACTTTATTCTCTTATTTTTTTTATAACTATAATGATCATATAAAGATGTGCCTTTACCTCACTGGTTGTAGACACAGCTTCTTATATTCGTTAGCATAGCTAGCTAACCAGATGCTAATGATAACAACACAGTTATTGACTGTCTGAGCAGTATGACAGATGAACAGATCGCCACTGGGCTTTCAGCTAAAGACACAGACACGCAGAAACTGCGGCATGTGTATGGACTTATCGGTACTGCAATTTCTGAAGTGCTGGAGTGGCGTTCTGATGCTCTCCGTCAGAACTGCACCCCTGCTGTCAGTCGAGACATATACCACGTGATGACACGTTAGGCTCGTGTTGTGTTCAAAGACCCTGACCTTGGCCAGGAAAAACAGGCACTCGCTTGTTTAATTAAAGTATACGGCCCGGAGGCCGGAGATTCCCCACCCCTGCCGTAGAGTCTCACTCTGAGCGAGTGCTGCTGCAGCTGCTCTCGGCTTCGTCCATACTAATTCATTCATTCATTCAATGCTCACCGGTTCCGCGGCTCCACATTGTTTGTTGTGAGGAGTCTGATATATTTAGTATATTTATATTTTAGTGCGACAGCCAGGGGTGACAGGCGCGTACGCGTCACATGCAGCTTGCTGTTGCCAGATTGGGTGGTTTTCCGCATTATTTTGAAGCCTGTTTACTGTGTGTTTTAACTGGGATTTCGGCTGAAAGGCATATGAAATCTGGCACACTTTTGAACGCCGTTATATAATACAGTGCTGAGAATGAACGCACTTTTGAACGCCGTTATACAGCGCTGAGAATGAACGCGTTCTCAATTACGTTTATCTAGCGGAAATACAGTACGTTCAGTTCACGTTCGCCCAAAATATGAACGCGTTCATGAACGATCGTTCATTGAACGCGTTCAGGTACATCACTGATCACCACAATAGATACGTTATTTTCCCCTGTGCAATTCTCCATTTACTCAACAATAACACATAATTATCCTTGTGTTTATTTATTTGTCTGATTAATAAACACAAGTTGGAGTCCGTCAGCACCGAGGGTCGGAGCAGCTCATTTGCTTTACAGAATATTACACCCGGAAGTAAGTATTCTCTCCGCTTCGCTTGACAAACCCCGGGATAGTCCTTAAGCTCTGTGATTGGAGAGTGTGCAGAGCGTCGAACAGCACTTGAAATGGGATGGAACCACGGCAGACTGTCCAAAACTGGATTTGAACGGCTCCACCGCGTCTGTTGTTCATTGATGAGCCTGAAACATGCACTTGTCAAGGTTCAAAGGCACATTGTGCAAATATGGCAGTAGCCATCGATCATCTTAAGATAAGATATACTTTATTGATCCCAAGTTGGAAACATTTGCGGTACATCAGCATGTGTATAGTTGTAAATATGCAGTGGTGTTTATTTGTAAATCATTTAGTATAATCACACAAATTCTGTGTTTTATATTTAATAATTCTGTGTTCTTTATTTATTGATTGTTCAATACCTGACAAGGTCGGAGATGAAAAACTTTGGTCACAGGTTCCTCAACAGTGCATCACAAGACATCTTTCAATATGTGTACCTCCACCATTAAATTGTCATATTCTGCACATTTCTTATACTATCTACATACATCTTATAAGAGTATAATACATATGTATAATATCAGTTAAAATAAGTGCTTCAACATAGTTAACATTGCTGGAGGTATGCACAAATATTGATAGATGTCTTGTAATGCACTGTTGAGGAACCTGCGACCCAAGTTTTTCATTCATTGCATAACTACACCATAGTTGTGTAGGCCTATATGATATGTCAATAAACCTTAGAAAATCTTAAAATCTTGAAAGGGATGTGCAAAATAGTCATTATATACAGTCTTTACTTAACTATTAGTAGAGAATAACGAGTAATGAACATACTTTATAGGGATTATATTAATATCTAATAATAAAAATAATGAAATTCAATAACATGCTTTAACCACTAGGTGTCCCTTTATATCAGCTGTGCACCTTTATGGTGTAAATACAGCCTATCTACCAATTGGATCAAATATAAAAGTCTGCCGAATTAGTGTTGATACTGCAAGGAGACGTATTGTGTGAAAAGAAATGTAAGATGTTGTTTAATTGTTGATATATTTATGATCCACGTCACGTTTCCAGTGTTGGCGGCAGTTCCTCATGTTTGTCTAGAAGTCTTCTCATCAGGGCTCTATAAATACCGAACTACGGCAGATATGTAATATTTAATGCAGCCGAACCGTGTATTACAATGCCGTTATGTGATGACTTTCAAAGAGAAAAGCAAGTACACTCGGAATAAAGTGTCTTCGGTCTGTTTCCGGTATTTGTTAATGACGATGTGCTGTGAGATGTGAGACTGAAATTGTACAGGGGAAAATAACGTTTCTACACCATTTTAGATGCGGATTTTGTTAAACTAATACGTTTGCGCTGTGGACCAACACTATACTTTGACGGGGAAGGGGGTAGCAATAAAGATAACACCATTAACAGTTACACAACATAACAGAAATAATATCGATAGCAGCGTCCCTAGCAACCACCTTGGTAACAATGAAAACGTTGTATAGACACCATAATCTTCCCCTTGTACGATGTTCAGGGTCTAAGGACAGAGGGTGTCGTATTGTCATACTGATATTCTGTACAAACTGTGAAGTCCACTGGGACAAATGTAACATTTGTGATATTGGGCTATATAAATAAACATTGATTGATGATAGTTCAATAAACAAGAAAGTCCCCTCAGATGTTAAGACCTTTACAGATACATGCAGCTAAATATAACATGTTAACAGGTTAAGATACACAAGGAGGTAAAAGGTATGATAATACAAATTCAAATACAGTGTTAAGTTCCCTTCTAAACAAGGGGTACAAAGGGAAATAACAAAATACAAAAATAACCGGTAGAGAGGAAACTGATTTCGCAAAATTAGTAGATAAGGTTTATTTCTTTGAAAAGGAAGAAGGCTCACCAGCCAATTTACAAAACAAACTTAAGATGAACGGAGAACAACTTTCTCCTAAAAGAATGTGACTGAAGTACTCAATGCACAAAGACAAACTGGAGCATATCTCCTAACAATGAACAAGTGAAACTAACAGGTCTCACACAGAGACACCACACTACACATGCTGCACACATCACACAAGCAGCCCAGAGGAGAAGGATTATGAAATCAAAATTATGATTTCTCTCAGAAAGATAAGACACAAGACAAGTGAATAGATTCAACAATATAAAACCCTATACAATGAAGTGAACATATAGGTACAACAGAAATACAAATACAAATGAATAGTAATAAAAACGACATAATTCTAATAAAAGATTAAACGATTAAAATATAAAGAAACTAACGTAAAAGTAAATGTTGTTATTGAAACTGTTAAATAACTAATATAAGATAAAGCCCTTCCTATATCATAAATAAAACAATATAAAAGTAGGTGAATAATAAAGACTAAAAGACCATTTAATGTGGGGGGTTGCTAATAAAAAGCTAATCTAAAGAGATGTGTCTTTAGAAGGCTTTAAAAATGTCCATTGAGCCTCTGATACTTCCTGGTGTTCCACAGTTTGGGAGCGTAGAGGATAAAATCCTCACCCATTTTATTTTGGGGGACTTTAGGGATATTTAAAAAGCTGAAGAGGACCTCGGGCTTGTCCAGGGACATCAAACGAGACTGACTCTGTGAATTGAAGTCTGTTTGCCACACTTCAATTCAGGAAGACTCTTAAAATATAACAGCTCTCAGGACATCTATGAAGGTAGATATGGTGCAAAATGTGAGAGCGTGTAAAACCTGATGTGAGCACTTGCAGAAAAAAAATCTGAGATTGTGTGTATACATTTACACTTGAGCGAAGCACAGAGCTAGAACGGGAGCTGCGTTGGTGTGAAAGGGGCAACAGCAGTCACTTGTGTCTGACCCGAGAGCCTTGTAATTCTGATAGCTCCAACCCCCCTCCCTCCCCCACATCTACAGGTGAATATTACTTTTTTGACACATTCATCTCAAGAAGTGTAGCAAAAGTCAAGGCCGCAGATTTGTCGATTTATACTGCCACAGAGCAGATTCGTGAAGTTGTAATGACTGATTTGAGAGGTTGTAATAACCAAGTTGCAGTTGTAATGGAAAATATATTTAAAAAATAAATGTTTCTCTGCAAGTGAACATTTCATCACTAAGTTCATGTTTTTTCTACAAGCTACAAAACTTTTTTTCTTCTTCTTCTGTGACTTCAAATTTGGTTCACAGATTTTATTCAAGTGTAAATGTATGCACACAAGCTCATATTTCTTTTCTGCAAGTGCTCACATCAGGTTTTACACGCTCCCTCGCATTTTGCACCATATCTACCTTCATAACATCAGGAGGAGGAAACAGCTAGCTTGGCTCTTGTTCAAAACTATGCGGTGTGGATTAGCTTGTGGAGTTTAAGGTGAGAACTTTGAGAAAACGTTTTCCCATACTCTTCAAAGCTGTACGATTTTTACTCCAGAGTGAATACGTTGATGTGTTTTGAGATCACTTGATGTAGTGAATGTTTTCCCACACTCTTACTAAGATCAATAATACTCATACTAATAATATCATATCTAAGGATTATGAAAACAAAATTATGATTTCTCTCGGAAAGATAAGACACAAGACAAGTGAATAGATTCAACAATATAAAACCCTATAAAATAAAGTGAACATATAGGTACAACAGAAATACAAATATGAATGAATAGTAATAAAAATGTCATAATTCTAATAAAGGTTAAATGATTAAAATATAAAGAAACCAACGTAAAAATAAATGTTATTGAAACTGTTAAATGACTAATATAAGATAAAAGCCTTCTTTTATCATAAATAAAGCAATATAAAAGTAGGTAAATAATAAAGACTAAAAGACCATTTCAAGTGGGGGGTTGCTAATAAAAAGCTAATCTAAAGAGAAGGCGTTAAAAAATGTCCACTGAGCCTCTGATATTTCCTGGTGTTCCACAGTTTGGGAGCGTAGTGGATAAAAGCCTCACCCATTTTATTTTGGGGAATTTAGGGATATTTAAAAAGCTGAGGAGGACCTCAGGGCTTGTCCAGGGACATCAAACGAGACTGACTCTGAATGGAAGTCTGTTAGTCAGACTTCAATTCAGAAAGACAAATATAATAATACAGCTCTCAGGACATCAGGAGGAGGAAACAGCTAGCTTGGCTCTCATAGTTGTTCAAAACTATGCGGTGTGGATTCGCTTATGGACTTTAAGCTGAGAACTTTGAGAAAACGTTTTCCCACACTCTTCACACCAGTACGGTTTTTCTCCAGTGTGAACATGTTGATGTCTTTGGAGATAACTTGATGTAGTGAACGTTTTCCCACACTCTTCACACCAGTACGGTCTTTCTCCAGTGTGAATACGTTGATGTGTTTTGAGATAACTTGATGTATTGAATGTTTTCCCACACTCTTCACACCAGTACGGTTTTTCTCCAGTGTGAATACGTTGATGTATTTTGAGATAACTTGATGAAGTGAATGTTTTCCCACACTCTTCACACCAGTACGGTTTTTCTCCAGTATGAATACGTTGATGTTTTTTGAGATTACCTGATTCCCTGAATGTTTTCCCACAGTCTTCACAGCTGTACGGTTTTTCTCCAGTGTGAATACGTTGATGTCTTTTGAGAACATTTGATGTAGTGAAAGTTGTCCCACACTGTTTACAGCTGTACGGTTTTTCTCCAGTATGAATACGCAGGTGGCACTTTAAATGTCCAGGTGTTGTAAAGGATTTATCACATTGCTGACACCTGTGACGTCTCTCTCTTCCTTTTGGTTTCTAGAACAGACAGACAGAGAAAGAGAGAAAGTAAATCTAAAAAGCATAAAAACATATACAGTTAACACAATAAAAACTCTCTTAATATAAACCTTGAGATAACAGAATACTACTTTTACTAACTGTTTGTGTTTATTATATTTGTATTATATTAGATAAAGTAACAGCAACATTCTAACCACAGTAAATACCAGAGGTGGTTGGATTCGAGTCACATGACTTGACTCGAGTCGCATATTTTTGGACTTGAGACTTGCTTGACTAACTAACCCTTGATAAAAATCATCGACTTGACTTGGTATTCATGACTTGAGTATTGACTTAGGCTTGAGACGGATGACTCGAAAGGACTTTACTTTCTAAAATAAAGTATTTGCATTTGTATTGTACGAAGCCCTTAAGGGAAATGAAAACAAATTGTGAGAGACGGTAACTCGTTCGCAGGAGAAAGTTACCGGTGTGCCAAGTAGGAAGTGGAGCGCACAGGAGACACGTTTCATTGCAGACTGTTGTGTTTATGTGGGGAAATAGCAGTGCATACATTATTTGAGATACATTTCGAAGTCGGACTTCATTTTTGGGACATTTCTATTTGTTTAACCCTCTGGAGTCGGTGGACGCGCCGGCGCATCCAGGTGCGCATAATTTACGTAATTAATCATATATTTTTGATTATAAGGAGTAGAAATATGATTCAGATATCCGCGGAATCGCTGGAAGAGTAGCTTTCCAGCGGTACCTTCTGTGAGACTGTAACCAGGGCACAGCAGCCAATATGGCCGCTCAAAGCAGCTTGACTTTACACTGTGTGGGATTTGTGGATTCGTGTGTCCGTCAAGGAAATCTCGGCCGGCAGCCATCATGGTCTGAAATGACCAATGGACATCGAGAAATCACTAAGGACCTACCCACCAAGTAAAAGAACATAAACCACGTGTCTCCCATCAGTTTACGTCTGTGAGGAGAGAGAGAGAGAGACACAGAGAAAATGGCTAACAAAAAACGTTACAGTTGCAGACTTCGCTAGAGTTTTTTCGCTAGCAGCAGTGAAGATAGAGCCTCAGAACCTGAAGTCTTCGACTCTTCTGAAGAAGAAGAATACAAAGACAACAACAAGGATCCATTTGGACATGGGTAAGTGTAAATATTACAGTAATAGTGTACTGGCAATGTGTGGGGAATACCGCGAAAATGAACAATAGGTTTATTGATATATCTTTTTTATCGATAGTCATGAACTTTTTCTTGGGACAAAATAGACTCCATTAGCAAACGTTTACTCTGTGTTAACGTTATTTTGGTGTGTAAAAGTGAGATTACATGTGTAGATGATTAAATTAATCATTTATTCGTCCCACAACGGAGACATTTACAGTGACATGTTAGACATGTTTTTGCCATAGATTATTTTATCATACTGTTCTGTACAGATGAGGCCTGTTATTATTTTACCGTCCTGTAATCAGATGTAGCCTATGTATATGTGATTTTATACTGAATGTAAAGTAACAGGAAATACCTGTGTGTGTGTGTGTGTGTGTGTGTGTGTGTGTGTGTGTGTGTGTGTGTGTGTGTGTGTGTGTGTGTGTGTGTGTGTGTGTGTGTGTGTGTGTGTGTGTGTGTGTGTGTGTGTGTGTGTGTGTGTGTGAGTGAGTGAGAGAGAGAGAGACTCCTGTTCAACCTCCCAAACTTTCTTTTTATGTGTGCATTGTTATTTGTGCTTGAGCAACATTTTACTTGAACTTTATTTCAATGAAATTAGTTGTAATTATTGTCCTACATTTTAATTTGTTTTACAGGGATGTTTCACAGCTGCCTGGGCCTAGTGGCCCACAGGCGGCGTTTATCCAGCAGCCAGAACATCCATCTGTGCCTGCCCCCAGGTCAAGATCTACCGTGGCTCAAGGGCCTTCACCAGAGCCATCACCACCAAGGACCAGCAGACCAGCATCACTACAGCTACCTCCACCTCCATCTGTGGCTGCCACCAGGTCAAGATACACCTCAGCACAAAGGCCCCACCACAGCCATCACCTTCAACCCAGCCAGCAAGGAGGTCTCGTGGATGTCTCGTATAGCACTTGTACCCCACACCTACACAGCAGCCCATGCACCATCACCCCCATCTTCACAGCAGCCAGACCCACTGTCTTGGAAGACATACAAAGACCGTGACAAGTTCTGATGTTCAATATTGTAAATAGTGAGATTTTCCAGTTTCTTATATAAATAAGAACCTAATAGAACCGTCCTTAGGGCAGCAGAGCGGAAATGGTGGAAATCCAAACACCGTGACGACCTCCTAACCTATCAGGCTCTCCTCTCCTCTTTCTCTGCTTCCATCTCTCAGACAAAAAGCACTTTCTTTCAAGATAAGATCCAATCTTCCTATTCCAATCCTAAAAAACTATTTTCCATCTTCTCCACCCTCTTGGACCCTCCCAAAGCCCCTTCCCCATCCTCCCTTCTGTCAAGCGACTTTGTTAACCACTTTGAAAAAAAGGTTTACGACATTCGCTCTTCTTTTTCTGACTCACCCCTACTCACCGCCGGATCACCTGAGCCACCT
Organism: Pseudochaenichthys georgianus; assembly: GCF_902827115.2. Taxonomy (NCBI): domain Eukaryota; kingdom Metazoa; phylum Chordata; class Actinopteri; order Perciformes; family Channichthyidae; genus Pseudochaenichthys; species Pseudochaenichthys georgianus. The sequence continues at coordinate 839,656 of NW_027262480.1, forward strand.
TCAACCGGCACACTAACCTCCTTTTCCCCTCTCTCTCCAAGTGAGGTTCTTACCCTCATTACCTCTGCCCGCCCCACCACCTGTCCTCTGGACCCTATCCCTTCAAACCTCCTTCAGACTATCGCTCCTGATATTCTACCGTTTCTCACCCATTTTATCAACACTTCTCTAACTTCTGGTCACTTTCCACACACTCTCAAGGAGGCGAGAGTAAACCCTCTCCTGAAGAAACCCACTCTCAACCCGTCTGATGTTATAAACTACAGGCCTGTCTCTCTCCTCCCGTTCCTGTCTAAAACACTTGAACGCGCTGTCTTTAAACAACTCTCCTGCTATCTCCATCAGAACAACCTTCTGGATCCGCACCAGTCTGGTTTCAAGGCAGGTCACTCCACAGAAACTGCCCTCCTTGCTGTCACTGAGGAACTGCACACTGCTAAAGCAGCCTCCCTCTCCTCTGTCCTCATCCTGTTGGACCTGTCTGCTGCATTCGACACAGTGAATCATCAGATCCTCCTTCGCACTCTCCAAGAACTTGGAGTTTCAGGCTCTGCACTTTCCCTCCTCACCTCATACCTCAAAGACCGCACCTACAGGGTAACTTGGAGAGGGTCCGAGTCCGACCCTTGTCAATTAACTACAGGGGTCCCTCAGGGCTCTGTTCTTGGTCCTCTCCTCTTCTCCCTGTACACAAACTCGCTCGGATCTGTCATTAGCCCGCATGGTTTTTCATACCACTGCTACGCTGACGACACCCAATTAATTCTGTCCTTTCCCCGCTCAGAGACCCAGGTCGTCGCACGCATCTCTGCTTGTTTAGCTGACATCTCTCAGTGGATGTCCGCTCATCATCTCAAGCTCAACCTTGACAAAACTGAAGTGCTTTTCCTTCCGGGAAAAGATTGTCCCTCTCTTGACCTAACTATCAACATCGGCCCCTCTGTTGTTTCCCCGACTCAGACTGCAAGGAATCTGGGTGTTATCCTAGATAACAACCTGTCGTTTACTGCAAACATCGCTGCTACAACCCGCTGCTGCAGATACATGCTTTTCAACATCAGGAAGATACGTCCCCAGCTGACCCAGAAATCGACGCAGGTTCTGGTCCAGGCTCTCGTCACCTCACGCCTAGACTACTGCAACTCCCTCCTGGCTGGTCTACCTGCATGTGCCATCCGACCTCTGCAGCTCATCCAGAATGCAGCGGCTCGTCTGGTCTTCAACCTTCCAAAATGTTCCCACACCACGCCGCTCCTCCGCTCCCTCCACTGGCTTCCGGTAACTGCTAGAATCCACTTCAAGACACTGGTACTTGCATACCATGCTGCGAATGGATCTGGCCCTTCCTACATCCAGGACATGATTAAACCGTACACCCCAGCACGTGCACTACGCTCTGCATCAACCAAACGACTCGCTGCACCCTCGCTGCGAGGGGGACCCAAGTTCCCATCAGCAGAAACACGTGGGTTTGCTATCCTGGCTCCAAAATGGTGGAATGAGCTCCCCATTGAAATCAGGACCGCAGAAAGCTTACACACCTTCCGGCGCAGACTGAAAACTCATCTCTTTCGACTCCACTTTGAGCGATAGAATGACTAACAAAGAACTGCTAACAGAGCACTTATATACTAATAAAGGACTGGCTTAGCCAGTTGAGCAGCACTTGAAACGATTGGCTCTTTGAAACCTGATGTTCTTATATGATTCTGTTTTCCTCAAGGTTGTGTCTTCCTGGTCGAATGTACTTATTGTAAGTCGCTTTGGATAAAAGCGTCAGCTAAATGCAATGTAATGTAATGTAAAAATAGTTGGTTGAAAAAAACATATTTATAATAAATTGTTGGTTGAAAAAAAAAGTTTGAATGCTCAATTTGTATTTGTACACATCACACGGACCTTGGTATGTAATATGAAGTAATTATTCAGTCCTAATGTATCTCAGTCCCTGCTGTGGTGAAACTAGAGTGATAAACACCTATTTTACTCAACATTTTAATTGTTTTCATTTTAGACATGAATAACACATTTATATATAGTGTAATTCAAATATTTCACTGCTTTTGTGATCCTAAGACTTTGATAAACAAATCTAAAACACCAAAACAATTCGATCACATGAGTACATTTGAACCTCCTTCACTTCATGAAATCTCTGCAGCACCAGGAGGCAGTAACGTGTAACTCAGCAGAATCTGAGAAGAGCAGCACCAGCTGCAAAGAACTGTGCCTTTTACTGTTTACTTCGCTGTGTTTACCTTCATTAGAACAGATCAAATCAAATCTTATTTCTATAGCACATTTAAAAACGATTTTCGGTTGAGCCAAAGTGCTGCACATTCAGATAATAAATAACACATTACTACAATAAATTACAACAGCAAATATAAAAATCAAACACAGGGAAGTGTCATGAGTCATGCTCTGCTATGATTAGAAGGCCAGGGTGAAGAAGTGAGTTTTTAGTTTTGATTTAAAAACCCCTAGGGTCTGGGCCGACCTCACATGGAGGGGCAGAGTGATCCAGAGCCTAGGGCCAGCCGCCGCGAAGGCTCGGTGCCCTCCAGTGTTGGGCAAGTTACTTCCAAAATGTAATATATTACATATTACTTATTACTCTCTTTTGAAAGTAATAAGTTACATTACAAAATTACTGTCTCTGAAATGTAATGAGTTACACTACTTTAGTTACTTTTCTAGTTACTTTCACCAAAATAACCGCAAAAGAATGGCTAGGTATTTTAAATGCTAAAATGTAGTTTAGTGCAGCTCATTATACATCCAGTGAAGGGCAATGTGGTATAGCATAACAACTGTGTAGGCCCTTAAGGCGACTAACAACTTGTATTACACGGCTTAGTTGAATACTGGATTCTGATTGTAAATTCTTAACATGTGACACGTTGTTAATCCAGCAGTACAGACCACTGTCAAGGACTATAATGAAGGTTGCTAAGGAGGATCAAGAAAGAGAAAGGAAAAGAGGTTAAAAGACGGAGCGCTGGACGTCAGATAAATCACCAGAAGAAGGCGGAGAGGAAGTAAACACTAACAGGACACGGAATGGGCTCTGTAGTGTGTTTAGCATATGGCCATACAGGCCCGGTTCCAGAACAAAATGACTCGGGTGAATCTGAGATTACAGCAGTAGTAGGTTTACATGAGCAATAGTGGCCGGCAACAGCAATGAAAAATAGCATTGATGGTCCCCAATGAACAGATTATGGCATTTGTTATGTTTTGAAACCAAGCAAGTGAGAACATTTCAAGTGAGTGCACTTTTAGTGCAATCCTGAAATATCTCATATACTCCAAAGTGGACTGTGGCAAAGAAAAGCACAACAGCTTCAAAACTGTACTGATAAAACAAATGAGAACATATTGTAAATCAAGGCAAATATTATTTGAACCAGCTCATGGTTTGAAATGGCAAACATTGAAAAGCAAAAGTATTATTAAAACCATGTAGCCTACTAAACATCACTTTGGTCCCATCATACTCTGGGAAGAGAACATTTACTGTGCTTGAAAACTGGTATCACATCATCATGTGAGGTTGACTTTGTGACCTGGAGATCATTTCAGCTGCAACATCAGCTCGTTGATAAGCTTGGGATATGAGATCTTTTTGTAGCCATTCGTGGTGAAGGCATCTGTGCTATTGTATGCATTATTTTTGACCCAACATTTCTACAGGCATGGCAGAATATGGCACTATTTTCACATATTCTTGCCCTTGTCTATTTGTATACCACGAGCTGCAAAATGACCACCTAACCCCACTGTACAGGCGGGTACTTGTTTAGATATACCTGGGCAGGCTCTGTTTTGCCGTGGTATCCTGGCTCGCACCTGCGGGCCGCAGAGGGGCGGCGTAGTTTCGGGAAACGAAGAGTGCTGCTCCGGGGTTGAGGGCGGCGAGTCAGGCGGGAGTAAGCTAGTGTCCACAACGGAGGGTCACGTGATGTCCCCATCTGACCTGTTGCTACGGTCTGCAGTAGATGCAGTGTTGCTGGCGTTTAGTGATGGTTGCTTTAACCATTTTCATATAAATGATTATCCACAGATGTGTGTCACTGCTGTGGAAGCACTTTGGAAATGATGCACTCGCAGCGGAGCAGGTCACGCGCACCTGACACAATTTGTTGTTAGTATTTTTCGCTCCGTTCTCTTTTTTGAATAGAGGGTGCATAACATTCAACTGCCCCGAAGATCCCGGCGCAAAGCCTGAAGAGTAAACACCAGGTTTACTAATCTACCCGCACAATTTGTCTGGTGTCGGAATGTCTCGCTATTTTAGTACATTGTTAAAAAACAAAACGCCATTTAATTTCGGGTTAAAATGTGTTGTAACTGCGTTACTGAGCATTGTAACGGGTAATATATTACCCACATTTCATTAGTAATGCGTTACATTACTTCGTTACAGCAAAAAGTAATATATTACTGTAACTCCGTTACTTTTGTAACGCGTTACACCCAACACTGGTGCCCTCTGTAGCAGCTGGTCAGCAGACCTTAATGCTCTGGCTGGGGTGTAGCGCTGGAGGAGTTCAGCTATATAGGCCGGAGCCAGTCCATTTAGTGCTTTAAAAACAAATAAAAGTATTTTAAAATCAATTCGGAACCGAATTGGAAGCCAGTGCAATGAGGTCAGAATTGGGGTGATGTGGTCACGCTTTTTGTGGCCAGTAAGGAGACGTGCCGCTGCGTTCTGCACTAGCTGCAGGCGTTTAATTGAGGCCTGGTCCATACCCACGTATAGAGCGTTGTAATAATCGAGTCTCGAGGTCACAAAGGCTCTCTCTCACAAATAACTCTCTCCAGGTCTTTGAAAGATAAAAAACACTTGGTTTTGGCCAATACTCTTAATTTAAAAAAGCAGGATTTCACTACGCTGCTGACCTGCTTGTCGAATTTAAAAGTGTTAGTAAAAGTCACTCCAAGATTCATGACCGAGGGGAGGATGTTTGTTTTAAGAGGACCCAGAATGTCAACAGAAGAGGCTGGAGGTTGGGGTCCAAAAAAGATGACCTCAGTCATGCTCTCGTTGAGGTTAAGAACATTTCTGCTCAGCCAGGACTTCATTTCTGTCAGGCAATCCATCAACTGCTGTAGTGAGTGTTTGTCATTTCCTTTGAGAGGCAGATAAAGTTCAAAGAGCTGCAACTCAAAGCTAGCATAGCTAGTTACAGGGTGAAGCAATTGGCATTGGAGGCCAGCTCTAAACACTGATGCTATGCCCCCACCGAGGCCGGTGGTACGGGGGGAGTTGAAGAATGTACAGTCAGGAGGAAGAAGTTCAGAGAACGGTGTATACTCGCCAGCGTGGACCCAGGTCTCCGTCAGAAACAAAAAATCCAGTTCACGAGAGGTGAAGAAGTCGTTTAACCTTGTACCTTTCTCCAGAGTGCCGTGGTGCATTGTTTATTAATGTGGTTCTGCTGCATTACTGCCCGCTGCACCGGAGTTTATTCTCCCGTTAACTCGCGGCAGCAGCCGCTGTACAGTTTTCATTGTCTGACATTATCCCCCATCCCCATAAGTGAATGTGTTTTAGTCTGAAAGCTGTTTGGCATCACAACGCTGTTATGAAAGTTTCTCTGGCATTCTACAGGGGATGTTAGCATAGCAACCAAAGCTAATCAGACTATCTTGTTGCTATCATATTGTGGCATAAGCCGTTTTCTACACGCATATTTTACCGGCGTAGTTTTCGTTATGATTTTACTTGTGATGGCCACATGTAGCCCATGTATTGATTCCATCCGATAGCTGCAATAATACAAAACAAAAAGGAAATCATCTGCCTCTTCACAATGGTCAATAACAGTGAACGGATGGTTACTAAAGTAAGGTCAAATAAACAGAATCACACTAAGCCTGGTTAGTGTTGCCTGATTTTATATAAGTGTTTTTTATAAGTGTGTGGTCGCATTCTAGTCACTTTGCTCAGCGCTACTGCTTGTTACAACTTGTATTCGCCGTACTCGCCATGAACTGTTATTGTTCAGGTTAATCTCGACCCCCTCCAATGTAAGCGTGACGTATTTGGTTCTTGGATCTTGCCGGGTTGCAGAGTGGGGCCAGCTGAGAGAATAGACCAGACTCCAGCAAAGGTCAATTGTGTCCAAAGTGCCCCATCTAGTGGGATCAACTGAAATGCCGGGTATTGCAGGAAAAAGGCAAAATGAATGCGGTCTTTACTATAATTTGGAAAATGTTGTACCAATATTCGGCGGGCCGGATTCAAAAGCCCAATGGGCCGTATATGGCCCGCGGGTCTTAGTTTGCCGATGCCTGCTTTAAAGGAACCCAATGGAAGTTTCATGTAAGTTTAGTTCTTTCACTCGTAGCTTGGGCTGCTAGAGACGGGAGCACGTTGATACGACCTTCCTAGCCGGAGATATGGCCGTATTTTACAATAAACTTCCGTTGGGTTGCTTAAAAACAAATATTGCAAATCGAATCACAATAGCTGTCAGAAAAATCGCAATTAGATTATTTCCCCAAATCGTGCAGCCCTACTTTACATCTGTGATCGTGTCTGTTCTGCAGTACTGCAATGCTACCTGGTACAAGTGTTCGTCAACAGCTTTCAAATCAAAACTGCTCCACCTGTTACAACTCTGCTCAAAGAGTGTTGGTCCACCCTGTCAGAGACTTTCTGACTCAGCAGACCATAATAACCTGAGAGGCTGTCCAACAACATCATCTGGGACCCAAAGCATGCTCTGAACAGAGAATACGAACTGCTGCCATCTAATGGAGATTCAATGAAGTCAGACTGAAGCATCCTTTGTGCTCCAGTCAGTCCTCTCAGTAAACACAGAGCTGAATCCAGACCAAAAGCACGCTGAAGGCTCTTTGAGCAGGTTGTCTCTCACTGATCCTGCTGTTATGTTACATGTTTGTTTTTCATGTATTGTGTCTTGATATTTGTTTATGTTGATGTTACACATGGAGCTGCTGTGATGCAAGTCACATTTCAGACTTGATCTGACCAATAAAGTATTATCGTATACAACAACCTTCTAACCTATATCTAACCATACAGGGCATTCATATTGTATTTTCTAAACAGGTTGTGATCTTTCATTTGGGGATAACAGTGTTAGGAATATATTGAGATGAAGTGCACACTGACCTGAGCTCCAGGGGTCTCTTTGTTCTCCTCCATGCTGCTCTCAGTGCTGCTTCTCCGGCTGGGTCTCTGAAATAATCAACACAACTACAGCTGACACAAAACAAGACAACTCAATACAACCGACAGACACAACAAAACAAATCTACAGCTACTTCGTAGGTTCATAGCAGAGGTGAGAAGTAACTAAGTACATTTACTCAAGAACTGTACTTAAGTACCATTTAGAGGTACTTTTACTTTACTTGAGTATTTATATTTAATGCTACTGTGTACTTTTAGAACAGTTCAGAGGTAAATGGTGTACTCTTACTCCACTACATGTATTTAACACCTTTAGTTACTTTACAGATCTGGATTAATGATGGTAAATCTAATCAAGTGTGAAATCAGACTTTAGTTCCACCTGGAGTAAATTCACAAGCTACCCTGCAGCTTTTAAAGTCATTCATTCACACACACACACACACACACACACACACACACACACACACACACACACACACACACACACACACACACACACACACACACACACACACACACACACACACACACACACACACACACACACACACAGTGAAGGATGTTACCTCTCTCTCTCCTCTTCGTCCTGGTTCTTCAGTCTTTCTTCTCCTTGATAAAACACTGCCGTTACAACACACTAATCTCCCTTTAATGCCTTTACTTATGTTTACCGATCAGCCACGTGGTAAAAAAGCTACGAACAAAGAACGGGAAGCAACTAAAACACGGTTTAACGGATAAAGCACGGATAAATAAACTCGTTGTATGTGTTTTAAAAGTCTCTTAAACACATTACATTTGTTATCAAATCTGCATCAACGTCTGTTAGCAACATGTAGCTTCTGAAGACCGGAAGCTAGAAACGGCGCAATGCTTCTTCTTCTTCTTCTGCTTCTTCTTCTTCTTCTTCTTCTGCTTCTGGTGGATTGCAAACAACTTAAAAGGTGCATACCGCCACCTACTGTACATGAGTATGAATCATCACATCATTCCAACTCTTTAACTTATGCTCTAAATCTAAATTAAAATCAATCAATAAAACCATGAAATAAATAAAACAAAAAACAAATCTATGTTCTTTCCTGACCTAATGTTAAATTATTTTTCCTACCCCAGTTTCACTCAAGAATTTAAACAGTGCCTTTCTGGTAGCTCTTACTCTCCCTTCCCAAAACACCAACCACACTCCACTCCCTCTCTGCCTCTAAGACTTTAGCCTTTAGTTGTTCTCTTTCCGCTTTATAGATATCACAATGTAACAATATATGTTCTACGTCTTCTTTTACTGCACAGTTCGCACACTTGTTACTGTCACTTTTCCCCATGATATACAGCGTACTATTCAAAGCCGTGTGATTTATTCTGAGTCTAGCCATCATGATTTCCTCCCTTCTGTTTCTTTCTTTATGAATATTAATTGTAATTGTCTTTTGTACTTTGTGATAGTCCTTGCCTTTCTGGTCTTCCTCCCACCTCTTCTGCCAGATCTAGATCCCTTTTTTCTTAATGACTGCTTTTCCTTCTCCTTTTCCAAGTTGAACTGGTAATGTTATTTCCTTTTGTAGTGCACTTTTTGCTCATTTATCAGCACACTCGTTTCCTTTCACCCCCGCAGGCACCCAGCAGAACTATGCCGCTTCTGTGCAGTCTTAACAGGCTGTTAAGTTCAGTTCTATGAGAATGTCCTCTCTAGTAGTTGTTGTTGATTGTATGCTTTGTAATATGGACAATTAATCTGTACATATAACCACCCTATCTGGTATGACCTCTTCAGCCCACTGCAATCCTATTATTACAGCAAGCATTTCTGCATCAGAAATGCTTTGGATACAAAAAAATAGAAATTTTAAAGTCTTGGATGTATATGCCAACTCCAACACACTCTTCCTTGTTCTTAGAACCATCTGTATAAATTTGTAGGAAATTGTAGTACTTTTCGTTCAGATACATACTTGTTTTAATTCTCACTTCATTTATTTGCCACTCTTTTTTCCTTTCTACAATACTCATATCTATTTTAGCTTCTGGGAAAAACCAAGGGGGAACACGGCTAAATGGGGTTACTTTGGCAAACGTGATATTCTCCACTCCACATGCCCTCGTTCTCTCCTTACTCGTCCAGCCAAACCCACGTCCCTGGAACTTTGCATATTCCCAGCAATCCTGTAATATTCTGTTTGAAACATTTTCTTCTCCACTTCCTTGTAGTCTGACCCAGTATGACAGAGCAAGTTTCTCTCTTCTGATCTCCAGCGGTGTCTCTCCTGCTTCTATCAGAACTGCATTGATAGGGGATGACTTTATCACTCCAATACATAGCCGTAATGCTTTATATTGTATTCTATCTATTTTTAAAAGCGATGTTTTTGCTGCTGCTCCATACACTATACAACCATAGTCTATTGTGGACCTCATAATTGATCTGTAAATGTCTATTAATGCTTGTTTGTCTGCGCCCCAGTTGCATCCAGCTACAGCTCGCAATACATTTAATACTGTTTTGCATTTTGTTTCCACTTGTTTAATATGCATTTTCCATGTATATTTGCTATCAAACCACAGTCCTAGGTATTTGAACTCATTCACCTTTGTCATTGGACGATTATATAGTGTTAGCTGTTGGCCATCAATCTTGCGTTTGTTTGTAAATACCATGTAGCATGACTTGCTTTCTGACATTTTGAATCCCCAGTTATATGACCACCTCTCCACTTTTTTTAATCGCTCTAGCTATATTCTCCATTACGTATGGGGCATTTCTTCCTCTCATCCAAATAGCCCCATCATCTGCGTACAGAGCCGATTGTATGCATGTGTCTAAGCATGTAAATATATCATTCATCATGATGTTAAATAATATTGGACTGACTGCACTCCCTTGGGGAATACCATTTTCTATTTCAAAATAATTGGAAATATCTGCTCCAACCTTTACTCTAAATGTCCTGTCTGTTAAAAGGGCCCTTACCCAATTGTACATTCTCCCTCCAATACCCATTCTACCCAATTTGATCAGTAACCCATCCCTCCACATAGAGTCATACACATTCTCAATGTCAAAGTACACTATTACCATTATCTCTTTCATTTTCATGTTTCAATGTTTTTTCCACATCGTTACTGTGAAGCTGACAATTGAGCGGCCCGACCAAGCAAGGAGGCAGAGGCAGAACGTCCAAAAATATAACCCGGCGTGGGCATTTATTAAAAACATGGGCACAAAGTTCACCGCCTCAATCTGCGGTTCTCCTATCACCCATCCTGCAGCCACAAGGATCTCTCACACACACACCCAGCCAAGCACCATTTCAATAGTTTCCATAGGTAACTGTCTAAACATAGCATAACATAGCTGGTCTTGTCCTGGGGCTGTATATCCTGTACCTTGTAAGGCTATTTTGAATTCTGACATTGTAAATTCCACATCCCGAGCTGACCTATTATCCTGTCTCTTCTCCTTCACGTTTTCATTCTCTGCTAGTAACTGCTGTTTTTGCTGCCTATGAATATCACTGAGATGCTCCCCACTATGTACTGCTGCAAGTGTCCTTCCTAACATATCTGCCTTCTCTTTATCCGTCACTGCCAGCCTCTCCCCATCAACCAAAGCTGGAATTGTAATGGATTTCTTTTTCCCACTCATCCGCTTAAACATGGACCAGACATCACCTTATTTAACTCCTCTGCCAATGGTAGAACACAATTCCTTCCGGCGTCACCAGCTTGTACATGTCCAGGATGATGGAAACATCATGCTTTGGGGCCGTTTTTCTACAAAGGGACCAGGACAACTGATCCGTGTAAAGGAAAGAATGAATGGGGCCATGTATTGTGAGATTTTGAGTGACAACCTCCTTCCATCAGCAAGGGCAATGAAGATTAAACGTGGCTGGGTCTTTCAGCATGACAATGATCCCAAACACACCGCCCGGGCAATGAAGGAGTGGCTTCGTAAGAAGCATTTCAAGGTCCTGGAGTGGCCTAGCCAGTCTCCAGATCTCAACCCAATAGAAAATCTTTGGAGGGAGTTGAAAGTCTGTGTTGCCCAGCGACAGCCCCAAAACATCACTGCTCTAGAGGAGATCTGCATGGAGGAATGGGCCAAAAATACCAGCAACAGTGTGTGAAAACCTTGTGAAGACTTACAGAAAACGTTTGACCTCTGTCATTGCCAACAAAGGGTATATAACAAAGTATTGAGATTAACTTTTGTTATTGACCAAATACTTATTTTCCACCATAGTTTGCAAATAAATTCTTTAAAAATCAGACAATGTGAATTTCTGGATTTTCTTTCTTCTCATTTTGGCTCTCATAGTTGACGTATACCTAGGATGAAAATTACAGGCCTCTCATCTTTTTAAGTGGGAGAACTTGCACACTTGGTGGCTGACTAAATACTTTGTTGCCCCACTGTATATATGTACACATTTGATATTTATAAATAAATATATAAATGACTATTATCATTATTATAAGCAAGACAATAAATGGCAAAGATATGTAGAAAATAAACGTGTTTAAGATACGTTCATAACTAACGTAACGTGGGAAGAAAATACGTTTCTCCCCAAACGTAGTTTAGTTCTGTGGGAACGTAATTTTTAGGACACAGGGTTGCGCAAACAGAACCAATTATTGGACCTCTAGTCCACGGTGAAGTGTTTTAGAGTGTTTTTAGTTCTACACTTTAAAAGATGAGAGAGGCCTGTAATTTTCATCCTAGGTATACCTCAACTATGAGAGACAAAATGAGAAAAAAAAAATCCAGAAAATCACATTGTCTGATTTTTAAAGAATTTATTTGCAAATTATGGTGGGAAATAAGTATTTGGTCAATAACAAAAGTTCATCTCAATGCTTTGTGATATACCATTTGTTGGCAATGACAGAGGTCAAACGTTTTCTGTAAGTCTTCACAAGGTTTTCACACACTGTTGCTGGTATTTTGGCCCATTCCTCCATGCAGATCTCCTCTAGAGCAGTGATGTTTTGGGGCTGTCGCTAGGCAACACAGACTTTCAACTCCCTCCAAAGATTTTCTATGGGGTTGAGATCTGGAGACTGGCTAGGCCACTCCAGGACCTTGAAATGCTTCTTACGAAGCCACTCCTTCGTTGTTCGGGCGGTGTGTTTGGGATCATTGTCATGCTGAAAGATCCAGCCACGTTTCATCTTCAATGCCCTTGCTGATGGAAGGAGGTTGTCACTCAAAATCTCACAATACATGGCCCCATTCATTCTTTCCTTTACACGGATCAGTCGTCCTGGTCCCTTTGCAGAAAAACAGCCCCAAAGCATGATGTTTCCACCCCCATGTTTCACAGTAGGTATGGTGTTCTTTGGATGCAACTCAGCATTCTTTCTCCTCCAAACACGTCTAGTTGAGTTTTGACCAAAAAGTTATATTTTGGTTTCATCTGACCATATGACATTCTCCCAATCCTCTTCTGGATCATCTAAATGCTCTCTAGCAAACTTCAGACGGGCCTGGACATGTACTGGCTTAAGCAGGGGGACACGTCTGGCACTGCAGGATTTGAGTCCCTGGCGGCGTAGTGTGTTACTGATGGTAGCCTTTGTTACTTTGGTCCCAGCTCTCTGCAGGTCATGGACTCGGTCCCCCTGTGTGGTTCTGGGATTTTTTTCTCACCGTTCTTGTGATCAATTTGATCCCACAGGGTGAGATCTTGCGTGGAGCCCCAGATCGAGGGAGATTATCAGTGGTCTTGGATGTCTTCCATTTTCTAATAATTGCTCCCACGGTTGATTTCTTCACACCAAGCTGCTTACCTATTGCAGATTCAGTCTTCCCAGCCTGGTGCAGGTCTACAATTTAGTTTCTGGTGTCCTTTGACAGCTCTTTGGTCTTGGCCATAGTGGAGTTTGGAGTGTGACTGTTTGAGGTTGTGGACAGTTGTCTTTTATACTGATAACGAGTTCAAACAAGTGCCATTAATATAGTTAACAAGTGGAGGACAGAGGAGGCTCTTAAAGAAGAAGTTACAGGTCTGTGAGAGCCATAAATCTTGTTTGTTTGTAGGTGACTAAATACTTATTTTACCGAGGAATTTACCAATTAATTCATTACAAATCCTACAATGTGATTTCCTGGATTCTTTCCCCCCATTCTGTCTCTCATAGTTTAAGTGTACCTAGGATGAAAATTACAGGCCTCTCTCATCTTTTTAAGTTGGAGAACTTGCACAATTGGTGATTGACTAACTACTTTTTTGCCCCACTGTATATGAAAACACAGGCGCACCAAAAAAAACAGTTTTAACCTTGTGAACACCATGAAATAGTGACGTTGTGTGGCACTGCTTTTGATTGAACTGTCAAATATTAAAGCCATAACACAGAGACAGATGTTCTGGGTGGTGAACCCCAGGCCCCTGCATGTAAAACCAATTATTAGACAACTAGACCATTGTGAATAACTCTGTATGACCAAAAAACAGATCTTGTTTTTATGTTTTTTTAACTAGAAAACATGTTGAAATATAGTATTGTAGCACTGCTTTTTACATTACTGAACTGTACAATTATTAAACCCTTAACTTCAAATTAAAAGTGACTTTGAACATAGCTGAATATAAATTACACCTGGGTGATGAACTCCGTGCCCACATGTAAAACCAGAGCTTAGACCCTTCAGACTTAATAAGAAAACAGGGATTTGTCTAACAATAAAACACAATGTACAGTAAGAAGCAGCGTTTTGAATTATTAAACGTGTGAAAAACGCACATTAGACACAAAAAAGGCAGTTTTTTAACTTGAAAACGTGATGAAATAGTGACGTATCATGGCACTGCTTTTTACATTACATCTACACACTTTACTACACACACCTACAGCTCCTACAGCATAATATATATCAGGTTACATCCGTTGTATATTTTATTATGCGAAGCACTAAATGGTTTTAGTAAATATCTACTCTTTTTTTGTAGATCTTTACTAAAGCTTACAAATAAAGAGAGTAATTTAGGCCTGTTATAGACAGTGGAGGAAATAAGTATTTGATCGCCTGCAGATTTTGTAAGTTTACCTACTTACAAATAAATGAACAGTCTATCATTGTAATGGGAGGTTTATATAAACAGAGAGTAAGAATATCAAAAATAAAATCCAGAAATTGACATTATATAAAAGATAAACATTTGCATTTAACTGTGGGAAATAAGTATTTGATCCCCTTGCAACAAACAAGGATTCTGGCTCCCACCGACCGGTTAAATAAGTAATCTTCCTTTAAAAGTAATCTCTAATATCAACTGTTTAACCTATTATTTAACCTAATATTACCTGTTTAAAAGACACCTGTCCACAGAATCAATCAATCTTGCTTGTAACAGTCTACAGCTAGAATTGAAACTGAGCAATCTCATTCCTCTGCATGTTTTTAAAGCTAGGCTAAATGAAATGCTCGTTGATACTATGGGCACTTGTAAATGTCTATAACTATTGTAAATGTATCCTGTAAATATAATGTATAATGTCCTTTATTGTTTTATGTTTCATGTGGAACCTATTTGCTGCAGGTCTCCCTTGAAAAAGAGATCTATGATCTCAATGGGACCAATCTCGTTAAATAAAGGTTTGAAATGAAATGAAATGAAATCAGATTCCAACCTCTCCACCATGGACAAGATCAAAGAGCTGTCTAAGGACCTCAGGGTGAGATCGTAGACCTGCTCAAGGCTGGGATCGGCTACAAGACTATCAGAAAGCAGCTTGGTGAGAAGGAGACCACTGTTGGTGCCATTATTCAGAAGAATAATGTGTGTGTTTCTAAATGGAAGTAACACAAAACAATGGCCCTCGGTCTGGTGTCTCCTGAGCAGGGGGATCTACCGAGTGGCATGGGGTGGCAACAACCAACCTAAAAATAGACCTTGCCACCCCAGTTGGCAGCTGGGGTGGCAAGGTCTAAGGGTGTTGTTGGACTGGCAGCTTTGTTTTGAAAGAAAAGTTGTGGCTCATCGGACATTTATGAGAGAAAGTCTCTAATGTCCGAGTGCAAGTGAATGCAGCACAAGACGTGAGTCTTTTAACCCCGGCCCTGGCGCGAGTGTGGAAATATGATTCGCGGCGATTTCATTTGAACGGGACGGCGCAAAACGAGAAGTATTCGGACCCAAGTAGACGGAAGGAATGAGGTATTTGCGGTCTACAATGACAGAGAAGAGACTGTCAAGTTTGGCTGTACTCAGCATTGAATCAAAACACACTAAAGCTGTTGATCTTAATACGTTTGGAAGGCGTTTTGATGAACAACAGGGTAATCGCCGCATTCAGCTGTAATAGGCATGCCAACTTGATGCTCTGCTCACGGATGATTATAACAAACTGTTAAGATGATGACCTTACGTGTGTAAATATATTTTTTTCTTTGTGGGGGTCTGCCCCCAAAAAATATTTTTAAGACCTGAGAAAGTCAAATAAGACGGTGTGTAAAACTACACTGCCCACCAAAAAAAGTAACCACTTTGATTTAACTAAGCCAGTAGGTAAGGACTTTCCACTGGATAATAACTGCAGTGATGTATATGTTTTAGCTTTATACATGTTTTACCCTAACTGATGCAGTTAGTCACTTCTTTAATGTTTGTTCTTTCTGATGTAAAGTCAAGGTTGTAACTATTTGCAGTAAAGTCGCGGGGCGCTGAACTGTTCCTTTGAATCCTTTGATATATGATCGTAATTACTTGTCTTTAAAATTTGAAGGAGTTGTGAGCAAGCATCTTGTGGAACATTCATCATTAACTCCTCCAAAAAATATAGTTTATTCAATAATAACACTGAATATGTGAATCATAAAAGTGATTGAGAGCCGATCGGAATGATATGATTGTTAATAGTATCATATTAATTCAGACAAACATCGATGAGACAGTTAATTAATGTACTTATTGCAGCAGTCTGCATAGATTTGGTACCCATGCTGGTCTAAGAGTTAAACAAACTAATTCAGTTATTATTCATTTAAAATGCATTAAATTATGTTGTGCCACAATAATGTCACCTATGTTATTGAGTTAAAAATATCAATATTGTGGATTTCCAAATTAACAATGATTGATATGAATGCGATTAAATCAGCATATACTTCTGCCAGGGGATTCCACCCCTCAAAATCTTCTGCAACCCTCTTGCCACTCCATGAATATTTGTTCTAGATCCACCCCTGCTCCTGAGGCCGATAAACCCTCCAGGGTCTCCGGACCACTATTTTTATTTCATAAATTTCATATATTTAATTTCTCCTTTTTAATATATTATTTTATTATTCTCAAAACAGAGATTTAAACGGCCGTAAACAGGAAACGTTTAGACACTTATTCCTATCAAAACAGAAGCTGGGTCACATGATCTGTCCCATTTCAGCTGACTGGATTAGACCAATAGGAACAGGTTAAAAAAAAGGATATTAAATTGTGTCATTTTTAATAAAAACATCCATCAACATGAAGCCTCTTTTGTAATTGTCCAATAATGAGACAATTGTTGTCTTTCTTTAACTAGTAAGCAGACTGCAATGCAATATTAAATAACGTCCCTGTCATAAAGTAATGTGCAACAAATACTTCAGACATCTGCTAACACTTCCCCTGGTGATTAAAGGTCCCATGTCATGCTTTTCCGGTTATTACCAGTCTCCTTGTGTGTTATGAAGGTTTTTATGCATGTAAAGTTTCGGTCTGCAGTCAAAAACCCTCAAAGTACACCCTGTAGGGAGTACAATTCTAACACAGAAAATACCTCCCCAAAAGGCCTCGGAGATTTCTAATTTTCTTTCTGGGTATCGCTACGTAGGGATAACCAGTAGCCACGCCCAGAGCTTGGCCGCACCCTCTGCCAGCCTTTCACGAAACAAAGCTTCCCAAACCTTTCAGCGATTCATGACGGATATGTACAGGTAGGGCACTACAAGAACAAGAACAAGAACGATGCTGTTCCTGCTTTGTTTGGACCAGCAGGGTACACAACCTGTAAGTATTGATTGTTGTTTGTGTATTTATGATGTTTAAAACAAACAAGGTATCTACCACGACTCTTTAAATGGGTAAACGTTTTTTCGGACTACGTTGGGATCACGGAGAAATGCTCTCCGCAGATCCATGCTCACAGCGTTATAAACCTTTTTCTTACTCAATATCGAGCCACACTTATTGTTTTCACTTCGGCTGTGAGTGTTTGTGTGTGCTCAGAATGAGTTTTGCTTGTTCTCGCTGTATCTGTAACACGGAAGCCCTGTCTGCTCCTCACAGCAACGAGCAGCTGCACGTCGCGTGACCTATCAGAGCCCACTGGGCTCACAGGGAGGGGGGGGGGCAGGAGCTCCAACAAGCCGTTTAGGTCAGAGAGTGAATACACATACTATACAGAGATGCTGTATGAGAAACCAATATGAGTTTAGAAAATTGCACAGTATAAATATATTATAGTACACCTCAACAATGGAATTATGATCAGTAGAAATGGCCATGACATGGGACCTTTAAATAACGTCCCTGTCATAAAGTCAGGTGCAACAGATACTTCAGACATCTCCTAACACTTCCCCTGGTGGTTTCACTACATTAATAACATCTGTTAAATGTAAAAAGGCTTTTGCATCAAGGGTTTTCTTTTTTAATTGCATTTGCTCTATTTGAGTGAATATTCTTTAAGGAACTAGTTCTTTATATAAAAACGTTTGAAACAAATAATGTATTTAATTCTTATCGTTACCAATTTGTTTTTTTAGTTTCAGTAAACATTTTATTTTCATGTTGCATTTCTTTATAGATATTTTTTCAAGTTTTTGTGATTTATTTTATTTACTTCATTACTATTTTATTTTTATGTTTTTCTTATTAATTATTTTAATTATTATTATTTAATTTTCTATACATTTCTAATTCAATATTGTTTTCAAGTTTTATGTAAAGCATTTTGAAAACAATAATGCATTTAATTCTTATTTGTATCACTCAGGGTTTCCAATGACATTAGGCGCATTCACACTGCGGTACTTTTCCCACAAAGGTTAATGCGAACTTAGTTCATGATCGCGTTCACACCAAAAAGAGCCGGTACTAAAATTAGTTCATGCGAACCTTTTTACCCCCCTATATTTCTGATTGGCTGGGTGGATTGCAAACCACGCCCCGTATAACTCCCAAAAAGTTTTGTGAAGCCGCCATTTTATTATCCTTGCATTAGCATTATTAGCATTAGCCCAGCGCAGACACGCAGAGAGACTAACTTATGGCAACACAAAATAAAACATGGGAGCAGTGGAGATGAGGAGGTGTCGGCGTTCTGGCGATTTACTCGGAAGGCTCCCCAGCAGCTTCTACTGAAGCCAGTCCCCAACTCCGGGGACTTTGGGCGGCAGTAAACGCCGTGAAGTGGTTTGCGGCCTGCCAGTAAGCCCAAAGCAGAAGAAGAAGAAGTGACGTCAGCGGCTTCATTTGCCTAATCCACCCCCAGGGACTTTTTCCGGTGTGAACGCGATCTGTACTTAGTTCATGCGAACTAAAGAGTTCGCATGAACTCATTTCGCATGAACCTTTGTGGGAAAAGTACCGCAGTGTGAATGCGCCTATTATGATGGCATCGGATGCAGGAGATTGCGTCGTTCTGGTGTTGTTGAACCTGAGTGCAGCATTTGACACAGTCGACCACGCCATCATGCTAGATCAGGGGTCACCAACCTTTTTTAGGGTGAGGGCTACTTTAAAAGAATAAAACAAGTCGGGGGCTACTTTTACTCCTCTTTTTTTTGTTTTTTGCAGTGTATATATTTAGCACATTTTAACATTATATGCTGACCTTTAACCTTTGTGTGCTGTTTGAGTCTGTGGGACCTGTTTGCAGTGTTTACTAAAAGAACATGTATTCAATTTAATTAATTTAACCTGCTTTATTTGGGGGTGGGCCTCACCTCCTCTAGGGGGGTCCGGGGGCATGCATGGAAGATGTTCTTTTAATGTTGAAGTGAAATGCATCAATCTGGAGCACTTTGAGCACAACATGAATTTATGGATACAGCTCTCAACACTTATATGAAAGGGAGCTGTATACTTTTCAATAATCCAAACATCTT
Source organism: Pseudochaenichthys georgianus (assembly GCF_902827115.2). Lineage (NCBI taxonomy): Eukaryota > Metazoa > Chordata > Actinopteri > Perciformes > Channichthyidae > Pseudochaenichthys > Pseudochaenichthys georgianus. The sequence continues at coordinate 858,927 of NW_027262480.1, forward strand.
TAGCATATGATCACAACCAATAACAAATCTTTAAACTTGTTTATTCTTATCTTATGTTACCTAATTAGCATTCTTTCTTTTTATTTATGCATATTTGACTAATCACTCCCCTTTTAAAGTTTTTTTTTTTTTTACTGTCCTATAGTACACATTGGAATGATTTCTTACTTTATTAAATAGATAAAGGTGATGTGCTCTCTAGCTCGCTCTCTGTCTCGCTCGCTCACAGAGGCTGTGTGCTCATAAACATATTTGTTAAATGGGGGGACTCAAACGGGATTTTCGAAAAGTGCGAGGGACATGTCCTCCCTGTCCCCAGTGGAAATTACGCCATGCGTGTGTGTGCGTCAAGTGCAATAAATATATAAGCAAGTTGCAATACACACAGAGTAAAACTCTGCCCCTCATGTGTTGTATAGGCTGGCACGACTAGGCTGTTCAATGGGGCTGATGTGTTGTGGAGATTCTGCCAGAAGGAAAATCAGCGGGGAGGTGCCACATTGTCCAGCAAATCAAGCAAGAACGTGATTGGTCGATATTCATTGTGGGGGAGGGGTGTTAGATAGATATAGAGTTGTAGTAAGTAGATAGAGTTCACTATGATGTAGGTTTCGTTTATGCATAGGGTAGATTCTTTTAATTACATTTCCTTTTTTGTTTTGTGTATTTTATACATTTTGGATTTGCTTGGCGAGCTATTTTTAGAACATGCCCGACGGGCGACTCACGTTGCTCCTGCGGGCGACTAAGTGCCTGCGGGCACCGTGTTGGCTACCCCTGGTTTACACATATAGAGCTGTCCATGGCCAAGCACCCGCCGAGCAAGGCCTCTTAGCCTTGAACCAGGCTACAAACTAAGGGGGACTGTGCCTTTCAGGCGGTGCCCCCTATGGAATGAACTCCCCCAGAAACTGAGAGCCTCTGTGGAGGTTTTTAAGGGGCAGCTAAAGACTCACCTTTTCCGACAGGCTTTTGGGGCGTTGGAGGAGGTGAGTTTGTAGCTGCTTTTCATTGGTGTTTTGTCCTATCTTTTACTGGATGTGTTTTATGCCTTTTATTACAAACAAAAATATTTTTCCCAATGTTTAAAATCTGTCATACCAGTCCCATGTATATATTTTATTATTATTAATAATAATATAATTATTCATTATTTTAATACTGTTAGTTTTTTCACCACAGTGGGCAGTGAAATTATGTTTAAAAGAAAAACTACAATCCCATGATGCATTGCGGTGGTCAGTTTCTAGCTTCCGGTCCTCAGAAGCTACACGTTGCTAACAGACGTTGATGCAGATTTTATACCGAATGTAATGTGTTTAAGAGACTTTTAAAACACATACAAAGAGTTAGTTTATCCTTGGAGGGGGATTTATCCGTGCTTTCATCCATTAAACCGTGTTTTTGTTGCCTCCCGTTCTTTGTTCGTAACTTTTTATACCACGTTGCTGATCGGTAAACATAAGAAAAGACATTAACCCCGGGAATAGTGGATAGGAAAAGACTATAGGAGCTTATTTGTGGACAATTCGACTGCAACCCAGAACAGACTGCTAACTCAACAGGAACTATCAAAAACATCCCAATAGAAGTTTAAAGTCTCAACATTTTATTAACCAAACAGATTATTGGAGAAACTACTCGGCAGATTAATGAACAGTGAAACTAAATTCCTTCAATGCAGCTTAACGAGGCTAGCAGTTGAGATAAAAATACATGGTTGAAACACAGCATAGTAAAACATTTCTTCATAGTTCAGGAACCATTACAAACATCAATTACATCGGAGAAACAGCATCTCTGTGGCCTTGTGTTGGCATAGTGTGAACACTGGTCAGAACATAAAAAACTGTTGTAATAATAAAGCTTTATTCATACAGCACTTTTCATACAGCACGTGCAGCTCATAGTGCTTTACAAAATGTCGACACATCACAAGTTAAAAATAAACAACAAGAAAGTCCCCTGAGTCTGTTAAGACCTTTACAGATACATGCAGAAAAATATTGTATCAGCTTAAGATACACAAAGAGGTAACATGTATGATAATAACAAATGAAATACAGTAAAAACAAAAAAAAGATTTATCTCGGAAAGATAATTGACTAGATTCAACAATATATAACCCTATAAAATAAAGTGAACATATAGGTACAACAGAAATAAAAACTAGTAATGTAGAGTAATACAAATATCATAATTCTAATAAAGGTTAAACGATTAAAATATAAGGAAACCAACGTAAAAATAAATGTTGCTTTTGAAACTGTTAAATAACTAATACAGAGGAGCGGGGCTAGTCCTGGTGGGCTACCCAGGCTGAGTGACAAGGTGGCATCCAGGAAACTGAAATTTGCAGGTCACTGCCATCGACACCAGGAACTTACAGCTGGCAAGTTAGTACTCTGGGAGCCAACACACGGGCACCGACCAAGAGGGCGCCCCACGCCAACATACGTGGAGGTGCTGAGGAAGGATGTGGAACGCTCCACAGAGCTGGCCGGGTGTATGGAGGACCGTGAGGATTGGCGAACCCGTTGGCAAACTCGTCTAAGGACGACCTAGTAGTAGTAGTCCTTGATTGGCTCAAGTTCACACCTTTTTAGGGGCGGGGCTAGTGATGTTGTCCCGGGGATGCTTAGGAGTTGATAAAGGAGATAATCCCACTGACATCATCATTTGATTCCAAAAGTGGGTCTGGACTCGCGCCCATAGAGGCTGTTTACCAGTATAATGGCTCCCCCCAAAGTATAATTTATGGGTGGCTCCCCCCAAAGTATCATTTATGGTTTTTTAAGTTTTTTTTACTCACTGAGTCATTGCCACCAATGCAAACGCAAATGAGTGCTCACTGAGTAAAAAAAAACAAAAAACACAAATTATACTTTGGGGGGAGCCATTATACTTTGGGGGCCACCCAAAGTATTAACATGCTGTGGGACTCACTGTAATATAAGATAAAACCTTTGCTATATCATAAATGAAACAATATAAAAGTGGGGGGTTGCTAATAAAAAGCTAATCTAAAGAGATGTGTCTTTAGCTGGCATTTAAAAGTGTCCACTGAGCCTATCTGATATTTCCTGGTGTTCCACAGTTTGGGAGCGTAGTGGATAAAAGCCTCACCCATTTTATTTTGGGGAACTAAGGGATATTAAAAAGCCGAGGAGGACCTCAGGGCTTTTCCTGGCACATAAAACGAGACTGACTCTTTGAATTGAAGTCTGTTAGTCAGACTTCAATTCAGAAAGATATATAAAAATATAACTACAGCTCTCAGGATATCAAGAGGAAGAAACAGCTAGCTTGGCTCTCATAGTTGTTCAAAACCATGCAGAATGGATTCGCTCATGGATTTTAAGGTGAATGCTTTGAGAAAACGTTTTCCCACACTCTTAACACCACTAAGGTGTCTCTCCTGTGTGAACACGGTGATGGATTGTGAGTTCACTTGATGTCCTGAACATTTTTCCCACACTCTTCACAGCTGTATGGGTTATTTCCTGTGTGAACACGCTGATGTGTTTTGAGTTGACTTGATGAAGTGAACATTTTCCCACAGTCTTCACACCAATACGGTTTTTCTCCAGTATGAATTCGTTGATGCGTTTGAAAATTACTTGATGTCGTGAATGTTTTCCCACACTCTTCACAGCTGTACGGTTTCTCTCCTGTGTGAACACGCTGATGTGTTTTGAGTTGACTTGATGTAGTGAATGTTGTCCCACACTCTTCACACATGTACGGTTTCTCTCCAGTATGAATACGTTGATGTGTTTTGAGATCACTTGATGTAGTGAATGTTTTCCCACAGTTTTCACACCAATACGGTTTTTCTCCGGTATGAATTCGTTGATGCGTTTTAAAATTACATGCTATTGTGAATGTCTTCCCACACTCTTCACAGCTGTACGGTTTGTTTCCCGTGTGAATACGGTGATGTGTTTTGAGAGCACCTGATTGAGTGAAAGTTTTCCCACAGTCTTCACAGCTGTACGGTTTCTCTCCAGTGTGAATACGTTGATGTGATTTGAGATTACCTGATTCCCTGAATGTTTTCCCACACTCTTCACAGCTGTACGGTTTTTCTCCAGTGTGAATACGTTGATGTGTTTTGAGATGATCTGATCTATTGAATGTTGTCCCACACTCTTCACAGCTGTACGGTTTTTCTCTAGTGTGAATACGTTGATGTGATTTGAGAGCACCTAATTCCCTGAATGTTTTCCCACACTGTTCACAGCTGTATGGTTTTTCTCCAGTATGAATACGCAGGTGGATCTTTAAATATCGAGATGTTGTAAAGGATTTGTTACATTGCTGACACCTGTGACGTCTCTCTCTTCCTTTCGGTTTCTAGAACAGACAGACAAAGAAAGAGAGAAAGTAAAACAAAAAAGCATAAATACAGATACAGTTAACAAAATAAAAACTCACTTAATATAAACATTGAGTTAACGGAATACTACTTTTACTAACTGTTTGTGTTTATTATATTAGATACAGTAAAACAGCAACATTCTAACCACAGTAAATACCAGAGGTGGAGGATTCGAGTCACATGACTCGACTCTGCATATTTTTGGACTTGAGACTTGCTTGACTAACATTGATAAAATCCTCGACTTGACTTTGACTTGGGATTCATGACTTGATAATTGACTTCGGCTTGAGAGGGATGACTCGAAAGGACTTTACTTTCTGAAATAAAATATTTGCATTTGTATTGTACGAAGCCCCTAAAGGGCAATGAAAAAAAAGAGTGAGAGAACTCGTTCACAGGAGAAAGTTACCGGTGCGCCAAGTAGTAAGTGGAGTGTATAGGAGACGGACATTTCATTGCAGACTGTTATGCTTATGTGGGGAAATGGCATTGCATACATTATTTCGAACTCGGACTTAATTTTAGGGACATTTCGGCCAGGGGTGTAGAGCAATTTGTTTGAGACCCACTGAGATAACTTAGACTGAAATGAACTATCTAAACACTGAGTCCTTTACCTCACTAAGCCTCTCAGTCTGACAGGAGAGCTCCCCTCCATCCTGGTTGTAGAAACATCTACTTCTTATATCCGTTAGCGCAGCTAGCACCAGATTCTAATAACAACAGCGCCGGTACCGGTGTGCCCTCTCTCCCTCGCTCGCACTCTCGCTCCCACGCTCGCACTTTGGCTGTGAGCTGCAGGCGCCTGATAAGCCAACATCCCCCACTTTCATCACTTACAGCGCCTATTGTACAGGGCAAATGGAAAGTGTAACCGGGTGAAAAGGGTGTTACATTTACTTAATTATGAATGTTGTTGCATCAAGGCCGAAAATTAGGATGAGCGCCAATGGTCAAAAATGTTTTTTCCCTCCCAGAGCTACCAGTGCAGCGCCCCCCAGATCTGGTGCCCTATACCAAAAATCGGCCCTGCCTAGTACATACAGTGGCAATGTCTCAACATTTAGCAAAAATACACCTTTATTGAACATACAGTAACACAAATACTACAAATCCACATAAACAATCAAAAATGAAAAAGGGTCACCACTTATTATTATTTTAATTTTTTTAATTTTTTAAATGATTTTTTTTTTTTTTGGGTACCTAGCTGGCGCCCCCTAGCAGCGGTGCGCATATTTCAGCAGCGGCGCTGCGCCGCCACTATTTGTATATAGGGGAAACACTGTAGCCAATACCTTTATATTGTCTACTCTTCACTTACTTGTCAGCATAGGTCGGCATTGTTGGACAGAGCCGACAGAAGACCTTGTTAATATTGGCATCATATTGAGAGGTGCAGCCAGTGACGCGTCCTAAAACCAGGAAGTAAGCTGCTGGTTCCCTCGACAAAAAGCAATGGGATTTCTCCACAGGGTTTTGGAAAATAGCTGGAAATAAGGTCTGTGGAAAATGAACCTGTTTGATAAATGCACGTTTTGTTCAGCCGGATAATCTCCGCATGTCTACCCTACTTTTATAATTTCGAATCATAAATCTAATCGATAGATTATAAAAGGGTTTTAGAACGCGTCACTGCACCACTAGAAGCCAACTCCATCGATCAAGCTGGCTGAAACTTTCTCTCCCTCTTCTTCTCATGCTCCCCGTCACTCTCCTTTAACTCATCCAGTGACTTTCTTTTATTTGAAGATTGTTTTTTGCCTGGCGCTTGGCCGGTTACCGCTGGTATTAAAAACATTTTGGCGAATGGTTAGGTGGCGCGATAGTCTGTAGTGAAGGAGCGCGCTCCCGCTCATGGGAGACTGCTCCCGCTGGGCTCCGCAGCAAACGGCTGTTTGCTTTTCACCCAACAACGACAACCGACTCACGAAACGCTATGTTGCAGCGTTAATAAACGAAACAATTGAACTAAATTGCTAGTCAAAATACCAATACCACAGGACAAATATTTTTAGTGGCCCGGGGTGTCTAAATAGTGCTTCCGGGGCCAGCGGGCCATTTATAATGTTGAGCCCTGAATTGGGTTATATACATGAACAAATAACTATAAAATAACAATATTGTAGAATAACAAAATGAATGCCGTGAATAAACCGAAATACACCTCTTGCAGACGGTTCGCTGCTGATTATTATAATAATTATTAATAATTAATAAATCATTATGTGACTAAGGACATTGCAAAAGTTCTAAATACCAGGAAAATAGCTTTCAAAAACAAAGACTATGGAGCACTTGGAGAGATACATAACTGAAAGTCAAGTTGAGGGAATCAAAACTGACACACATAGAGCTTTTGGAAAATGCTTTTAAAGCCAAAGACCCCAAAAAAGTATGGGACACCATGATAACCATGACAGGAATGACCTCTTCAGCTAAACCTATTGTGACGGACAATGAATTTTGTTTTCCCAATTAACTAAACATGTTCTTTACCCGTTTCGAGTCTCTGGATAATTCTGAAAAGTGCACTGAAATTCTCGAAACAATAATCCCTGCTTCCAAAATAACCATCAGTGTCAAAGAGGTCCGAAAAACATTTCAGTGCACCAAGACCAATAAAGCTGCTGGGCCAGATGGGTGCAGCGGTTTTCTGCTGAAAAACGTTGCTACTGAGCTGGCTCCAGTGTGGCAACCCATTTTTCAGGCTTCCATTGATACGCAGACCATCCTTCTGTCATGGAAAACTACACACATCAAACCACTGCCCAAAAGAACATAAGGACTGCAGACCAATAGCCCTCACCTCAGTGATTAAGAAATCATTAGAAATAATTCTGCTCCGATTTCTTATCAGTACAACACAAGACATACTTGATCCATACCAAAATGTTTGCCTATAAGCAAGGGGGTGGTACGTAAGATGCTGTTGCTACTCTGGTTCATATAATTACTACACTGACTTATCTTTCTTACAGTGCAGACGCTTTTCTGCTTGCTCTTGCCTCTGCTTACTTTTTATGCTGATTCTCCTATTCTTATTCTCTGACAACTTCGAGCAGCGGCTCCTGGACATTAACTTATCACTGGGACAGTTCATCTTTGTAAATAGACGGAGGGTTTCAGCCATATTTCAACATTTTTACGACAACCTCAGTCTTACAGTAGCGTGGCCTAGCAACAGCTAAAAGCCTGGTAGGCTACTGCATGCTATTTAGCTTAAGCTAGTCGGTAACAAAATGCCTCCGTTCTCTACAGATGACTTCCACAAACTTATACAGAAGATGGCTGTGTTGGAAATGAAAATGCAACGGTTGGAAGTTAACGTGGAAGTGAATGGACTATATCGTGGGAATGACACCACTTTACCAGTGTTGCAAAATAATGGAAAAGGGTATGCTAACTCACAGCTAGTTAGCAGCTACAAGGATTCCAAGGAACAGGAGGGCTGTGTACCGGGTAATAAATCTACAAGTGGTAGTCCTCCCTGTAACTCTCTGGGTGCAAAGCCTAAGAGTAAATCATTTCCATGGGATTTGGGAGGACGGATAACAGGCAGAGCCCAGCGCTCTGAAATCTGTGATGCGACCGGCTGGCCTGCATTGTTATCACCCAGGAAGAGCGCCTCTTCAACCCCTAAACAGCCGTGGACATCTGCTAAAAGGAGAACTACAAACAATCCTCCTAAACCACCAAGTGTGCCAATCCAGAACAGATACGCTCCGCTGACCGAGAGCCGGAGATCTCTTTCTGATGACCTGGATAACCTGTCCTCTTCACACAGCAGGGTAAGGACCAATAGCTACTCCAAAAGTAAAAGGCTAGAGGGAAAGCTAACGACTGGGCCTGAAACTCTGATTGTGGGTGACTCTGCTGTAAGAGATGTAAAAGGTCTGTGTAGTAAACCAACACCAAAGTACTCTGTTTTCCAGGGGATACGGTCTCTGACTTGGCTGAGAAGATCCTGCATATTGGGGCTGAACATCCGACTGTGAAGAATGTGGTTCTGCACATTGGAAAAAATGATGTTGTGAAACAAGAGTCAGAAGTGCTGAAAGAAGACTTTAAATGTTTGTTGGAAACTGTCGGCTCTCTAAATACAGAGGTGTTCATCAGTGGCCCTCTACCGCCAGTCAGAAGAGGAGTGGAGAGATTCAGCAGATTGTTTGCACTGAACACCTGGCTTTCGACTGCATGTATTGACCATTCTGTCAATTTTATTGACAATTTTAACTTTTTCTGGGACCGCAGACATCTTTTCAAGGCAAATGGCAAACTCCTGACTTGCCTGAACAAGTCAGCAGTGAAATTGTTTATCTCTAACATTCAACTGCCTGTGTCATCAATCTGTTCCCTCTGCCAAGGACAAGCGGCAAGAGGAATCAAAACAGGAGAAAGACACAACACATCGCGCAGAAAACCCTGAAGAAGTATGACTGCAGCCGCCTGAGGAATGTTCTGATTATGGGAGACCTATGACAGGAATGGAGGAGTCTCCACAATCAATGATATTATCACTGAGCACAAACTCGATTTTATGTTTTTAACAGAAACTTGGATTGAACAAAATAACAGTGCAGCTGTTCTTATCGAATCAACCCCTCCCAACTTTAGTTTTATGAGTCAGGAAAGAATCCATAAGAAAGGGGGTGGAGTTGCTATTCTGTTCAATGATTCCCTTCAATGCAGGAAGACATCGTATGGAAACTTTTATTCTTTTGAATATGTGGCCCTTCAGCTAAAATGCTCCTCTCGAGCTCTGTTCCTAAATATCTATAGACCACCCAAATACTGTGCAAGCTTTTTTGATGATTTTACCGAACTGCTGTCTATAGTGTGTATTGACTTTGACCGTCTAGTCATTGTTGGTGATTTTAACATCCATGTTGACAACCCCCAGGACAGAGAGGCTAAAGAACTGTTTTGTGTTCTTGATAACTATGGACTGACTCAGCATGTGACGGAGCCCACGCACAATAAGGGGCACACTCTGGACTTAATTATCTCAAAGGGTCTGAATATCTCTAAGGTTGTGGTGACTGATGTTGCACTCTCTGACCATTCCTGTGTTTTTTTAGAGAGCTCTATTTCTGTTCACAAAAATGTTCAAAAAGAGGTAACCACAAAGCGATATTTAACTGAAAATACTAGGGAAATGTTTACTCAGAATTTTTCTTCCACACTTGCCCCTGCTAACATCTCAGTAAATGAGCTAGTAGATCATTTTAATTCAAAAATTTAAAAATGTATAGATGCCATTGTTCCAACTAAGGTAAAGGAAATGTCTGGCAAGAAAATATCTCCATAGAGAAAGGCCATGACCGTGAAAACAGAAAAAAGAGAATGTCGAAAAGCTGAACCCAGGTGGCGAAAAATAAATCGCCAGGTTCACTTTGAAATCTATAAAGAGAGACTTGGCCTTTATAATTTGGAATTGAAAAACGCACGACAATCGTTCTTCTCTGATATCATTACCAAAAACAAAAACAACGCACGTGCCTTGTTTGCTACCGTCGACAGACTAACTAACCCCCCAGTGTCAGTAGCCTCTGAATTTCTATCCACCAGGGCGTGCAATGATTTTGCCTCCTTCTTCACTGACAAAATTCAGAAAATCAGACAAGCAGTCAGTGCCTCTGCATCAGGATGCAACAGCAGATGTGTTGTCTCTGTGTCCACTTAACATCAATTCAGACATCATGACACAATTCCATCAGATTAATGATAAAAACCTAGAGGACATTATACAACTTCTGAAGTCCTCCTCCTGCTGCCTTGATATTATTCCAACAGGATTTTTCAAAGATGTTTTGCCATGCATGGCCTCAGATCTACTTCATATCGTAAACAAATCTCTTCACTCAGGTATTTTTCCACAGGCCCTGAAAACTGCAGTCATTAAACCGCTCTTAAAAAATAATAATCTAGATGCTTCAGTAATGAACAATTACAGGCCCATATCAAACCTGCCATTTCTAGGTAAAATCATTGAACAAGTTGTTTTTCAACAGTTGAGTAATTTCTTGTATTTAAATGACTGTTTTGTGTTCCAGTCAGGCTTTCGTCCAAACCACAGCACTGAGACTGCTCTTGTAAAGGTCTTTAATGACATCCACTTAAACACAGACAGTGGCAGAACTTCAGTGTTAGTATTATTAGATCTCAGTGCTGCGTTTGACACTGTTGACCACAGCATATTACTAGACCGACTGGAAAACTGGGTGGGACTTTCGGATTTCTAAATTGGTTTGAATCCTACTTAAAGGACAGAAACAACTTTGTTTCTATAGGTACATACACATCTGAGTTGACAAATACGACATGTGGGGTACCTCAAGGCTCCATCTTGGGGCCTCTTCTCTTTAACGTCTACATGCTACCACTGGCTCAGATAATGAAAAACAACAAAATAAGTTACCATAGCTATGCGGATGACACACAAATTTACGTAACAATTTCACCAGGAGACTATGCTCCAATTCAAACACTGAGTAAGTGCATTGAACAAATCAATGACTGGATGTGTCAGAACTTTCTCCAATTAAAAAAAGACAAAACTGAGGTAATGGTTTTTGGAGCCAAGGAAGAACGTATAAAAGTTAGCGCTGAGCTTCAGTCTGCAATGTTCAAAACAACAGATAAAGCCAGAAATCTTGGTGTAGTCATGGACTCTGACCTGAGTTTCAACAGTCACATTAAAACAGTTACTAAATCAGCTTACTATCACCTAAAGAACATATCTAGGATTAAAAGACTAATGTCACAGCAGGATTTGGAAAAACTTGTCCATGCCTTTATCTTCAGTAGACTGGACTACTGCAATGGTGTCTTCACAGGTCTCACTAAAAATATATATTAGAAAGCTGCAGCTAATTCAGAACGCTGCTGCTCAAGTCCTCACTAACACTAAGAAAGTGGATCACTCCTGTTCTGTTCCTGTTCAGTCTTTACACTGGCTTTCAAAATACTGCTGGTTTATAAAGCATTGAATGGTTTCGACCCAACATTTATTTCTGAGCTGCACCAACAGGCTGTAAATCAGGTGGTTGAGTGGACTGATAACAATGCTCTTGAGATCAACACCAAGAAAACTGAGGAAATCGTTTTTGGCTCACCATCTGACTCCCATAAAGTCCCCATTGTCCTCCATACAGATCAAATCAAGCAGGGAGTTTCATACAAATACTTGGGTGTAATGATTGACCACCTGCTGTCATGGAAAGAGCATATTGAATATCTGTGCAAAAGGACAACACAAAGAATTTATTTTCTCTGCCGCTGTAATGGCAATTTTACGGAGCCCCTAAAGGGACATGAAGGGAAAAAAAAAAAAAACAGAGGGAGAAAAAAAAAGTCAGGATAACGAGTTAGTATCTCGTGCGCATGAGATACTAACTCGTGCGCACGAGATACTTTCTGGTGCGCACGAGATACTAACTCGCGCGCACGAGATACTAACTCGCGCGCACGAGAAACCACGAGAAAGTTTCTCGTACTTTTTATTTTTGAATTTACCGGTGCGCCAAGGAGGGAGTGAAGAGCACAGGAGACAACCATTTAATTGCAGACTGTTATGTTTACGTGGGGAAATGACAGTGCATACATTATTTGAGATATATATCGTACTTAGACTTCACTTTAAGGACATTTCGGCCAGGGGTGTGTGGTCACTCCAGGAGGCAACGGGACGTGTAACTCAGAGAAGAGCAGCACCAGCGCTCAAAGAGCTTTTACGCACCGCCTACACTGTTTACCTTCATTGAACAGCTATACATGATGGGCGGACTGGGACTAAAAATCAGCCCGGGACTCGCACCCAGCCCAGCCCACGTAAACTCTCAACGGGCGGCCCACTTCGGTACCGGCCCAATGGGATTCGTCCCGAACGTCCCGATGGCCAGTCCGCCACTGGCTGTGTGTGTGTGTGTGTGTGTGTGTGTGTGTGTGTGTGTGTGTGTGTGTGTGTGTGTGTGTGTGTGTGTGTGTGTGTGTGTGTGTGTGTGTGTGTGTGTGTGTGTGTGTGTGTGTGTGTGTGTGTGTGTGTGTGTGTGTGTGTGTGTGTGTGTGTGTGTGTGTGTGTGTGTGTGTGTGTGTGTGTGTGTGTGTGTGTGTGTGTGTGTGTGTGTGTGTGTGTGTGTGTGTGTGTGTGTGAGTGACAGCTGCGGGTAGCAGGTACTCTGAGAGTCACGGACATTAATTCATAGATCAAAGCAGACTGGTTTACAGACTCTCCTGTTTTTTGCCAATCCGGTGCCAACCAATAGCTCTACACCCCTGGCCGAAATGTCCATACAATTAAGTCTGACTTCAAAATATATCTCAAATAATGTATGCACTGTCATTTCCCCACGTAAACATAAAAGTCTGCAATGAAATGGTTGTCTCGTGTTCCACTTCCTCCTTGGTGCATCGGTAACTTTCTCAAAAAAATAAAGTCAGGATAACGGATTCGTTTCTCGTGCGCACGAGAAACGAATCCGTTATCCTGACTTTATTTTTGTCTCTCTTTTTTTTTTTTTTCCATGTCCCTTTAGGGCAGGGGTCACCAACCTATTTTAGGGTGAGGGCTACTTTCAAAAAATAAAACAAGTCGTGAGCTACTTTTACTTGTCTCTTTTTTGTTTTTTGCAGTGCATACATTTTAACATTATTATATGCTGACCTTTAACCTTTGTGTGCTGTTTGGGTCTGTGGGACCCGTTTGCAGTGCTTACTAAAAGAACATGTATTCAATTGAATTATTTTAACCTGCTTTATTTGGGGGTGGACGGGCCTCACCTCCTCTAGGGGGGTCCGGGGGCATGCATGGAAGATTTGTTTAAAATGTTGAAGTGAAATGCATCAATCTGGAGCAAATTGAGAGCAATGTGAATTTATGGATACAGCTCTCAACACTCTATGAAAGGGAGCTGTATACTTTTCAATAATCCAAACATCTTTAGAATATGATCACAACCAATAACAAATCATTTAAACTGGTTTATTCTGATCTTATGTTACCTAGTTAGCATTCTTTCTTTTTATTTATGCATATTTTACTAATCACTCCCCTTTTAAACTGTTTTTTTACTGTCCTATAGTACACATTGGAACGATTACTTACTTTATCTATATTAAATAGATAAAGGTGTGCTCTCCCTAGCTCTCTCTCCCTCCCTCCCTCCCTCCCTCCCTAGCTCTCTCTCCCTCCCTCCCTCCCTAGCTCTCTCTCCCTCCCTAGCTCTCTCTCCCTCCCTAGCTCTCTCTCCCTCCCTAGCTCTCTCGCTCGCCCTCCCTAGCTCCCTCCCTCTCTCTCTCTCTCTCTCTCTCTCGCTAGCTCGCAGAGACTGTGTGCTCTCCCTAGCTCTCTCTCCCTCCCTAGCTCTCTCTCCCTCCCTAGCTCTCTCTCCCTCCCTAGCTCTCTCGCTCGCCCTCCCTAGCTCCCTCCCTCTCTCTCTCTCGCTAGCTCACAGAGACTGTGTGCTCTCCCTAGCTCTCTCTCCCTCCCTAGCTCTCACGCTCTCTCTCCCTCTGTCTCGCTCGCTCACAGAGGCTGTGTGCTCCTCCGTGGCGATGACGGCTTGCGTTAAAAAATAATAATAAACATATTTGTAAAGTGGGGGGACACAAACGGGATTTCGAAAAGAGCGGGGGACATGTCCCCCCTGTCCCCAGTGGAAATTACGCCATGCGTGTGTGTGCGTCAAGTGCAATAAATAAATATGCAAGTTGCAACCATGGTTGCAACACACACAGTAGAACTCTGCCCCTCATGTGTTGTATAGGCTGGCATGATAGGCTGTTCAATGGGGCTGATGTGTTGTGTATATTCTGCCAGAAGGAAAACCAGCGGTGAGGTGCCACATTACTTTTCTTCCCGACTGCAACGCTGGTCCCGCAAATCAAGCAAGAACGTGATTGGTCGATATTCATTGTGGGGGTGGGGGGAGGAGGGGTGTTAGATATAGAGTTGTAGTAAGTAGATAGAGTTCGCTATGATTTAGGTTTCGTTTATGCATAGGGTAGATTATTTTAATTACATTTCCTTTTTTTGTTTTGTGTATTTTATACATTTTGGATTTGCTTGGCGAGCTATTTTTAGAACATGCCCCGCGGGCAACTCACGTTGCCCCTGCGGGCGACTAAGTGCCCGCGGGCTCCGTGTTGGCTACCCCTGCTTTAGGGGCTCCGTACAATTTCCTTGTTCCAATGTCCTATATATTTGCCATTACTTTACACAGAAGGTTTTCAGAGAGATCCTGATGCAGACACGAACAGATGGATTTCCGGTCTTTTGTTGTAGTTTATATATGTTTGTTTATTTAGCTTTACATACCAAGGTTTAATTATGCTGTGTCAAAGGTTGTGGTATGAACATCTGCCGTTCTGCCGTTCTGTTCTTGCTGTGCTGGTGGAATCGGTATGCTCTACCTCTTGTGTCCACGTCATTTCCTGTCACTGCTTTGATACACCCGGTGCAGCTAAATCCCGCCACCAAGTGTTCAAAACAGTAGTGTAGTATAAATATAAATAAAGTAAACTGACATAACAGCAACACCCCTAAATGGCTCCTACAGCCGCCTTAGGTCTTTTTGGGCGAGCAGAGAAATTCTTCAGTTGCTCTTTACATCTGTGATCGTGTCTGTTCTGCAGTACTGCAAAGCTACCTGGTACAAGTGTTTGTCAGCAGCTTTAAAATCAAAACTGCTCCACCTGTTACAACTCTGCTCAAAGATTGTTGGTCCACCCTGTCAGAGACTTTCTGACTCAGCAGACCATAATAACCTGAGAGGCTGTCCAACAACATCATCTGGGACCCAAAGCATGCTCTGAACAGAGAATACGAACTGCTGCCATCTAATGGAGATTCAATAAAGTCAGACTGAAGCATCCTTTGTGCTCCAGTCAGTCCTCTCATGCCCCTTTCACACCGCGTTTTCAGGGCCGGCTCGGAGCTAGAGTACCAGTTTTTCCTCTTCACACCGCAGCGGCGCCGCCTCTTAGCTCTGGAATCCGGTTAGTTTCCAGCTCCAAAAATATTTCGATCTAGAAGCAAGATTCCGGAGCTAAGAGGTGGCGTCGCTTACGTCTCTCTTACGTCGAGGCGTGGAGGAAATTAAATCCACCTCCCCTGAACATGGGTCGACTGAAGAGTCTCATCATGCCTGCCTACAAGCAGTAGTACTGAGCAAAGTGACTAGAACGCAACCACCCTTTATAAAGTCAGGCAACACTAACCAGGCTTCGTGTGATTCTGTTTATTTGTACCTTACTTTGACCATCCGTTCACTGTCATTGATCATTGTGGAGAGCAGGCAGACGTTTTGTTTTGTATTATAACAGCTATCGGATGGAATCAATACATGGGCTGCACAGGTTGTCATGTCCGACTATCACAAGTAGAATCATAATAAAAAAATAGGCCGGTAAAATATGCCTATAGAAAACGGCTTATGCCACAATAGGGTAGCAATAGCAAGTAGTCAGTTTAGCTTCGGTTGCTATGCTAACATCACCCATTTTATACCAGAGAAACTTTCATAATAGGGTTGTGATGCCAAACGGTGTCAATTCGGACTGACACACATTCACTTAAGGGGAACTGGTGATATGTATCAGCTGCTTGTGTGACAGTCAGACAGTGAATACTTTAGAGCCGTGTGAGCTAACCCGGAGCTAACGGGAGAATAAACTCCTGTGGAAGAGCAGCACTACAGCGGTCGGTAAATGCCGCTGAACCAAATTAATAAACAATGAACCACGGCACTGTGGAGAAAAGTATAAGGTTGGAGAAGTTGTTATTCTATTTTATCTGGCTTCGTGTGATTAAAAGCAACACGATCATCGAACCGACGCAGTCCCCCGTTGTTGTTGTAGTGAGCACCGTAAACGGTGACGTCATGACGCAGCAGCGGCAGCACCAGTCGGGCTCTGGGCGGTGTGAACAAAACGGGAGCAGAAAAGGGAAACCGGAGCTGAACCAGAAACGCTCTAGCACGGAGCTAGAACGGGAAAAGCCCTTGTGTGAAAGCCGCATAAGAGGCGGCTCCGCTGCGGTGTGAAGAGGAAAAACCGGTACTTTACAGGCTCTAGCTCCGAGCCGCATCAGTGAACACAGAGCTGAATCCAGACCAAAAGCACGCTGAAGGCTCTTTGAGCAGGTTGTCTCTCACTGATCCTGCTGTCATGTTACATGTTTGTTTTTCATGTATTGTGTCTTGATATTTGTTTATGTTGATGTTACACATGGAGCTGCTGTGATGCAAGTCACACTTCAGACTTGATCAATAAAGTATTATCGTATACAACAACGTTCTAACCTATATCTAACCATACAGTGCATTCATATTGTATTTTCTAAACAGGTTGTGATCGTTCATTTGGGGATAACAAAGATAGGAATATATTGAGATGAAGTGCACACTGACCTGAGCTCCAGGGGTCTCTTTGTTCTCCTCCATGCTGCTCTCAGTGCTGCTTCTCCGGCTGGGTCTCTGAAATAATCAACACAACTACAGCTGACACAAAACAAGACAACTCGATACAACCGACAGACACAACAACACAAATCTACAGCTACTTCGTAGGTTCAAAGCAGAGGTGAGAAGTAACGAAGTACATTTACTCAAGAACTGTACTTAAGATTCCAGTCTACGAGAATCTTAGGTTATATACGTGTTAGAGCCAGTATTTTGTTTTCATAAGAAAGGCCACCTAATTGTGACGTCTGTAGTCAACACACTATAAAAGACTGCACTTCCCACGGCGCCTGCTCTGACTTGTCATCTACTAATATATCACAGTAACTTGGATCAGTGTTTATTTATTGAATTACCTTTGTTGTACAGCCTGTGATGGAACACTGTTTTATATGCTGTATTGATACGATTGTTTATCATAATTCACTCATGGAACTACAGGTTGGGGGTATTGTTCCGCACGGACACACATGTTGACTGTACCTCCTGTGTACCTATTGGGGCCGTGTCTCAATTCAGGGTTTGCATCCTTCGAAGGCTGCATTCGTAGACCTCATACGTCACTTCCGCCGAAAGAAGGCTGTCCCAATTTTAAAGAAAAGACGAGACTCCTCCGAATGCGGCCCACGAATGCAGCCTACTTTTCCCCAATTTGAAGGATACATCTGATGTACACTCTGCGGCCTACCATATCCTAGGGTGCAATGGAAGTGCAGGGAAGAGTGAGTTTTTTTCAAATTAAATGGCTTCCGGTTTCCCCAGCAGAGTGGATTTAAAAGCAGCAGCAAGCAGAGGAATCACTAATAAATGTGAGTATTGGGTTTTGACCAGGGTTCAAGTTAAGTGGGAGCCAATGGGAGCTGAGCTCCCATAAGGAGGGGCTCCCACGGACCCAGTGAAATCAAACATCTGTGGGGGTCGCTATATACATTACCAACAACCATTATTTTGTTCACAAATAATGCATTTTTTAATATAATGAGTATTATTTACGTTAACGAGGTAAATAGGCAAACAAAACAATGACTTCCAAAAGATCGTATTCTCTCTTGAATGACAATATGCCTGCACTTCACCTCTAAGGTGCGCAATAAAATATTGCGCAATCTATGCCTGTGAAGCTGTGAACGTGCTGCGCGCGCCCGAAGAATGAACCGTTATATCAACAGACATTCAAATATATTGACAAGATACACACATACATACTACGAGTACCGTAGGCTAGCAGACGATTACCATGCCGCCCAAAAAAAGGCCACTGCCGCCGACGGGGTCAACAAGCCTGGCTAGTTTTGGTTTTCTCATAAAGAAACAAAAAACAGCTTTTGACAACCAAAATGCACCTGCTAGCGTGACAGCTAGCACTAACCTTGCTGCTACGGAGGATGCTGTCTTTGCTAGCGGACCTGATGCTGTTGAATGTGGGACCACCTGCACACACGTAGAAAGTTCCGAAGCGGAGCGGCATGAGGAGGCAGGAGGTACTGCTACAGAAGGACCGCCACTTAACTGGGGACACAATCAGTGGAGATCCTGGAAAGAAAGAAACCCCTGGCTGTTTTCAAAGGAGGGTGGTCTTGGATGCCTCATCTGTAAGGAAGCCAAGACTCTCTTACTTTCGGAGAAAAAATATGGAACGCATTTGGCGGATGCCTGGATCAATGGGACTGTGAGTAGCCCTCTGCAGAAGCAGTTGCAGAATTTGTTTTACATACACCGCGACTCCATTGCTCATAAACGAGCTGTTGAAATAGCGGAGCTCAAACTAAAAGAAGTGCTTCCGAAGAAAGTTGCAGAACTCAGCTCCAGCATGTTTAATGAGACAGCTAGTTCGTCGATACTGTCGCTAAAGAAAGGTCGCCTTATACAAAATTGAATCCCATTATGCAACTTAATGAGATGAATGGTGGATTTGGAACCGATATACATTTGCAGTAAAATCAGAAAATCTTGGTGTCAAAATGTAGAATAACACAAACTCCAACACAACTTCTTTGAAATGCATTTAAGCATAGCCTATATTATGTTTAATGAACTTTTAAAACATCTTACAACTGGTTTCCTCTCTGTGCCCTTTTCTTTAGTGCAGCCATCTGCAATGAGTTAGAGAGACAAGAAGTGGGGCAGCAGGCTGACATGCTTAACTAACAATAATGCTTCATTTATTATATCAAACCAATGCCTGTCTATCTAGCATAAAATCCCAATAAACTGCTAGCAACTGCAAAACACTATGCTAGCAAATGTTTTGCAAACTATTAAAAGTGAGGCTATTACAGTAGACCTAACGTTAGTCTAGTAGCCTCACTTCTAATATTTTGCTAAACATTTGCTAGATACATGTTGGCTAGCTAATGAGCTTCACATATCAACCTGAAAAACTGCGAGGCTTCACTCGCAGCCCCCCCTCCGCACCACAGTTCCGCTGCAAGACGCTGCACGCTGACTGACTTCCCGCGTCCCTGTGTAACTGGGAAGCTGATAGAATTGGATCAATAGATCGTGCTGTTTTTGCAACTTCAGCATAGGGGATTGGGATGTTTATTGAACTTCGGC
The DNA here is from genome assembly GCF_902827115.2 of Pseudochaenichthys georgianus. NCBI lineage: Eukaryota > Metazoa > Chordata > Actinopteri > Perciformes > Channichthyidae > Pseudochaenichthys > Pseudochaenichthys georgianus. Next base: position 878,328 of record NW_027262480.1, read on the forward strand.
TTTCAACTGATTTACCTTCGAAACACATGTGTGTCTCTGCCGCTCAGCGCTGCTGCTTGCAGTGTCTGCGTTCTTCGCACCTGCCTGTAATCTGAGAAGGTCCCGCCTCTATGGCTGGCTCCCGCCCGGAAAATCTTCAGTGTTGATTGACACTTCAGTAATAGCTTATCAGATAGCGCTGTGGGCGGGACATTGCTCGTGTACAGAGAGTGGTGACTGCAGACAGAGAAACGGCCGCATCAGAGCCAAAGTGTTATCGGCAATTTTATAAAAAAAAGGCCGATACCGATAATCGGTCAAATGATGAATATCGGCCCCGATAATCGGTCGACCCCTAATTTTGACATTGTTGAACTGGATGGTGGACCAGGGCACTGATGCAGAGTCGCTGTGTGGCGCACCAGGCGGGCGGAATGGATGAAGAGTCTCTTCGTAAAAACCTAATTAGCATAGCCACAGACGGTGCTGCCGTACTAACTGGGAGACAGACTGGACGCATAGCCAGGCTTCAGCCAGTTCATTGTCTAGCTCATCGTTTGGAATTAGCGGTGAATGATTCATTGAAGGCTGTGGCAGGCTGTAATCATTTAGAGTTTTTCCTCGCTAAACTCTATTTTCTTTACCACCAGTAAACGCCAGGGAGTTGGAAGAAGCGGCTGCAGAACTGAACATGCAGATTCTGAAAATCGGACAAGTCTTTACAATTAGATGGGGTTCCAGCAGTTACAACTAGGGCTGTGCAATTTAATCGATCTTGCGATATATATCGATATTTAATTTTCCGAGAAAGTATCGATATTTCAGCCGCGGGTATCGATACATTAAGTCTGATAACTGTGTTCGTTATACACGCGTCCAGGAGAGAAGCTTTAAAAAGGAGACTAATTGAGTCTCTGAGAAAGTTAAAATGTTTACTTTAATTAATAAAAAGCGCGGTAATGTTACAAGCAGAAGATGGTTCAGTCAGAAAAACAGCTGTGTTCTGGCTCTCGTGAGCGAAGGGAAGAGAGCGAGCTCCACCTTTCCAGCTGTTAAATATCCTCTGCTGGCTCCTCCCTGTGGGCCGGTTGGCGCTGCTGGGGGCCGGCCCTGCACGTCTCCAATGTTCGTTGTTGCGCATTACAGAGGATTCAGACATTGCACATTAAATATATAACTAAACACGCCTTTTCTCCTCCTTATCTCTTTCATGACTTTTCATTTAATACATTTTAAACGCTGTAATCAATACTCCAAAAATACCTCACGGCTGGTATCATTTCCGGTAGTTCCGAATGTTGTCTCATGCTACCCACGTCTGTAAACAAACGTATTCAAATAAACTGTACCTTCATTTAATATTCAGCAATAATAATATCTCGACGTCTATAGTTGTAGTGTTGAAATCAGTAGGTTTCGGTGTGCACCACTCCGTGTCATATCGCTACTAAATTCACCTCTATAGGAAATGGTATATTAGCCACATGCTAAATGCTAATCGGAGATGAAGGATTTTCAGAATAAAAGCTCAACAACTGGTTGTGCACAACAACTTCTGGTTTTTCAGTATAAAACAGCATTTAAACTGACGGTATGTTTAAGGTACTTTATGCCATTGAAACATTGATTTTAATTTCTAACAAGTCCCATTCAGATCCTCCGTGTTCCGCCACCCGCTGCACCTTTTCATTCTCCATTGTCCATTGTGATACTGCACTTTACAGCTAGAGTTTGCACTGTTTCAATAAATGAAACTCATTTTCTCACCACATCTTTTGATTCATTTTGTCCAGCATTTGCAAGCTGGAGACTCTCTGTCAGAGCCATATATTGTATAATGGATGCTTTCAGTTTTCAGTTGAATTAATTCAATCCAAGTCAATGGAACACTCACAAGATGTCACCAAAATCACACTGTCCCTTTAAAATCTTTCAGAAAATGATATAAGTGTATCGAATTGTATCGTTGGCTGAATATCGTGATATATATCGTATCGTTGGCTGAATATCGTGTATCGTATCGTGAGATTAGTGTATCACCACAGCCCTAGTTACAACACTGTCAAAGCTGTACTGAAGGACTTCCCAGTGTTAGCACATAACTTTAAATCTGCTAGTGAAGATGGCTCACGTTCCGGTGCAGAGAAAGCCAAGTACACTGGTTTACTAAAGCATCCGACATCCACTGGATTCCTCACTGATTTAGTGACAATGAAAGACCTGTTACGTGAACTACAAAGTCTCTCCCTGAAACTACAGAAACGCGACACGTCCCTGGTTGATGCAAGCCGTGACATACATCAGACGATCGAGGTGCTCTCTGCCACGAAGAACAACGATGGGAAAACTGAGCCAAAAGCCTCAACGCATTGTTGTTTGTGGATTTAAATGGGCATCAACACATTTGACCCTTTCCCATTTATCCACTCGTGGATAAATAAAGGACATCGGACTTCCCCATCATGGATTCCAGGACCGCGGACCGCGACCACAGCCTGCTGAAAACAGACCACTTTGGGCTATTTTATCTGCGTGTGTGTGTGTGCGTGTGTGTGTTTGCTGGACCACGTAATTAGCAGTGAAGTCAGTCTCTCTCTCTCTCTTTCGTTTTATCTGTGAGAGCTAATTTTTATATTTTCTTTCATTTCTATAGCTCTTACGTTGTTATTGATTGTGTCCGAGTTCATGTGTTTGAGCATGCGCAGTCTGTCCTGAAGTTGTGGAGAGAGAGTAAAACGGAGGCGCTGTTTATCTTTGAAGCCTTAACACACCAGACACTAATTGTATACTTGCAAGGGTGTGCAATATATACCATCAGTTGGAGTCTGCACCTCCAAGGTGCGCAATACATTATTGCGCAATTTATGCATGTGACTGTGTGCGTGCGCGCCTGCACGCGCGCATGCGTTAGTTTTAAAGACCCCCATAGAGCACAGTTTATAACTCGAACCCTGGTTTTAACTTACTTTAAATTAACTAATGTCACACACGTCAAACCCAAGGGGCATTAAAATGTACATTTTCGTTAAATAATACGGATAAATATGTGACGCTAACTAGCTAGCTGGACGTACTGCACTGTTGTTTACACTTATTTTTAATTCAGTTCAGAAGTTTCCTAAAGTCATACAGAGATCTTGGCTCTGTTATAGATAAGTTATACTTTATATTACATAAATAGACTAAAGTGAAAACATTTAGACCTGTATAGCATACAGTACGGTGGGATTTATAAAATGCTACCCTGACGTGTTGCCGCTATTAGCTTTATTTATTTTTCTGACATGTTCCAATTTTGTACTGTTTATTAAACTTTGGGACAACATTACAACCTTTTTATTCAGCTCATGCTGCTTTGAGGGCTAAAAGAAAAGCCTATTTTCAATATTTCCACCAGATTTGATCATCTTTTATTTAGGTTAAATTGTATTTAATTTATCCTAATCCTATAATAATAATAATAATAAAACAATCAAAAATAGACAGCAGCCTTTTGCTTGATGTTAGTTTGTGCAGTGCTGTCAAAGGGATGCAGGTGTGACTGTCAGTTCATGTCTTTAGTTTTTTAAAAACCAAAACAGTACATCATTTTAAACGATCCTTTAGGGATTGTTTGTCTGAAATGCTTAGAGTTCAATTTTGCAATAATACTTCTGCAACCCTGTGTTTAATATGATTAGTTCACTTTTTGCCAGTGTTTGAAGAAATTAAACTGTCTTCAGTTTAATTTTATTCATAAAAAATAGGTCATAGAAAATGTTTAATTGTGTATTTCAGCAGAGCCGTCACGGTGGTGCTGGACCTGGAGGTGCTGACCTGGGGTCAGTGGGACAACTGGGCAGGTTTAGGGGAAGAAAGAGAATATAAACTGTTATGATCACAGCTATTAAGATTAGAACACTAATATTGTTAAGAATCAATCTATACAACATGCTTTTGTTCATTTAAAAAAACATATTGTTTTATTAGTACAGAAAAATTAAGACTTATTTTAAAAATGAAATAATATGATTAAATTACATCAGCTATATATCATTTACTAGTTAACTTACTAACATTACTGGGGGCTAAAGGAACAGCTTCATCTTATTTACCTGGCCATGGTCCTCTTTAATTCATCGCCGACGGTGATCTCCAAAAAATGTAAAAGTAACGTTTCTAGATCCTTTTCAGCTGAGTTAGCTTGTAAGCTAATTTGCTAGCAGGCTGCTGGAGCAGCGCAACTGAACAGCGATTCAGCGAAATATGAAGCGCTCCGTAAATTAGACCGTCTCATTTCGTAGGCCGGTCGGTCCAGCCTACCCGGTCTACGTGCGCTGGGTCCTCCGTGGACCGCGTAGGCTGCGTACTCCGAAGGGTGCAGCCCCTGAATTGAGACATGGCCTGTGTGCTCTCCTTTCTCTTCTTCCCTTCTCTTCCCGGACTGCAACCGGACAACATGTGCTTTTCTGCTGATCAATAAAGCTACCTTTGCACCTTCGGTGCACCGCCTCCGACTACCATCTCTCCGCACTACACTATATTGGTACTATTTTCATACCGTTTTAAACACTGTTTGAATACAGTTTGTAATACTATATTAATACTGTTTTTACCCCTGGCAGAAGCAGTTAGCTCCCATTAGCTCCCAATAGCTCTTGTTAGCTCCCGGTGCTTAACTCACCTGAACGAAGGTGGTTTTACGGGATCCTGCAATGCCGGTGTCTCCTGAGGCCGCTAAACCCTCCCAGTTCTCCGGTAAATCCTCCGGACCTGCGGAGGCCATATTGTGTCTGATGTTGTGGTGACTGCCGTAAAGATACTAGTACTGTTGCAAAATGTGAGGTGGCAGAGTACACTTAGTGACCGCCAGAGGGAACCAAATACCTTATCAATAATAATAGATTACATTTTTATAACGCCTTTCAAGGGACCCAAGGCCACTTTACATGCTGTCAACAAACAAACAAGCAATAAAGTATTAACACGTTAAACGTTATTGATCCCACATTGGGAGTTATTTAGTTACATCAGCAGCTCTCCAACATCCTCATTAATACTCTGAATAAATTTTGAATGCTGAATAAACTCTGAATGTCACACATTTCAGTAAAAAGATATATCCACATTTCTTTATATATATTTTTTCAAATGAGTTATTGTGAGTGAATTATATATTTTTATTTTATTTATTGTATTATTATTTTAATTATTATTGTCTTATTAGAATTTTTATTACATAATTTTTATTTTCTTATTTTATCATTTGTATTATCTTATTTTATTATTCTCAAAAACAGAGATTTAAACGACCGTAAACAGGAAACGGACATTAGGCTTGGTTGAGATGAGCGAGACCGACGCAGACCTGCGCAATTGGAGAAGGTCCTCGCTGCGGAACGCGGAATGGGGCGGGGTCGGATAAAAGGCGGGGTTGGATGTCCGACTGCCGCCCAGAGAAGAGTTCCGACATCTCTGTTCACTCCAATGGACCAGTTTTTTACAGCAATGGCGGATCGCGGAGCACTTCCGGGAAACTATTGAGAGGATCTGCGGCTAGCAGTGCAGTAGAGTTGTAGCATAATAGACCGTTCGTGATGGACTTTTAAAGGTAAGAAGACGTTTAAAGATTTATATTGCGGATATTATCAGAACATCTGAATCAAATTAACTACACATGTGTATTAAAGGATGTTAGTGGATTATCCCTTCAATCAATATATTTGACGTTTACAGATAACAGATTAGGCTAGAACGCCGGATAACGTTAGCAACACACGTTAACCACGAACATCCTATTAATCCGTTCTCTTAATGTTATTTCCTCCAACGTTGTGGAATTAGAGAAAAGGGGCTTCTTAACGTGCTTTTATCCGGGTGGAGGGAGTTACATATTAGTTCAATATAACATTGGGGCGTGTGATTGTAGTGGGTGGAGGTGGTGAAATGAGGATATCCATTTTGGAGTTCAAGCTAGTATAATATAGTTAACGTTACACAATAATAAGGAAGAGAGCTATTTTTGTGATACCTCGCTATCGATATGGATTTAGAGTGGATATTTGAGACTTCCAAACAGTAAACAAAAACGTAATTTATGGGTGAGTGTTTTTAGCAGTCATATCATGTCTTTGTGATTCTGTTGATTATTACCTGTCTGTATTAAGTTGCAGCTCAGCTGATGTTGGATTGATGGCAAAGGGAGAGGGACTTAAGTGAGAGTGAAAACACAAGGTACGTTTAAAATAGGTCGGCAATTTCCCATCCTCTAGGTTGCTAGATGTATCTAACCCTTTCTCCTGTCTCCCTCTTTCAGCACCAGAACCCCAGGGGGATTCAATGGAGCCTGAAGACCTGCACTGAGACCCTCACCCTGCACCTGAGTCTCAACTCCCAGAGCTTTGCAAGCCTCTCCCTGTTCCTTTATTAAACAGACGTTAAGCTTCCCAATGGTGTGGTCTTCGTTTTGTGAACAATATGATTACCTCACATATGTTGTTGCAGTTGTTGTCTTTTGTGATAGTTACATTGCTCCTGCTGACTTGAGCCAGCCATTCTTTGCTCCTCTCCTGTGTCAGTGGGGAAACCTTACATTCATACTCCTTTCTCTGAGCGCTTGGAGCATCCCCAGGCAGCACAGCATTTATGTTCAGGTTCAAATTTGAGTCGGACTATTTAATGTTTTTTGAGCATTGATAAAGAAAAGCTTAAGGTTCATGCCTGTTTTGAAGAGCGCGGTTGAATGTTTGCATCAGCAAAGCCTTTCACTGTTGTATAGATTTTTTGTTTGTATACTTGCTTTGGTTTTTATATTTACTGTATTTGCTTTTTCGGTTCTGTTATCTTAATGATTGTTCTGTTATATGATAAATGTTTAGTCGAGTGCAGATTAATTATATTTAGTCAGTGCAGATTTGTGTCTGTACTTATTGTAGTTGTCCAGCAGATGATGCTGTTTGTGTCATTAGGATATCCATACACCCCGCCCATCGGACGTCCAGCCCCGCCCACATCCGACCCCGCCCCGTTCCGCAGCCAGGGCCTATAGGCCGCGGCCAGTACACGGCGGTACACGATGGTACACGACACGCCCACCTGACACGACACTACGGTGGCTAAGAAGGGTCTAGCTGCGGCCGCAGACAGTGGAGGTTGAACCAAGCCCCCAGGAGTGCGCCGGAGTCTTGTGGTCAAACGGCGGTACTACACTTCCTTTGTGGTCTCTAACTCGTTGGATAATTTTTTTTAAACTAAATAAACTACCCAGTATGAACGTTCCCGGGTCGCAGTTCTCTTCCCTCCCTTCAATCTAACCTTCCCTTCCCCCATCCTAACCCTAACCACTCCCTACCTTTTTACCTAACCTTAAATAGGCATTTTCCACCGAGAATAACACGAAGGTCGGCCATCGTTGTTGATCACGTGGTCTATGAAGGTCTATGGGAACGCCCTGCCTCGTAGAAGCCTGGCGGTCAAGGGGGTCCGCTGTCCACGAAATGAAAGGTCTATGGGGACGCCCTGCCCGTAGATGCCTGACGGGCAAAGGGTACCCTGCACGTAATAATAGCGACGGGGAGGGGGGCCCTGACCGTCCGTCAATATGTGACGGGATGGGAGTGAGAACGTGTTGCAACGCACGCACACACACACACCACACACACACACACACACACATCACCACACACGACACACACACAGCCACACACACACACACACACACATATAGACACACACACACACACACACACACACACCACACACACACACATATATATATACACACACACTCCCACACACACACACACACACACACACACACACACACACACACACACACACACACACACACACACACACACACACACACACACACTCCCACACACACACACACACACACACACACACACACACACACACACACACACACACACACACACACATATCACGAGCCGTTACTATTTAGTGTAAACCCATGTATAGTTCCTATGAAGTGAAAGTTGTGATTGTCGTATCTCAACATCACGAATGATCAGAGGAGCCCGTAGACACAGCATTCATTATTATTCACTCGACTTTGTGACATCTTGTTTCAGAAGTTACTTATCTTTGCTGTATTATCATTTTCATTTGTATTCTATCTTTCACCCTGTTTTTAACTCTGACCGTTGCTGCTATAGAGCGGCGCGGGAACGAGTCCTGAATCCAGGAAGTGAGTCAGCATGGCTCCACTTCCTGTGCCCTGGTCTCAGAGCCAATGGGATCTCTCCATAGGAGTTAGGAAAGTATCTGAGCTAAGGTCCGAGGTTGAGACGCATTGAAGAGACGGATCACGTTTTGTTCTGGGACATTAAACCATCAGCAGTGACCCCGCTGTGACTCCTGAAGAGTGGACGTGTCTGAGAAACGATGGTTGTTACCGAGTGGCTGAACAGCAGAGGTGGGACCAAGTCATTGTTTTGCAAGTCCGAGTCAAGTCTCAAGTCCTAAACTTTGACAAAACGAGTCTGAAACAAGTCATTAAGTGCTTTTCACCAAATGTTCCCACACCACGCCGCTCCTCCGCTCCCTCCACTGGCTTCCGGTAACTGCTAGAATCCACTTCAAGACCCTGGTGCTTGCGTACCTTGCTGCGAATGGATCTGGCCCTCCCTACATCCAGGACATGGTTACACCGTACACCCCAGCACGTGCACTCCGCTCTGCATCAGCCAGACGACTCGCTGCACCCTCGCTGCGAGGGGGACCCAAGTTCCCATCAGCAGAAACACGTGGGTTTGCTGTCCTGGCTCCAAGATGGTGGAATGAGCTCCCATTGACATCAGGACAGCAGAAAGCTCACACACCTTCCGGACTGAAACTCATCTCCTTCGACTCCACCTCGAGGATAGAACTACTAACAAAGCACTTATATACTAACAAAGGGCTGGCTTACCTAAAGCCAGCTGAGCAGCACTTGAAATGCTTGGCTCTATGAAGCCTGATGTACTTTATGATTCTGTTTTCTTCAAGGTTGTGTCTTCCTGGTGGAACGCACTTATTGTGAGTCGCTCTGGATAAAAGCGTCAGCTAAATGCAACGTAATGACATCGATCAACAGAATAATACTTAATAATCAAACTGCTCTTTATTAGCCACATTCATAATGTAATAATCATTTCCTCTCTGCTGGTAAAGCAACGTGTGTTCTCTATTGAGAGGGATCAGTGAGGCGAGGCTGCCGTGACGGTTCGACTCAGAAGGAGTTAGTGGATCAGATCCCTGGGGTTGAGGTGACAGCATGTGTATCACTGTGTGCGACATGTGGTGAGGGACCCACAGTCCATCTGCATGCCAGGGATGATGTGCAGCCAGGCGTCTCTATGGGGAACACCTGCATCTAGGTCCCTCTGCAGCTGGTGCTTTAACTATATTTTAATGCCAATACTTTTGTACTTTTACTTGAGTAACATTTTGAAAGCAGGACTTTTTATCGTAACAGAGTATTCCTACACTCTGGCACTTTACTCAAGTACAAGATCTGAACTTCTCGCACCTCTGGCAGTAAATCCTGAGTGGTTACCAAAGAGAAACCCTGCTCTGAAGGTTATTTTCATTTTACAAATCCTGTCCTCAGCTCTGCTTTCTCCAACATCGCTGAAAAGCAGCAGACGCTGCTTCTGTTTTCGGTTTTCGCTCATTTGACTTTTTCCGACGCTCTAGCATTTAAATCCGTCTCCCCGTCGCTCTGTGCAGCTGGCCTGTCCCACTACACCTGCTGTGCCCCCCACCCTTCTTTCACATAACGGTATGATCCTAGTGTGTCCTCGCATATGATTGGCCGCATGGTGGCCCAGCTAAATAAAGCCCCGTCCCTGCCTGCAAGGATTCTCAGCAAGAGTAGGAGCGGCTGAGATTCTGCTCTCCCCGACGGGAGGCTGCTCTCCTAGCGGCAGCTCGCGGTCGGCGTGTTGGAGACCTCTGAGTTAAAGTATCAAGTCACCTCAAGTCAGAGGCTCGAGTCCAAGTCGAGTCCCGAGTCATTGGTGCTCAAGTCCAAGTCGAGTCCCGAGTCATTGGTGTTCAAGTCCAAGTCGAGTCCCGAGTCATTGGTGTTCAAGTCCAAGTCGAGTCCCGAGTCATTGGTGTTCAAGTCCAAGTCGAGTCCCGAGTCATTGGTGTTCAAGTCCAAGTCGAGTCCCGAGTCATTGGTGTTCAAGTCCAAGTCGAGTCCCGAGTCATTGGTGTTCAAGTCCAAGTCGAGTCCCGAGTCATTGGTGTTCAAGTCCAAGTCGAGTCCCGAGTCATTGGTGTTCAAGTCCAAGTCGAGTCCCGAGTCATTGGTGTTCAAGTCCAAGTCGAGTCCCGAGTCATTGGTGTTCAAGTCCAAGTCGAGTCCCGAGTCATTGGTGTTCAAGTCCAAGTCGAGTCCCGAGTCATTGGTGTTCGAGTCCAAGTCGAGTCTCGAGTCATTGGTGTTCGAGTCCAAGTCGAGTCCCGAGTCATTGGTGTTCAAGTCCAAGTCGAGTCCCGAGTCATTGGTGTTCAAGTCCAAGTCGAGTCTCGAGTCATTGGTGTTCAAGTCCAAGTCGAGTCCCGAGTCATTGGTGTTCAAGTCCAAGTCGAGTCCCGAGTCATTGGTGTTCAAGTCCAAGTCGAGTCCCGAGTCATTGGTGTTCAAGTCCAAGTCGAGTCCCGAGTCATTGGTGTTCAAGTCCAAGTCGAGTCTCGAGTCATTGGTGTTCGAGTCCAAGTCGAGTCCCGAGTCATTGGTGTTCAAGTCCAAGTCAAGTCCCGAGTCATTGGTGTTCGAGTCCAAGTCAAGTCCCGAGTCATTGGTGTTCGAGTCCAAGTCAAGTCCCGAGTCATTGGTGTTCAAGTCCAAGTCGAGTCCCGAGTCATTGGTGTTCGAGTCCAAGTCGAGTCCAGAGTCATTGGTGTTCAAGTCGAGTCCCGAGTCATTGGTGTTCAAGTCCAAGTCGAGTCCCGAGTCATTGGTGCTCAAGTCCAAGTCGAGTCGCAAGTGTTTTGTCAAGTCGAGTCGCAAGTCATCAAATTGGTGACTCGAGTCCAAGTCATGTGACTCGAGTCCACACCTCTGCTGAACAGGACTACAGAAGTCGTGGAGGCCGTTGTACGTCATTACGCCGAACACGTGAACACTCCTCTGAGTTAGTTTCTGTTCTGCTTGAAAGCCAGTCCCTGCCTCCTGCAAAGTGTTCCAACGCTTCAACTCGTTCCATCTAGAATCTGTGTGTGTGAATCTGGATCTGAAGTCGGCGTGACGTTGAAGTCGTGCTGCTGGACTCGCTGTAGTCAAATCAAGGAAACAGCTCTCTCGCTTGGTACTGGTGTTGCTGGGACAGAGAGACATGCTTTGGCCATGGGGGACAGCAGTGGGTCAAACTGAGCATCGTCTCTCCACCTCTTCAACAACAATACAGCTGTTGCCAAGAAGGTGAGGTTATTGACAGAGATATAGACATACTGTTGGTACGTGTCCATGTCTCTAGGTGTGTGCATGTAGCCCTGTAAATACCATGTCCTGTTATCTGTTGTTTCATGTTCACGTTGTAACCTACTTGCTGCCATGTTGGACAGGTCTCCCTACGTTTTGTCAGTCTCACGACGGCATTGAGACCTTTATTTAACGATATATCGTTACATCCCTAGTTGTTCTTGATCTTACACGGCAGAAGATCATGGCCTGAGCGACGGTCAGCCCTCCGTACAGGTCGCACAGAGCAGAGAACTTCTCTTCCTCCTCGCTGCAGAGGATGTAGAACTGCTTGATGGAGTCCAGCGTCTCCTCCTCTCTCCTCAGGCGGATGATGTTTGGATCAGGGACTACTTTCTCTGCAAAGCCCCACACCGAGTCCTCGAAGGTGGCCGAGTACAGCAGCATCTGGCACTCCTTCGGGAGCAGCCTGCAGGAGCAAGACATTACAAATACATTCAATAATTAAACAAACCCCCCCGCAAAAAACATATATAACCTCTAACCTGTGTATCCTGATGCTCTGGTCTCGATGGCCCTGCGTTGCGATCATCACGTCCGCCTCGTCCAACATGAACATGGAGATGAGTTTGGGATCGATGATTCTGTATTTACTGCACCAGTCCAGCAGGGTGCCGGGGGTCCCGATGACCACGTGCTGCTGCAGGCGCACCCCCCTCTCCACTGGGGGGCGATAGAGAGAGATATTGTATATATTAATACACGTGAGGGTCCTGATGACCACGTGCTGCTGCAGGCGCACCCCCCTCTCCACTGGGGGGCGATAGAGAGAGATATTATATATATTAATACTAGGGCTGTCAGTCGATTAAAATATTTAATCGCGATTAATCGCATGATTGTCCATAGTTAATCGCGATTAATCGCAAATTAATCGCACATTTTTTATCTGTTCTAAATGTACATTAGAGGAATATTTTTCAAGTTTTTAATATTCTTATCAACATATGAGTGGACAAATATGCTTTATGCTAATGTTTATTATCATTTGAACAATGACAAATATTCTCATGAATATTAAACACAACAACCTGGAACCTCTCATACAATACAAATGGTGTGTGTGTGTGTGTGTGTGTGTGTGTGTGTGTGTGTGTGTGGTGTGTGTGTGTGTGTGTGTGTGTGTGTGTGTGTGTGTGTGTGTGTGTGTGTGTGTGTGTGTGTGTGTGTGTGTGTGTGTGTGTGTGTGTGTGTGTGTGTGTGTGTGTGTGTGTGTGTGTGTGTGTGTGTGTGTGTGTGTGTGTGTGTGTGTGTGTGTCAGGGTTTCCGTTAGCCGGTAATTACCGGTTTTTAGCTGGTAACATTTATTAAAAACCGGTAAATTCAAAACCTGCCGGTCAAAATGTCTGGTAATAATTAGGGAGGCTCCGATCGATCGGCCGCCGGTCATTATCGGCCGATATTCACTCTTAATAGTTTGATCGGTGCTCTCTATAAAGGCCGATCAGGAGAGCTGGATCTGATCGATATGGACATAAACGCGAGTGAAGTGTAACCGGAGCGAGAGAGAGATCAGATCAGCTGCTGAGTCTGACCGAGACACGCAGCTCTGCATGATCACCTGAAGCCCCGCCCACTGTTTAGCGAGCTGCAGAGCTGCATGAGAAACTGACGTGATGTCAGGAGAGAGAGGGAGGGAGAGAGAGAGAGAGGGAGAGAGAGAGAGGGGAAAAGAGAGGATCCGTTTCTCCCGTGTTATTATTCAAATGTAATGTAAACTTTTGAATAATGTACGTTGTCTACTACAAGTAGTTTGTTTGAATGTAATAATTATGTTGTTTGTGGAATCATTTATTGAAAAATGAATCTGAATTTTTTGATCTGTTACGATTATAAACTGAAGCAATATAAAAATGAGCCCCGTGAACTGAGTTTTAAACTGAAGCATATCTGCTCATAGTCCGGTAATTACATGCTAATGGAAACTCTGCTACACAACTCTTATTATTATTGAAATATGACCGGTAAGTTTCAAATTAGTCCGGTAAAATAAATTCTGCCCGGACATTTGACCGGCGAGAAAAAATCCTAGCGGAAACCCTGGTGTGTGTGTGTGTGTGTGTGTGTGTGTGTGTGTGTGTGTGTGTGTGTGTGTGTGTGTGTGTGTGTGTGTGTGTGTGTGTGTGTGTGTGTGTGTGTGTGTGTGTGTGTGTGTGTGTGTGTGTGTGTGTGTGTGTGTGTGTGTGTGTGTGTGTGTGTGTGTGTGTGTGTGTGTGTGTGCTGGATCGTTGGAGCTATGTGCAACTCAAGGCATATGCTCGAACGGGAGCTGCCTGGAAGCTGCAATCATGTTGCTGCAATCATGAGTGTGCTGACTGCTCGTACAATGTCCCGCTGTCTGCTTCCTGCATCAAGTCAAGTGCTCGGCGCAGTTGTGTGGATGGAGCGCTCCTCTGTTTTCATTTAAACAGCTCCTTATATCCGTTAGCGCAGCTAGCTAGCACCAGATGCTAACAACAACAATAGCCGCGTTCACACTGCGGTACGGTAATGCACGTAAGGTCTCTCTCTCGCTCGCTCGGGCCACACAAACACACACCCTCCCGGTCCTCCCGATGGCCAGTCGGTGCCTGCCGGTGAGCGTGGAAGTGTGGTCTGCCACAAGCGGGCGGCAGGAGCGGGGCTGTCAGCATCAGCTTGTAGATGGTATTTTAAACTCGATGCGCTCTGAAACTACGGGGCGGCCGAGGAAAAAAAATACACATGCGTTAATCGCGTTAAAATAATTAGTGGCGATAATTTTTTTTTGCGTTAACGCGTTATTAACGCGTTAACTTGACAGCCCTAATTAATACACCTGAGGGTCCTGATGACCACGTGCTGCTGCAGGCGCACCCCCCTCTCCACTGGGGGGCGATAGAGAGAGATATTGTATATATTAATACACCTGAGGGTCCTGATGACCACGTGCTGCTGCAGGCGCACCCCCCTCTCCACTGGGGGGCGATAGAGATAGATATTGTATATATTAATACACCTGAGGGTCCTGATGACCACGTGCTGCTGCAGGCGCACCCCCCTCTCCACTGGGGGGCGATAGAGATAGATATTGTATATATTAATACACCTGAGGGTCCTGATGGCTGTTTCAGGCGCACCCCCCTCTCCACTGGGGGGCGATAGAGATAGATATTGTATATATTAATACACCTGAGGGTCCCGATGACCACGTGCTGCTGCAGGCGCACCCCCCTCTCCACTGGGGGGCGATAGAGATAGATATTGTATATATTAATACACCTGAGGGTCCTGATGGCTGTTTCAGGCGCACCCCCCTCTCCACTGGGGGGCGATAGAGATAGATATTGTATATATTAATACACCTGAGGGTCCTGATGACCACGTGCTGCTGCAGGCGCAGCCCCCTCTCCACTGGGGGGCAATAGAGAGATATATTGTATATATTAACACACCTGAGGGTCCTGATGACCACGTGCTGCTGCAGGCGCAGCCCCCTCTCCACTGGGGGGCAATAGAGAGATATATTGTATATATTAACACACCTGAGGGTCCTGATGACCACGTGCTGCTGCAGGCGCAGCCCCCTCTCCACTGGGGGGCGATAGAGAGATATATTGTATATATTAACACACCTGAGGGTCCTGATGACCACATGCTGCTGCAGGCGCAGCCCCCTCTCCACTGGGGGGCGATAGAGAGATATATTGTATATATTAACACACCTGAGGGTCCTGATGACCACGTGCTGCTGCAGGCGCAGCCCCCTCTCCACTGGGGGGCGATAGAGAGATATATTGTATATATTAACACACCTGAGGGTCCTGATGACCACGTGCTGCTGCAGGCGCAGCCCCCTCTCCACTGGGGGGCAATAGAGAGATATATTGTATATATTAACACACCTGAGGGTCCTGATGACCACGTGCTGCTGCAGGCGCAGCCCCCTCTCCACTGGGGGGCGATAGAGAGATATATTGTATATATTAACACACCTGAGGGTCCTGATGACCACGTGCTGCTGCAGGCGCAGCCCCCTCTCCACTGGGGGGCGATAGAGAGAGATATTGGGGGGGGGGGTATAACACATCACATTATATTATAGTGTTTATATATGAGCTCGTAGGGGCGGACTATGACCGGATATGCTGATGTTTAAAACTCAGTTAATGGGAGTCATTTTTATATCGCTTCAGTTTATAATCGTAACAGATCGATACTTCTCATTGGTACAGTGTGTAGGTGTGTGTGTGTGTGTGTGTGTGTGTGTGTGTGTGTGTGTGTGTGTGTGTGTGTGTGGTGTGTGTGTGTGTGTGTGTGTGTGTGTGTGTGTGTGTGTGTGTGTGTGTGTGTGTGTGTGGTACAGTGTGTAGGTGTGTGTTGTACAGTGTGTAGGTTTGTGTGTTGTACAGTGTGTAGGTGTGAACACGGGAGAATCGGATCCTCTCTTTCCCTCTCTCTCTCTCTCCCTCCCTCTCTCTCTCTCTCTCTCTCTCTCCCTCCCTCCCTCTCTCTCTCTCTCCTCTCTCTCCTCTCTCTCTCCCTCTCTCTCTCTCTCTCTCTCTCTCTCCCTCCCACCCTCTCTCTCCCTCTCTCTCCTCCCCTCTCTCTCTCCCTCCCTCTCTCTCTCCCTCTCTCTCTCCCCCCCTCTCCCTCCCTCTCTCTCCCTCTCTCTCTCCCTCCCTCTCTCTCTCCCTCTCTCTCTCCCTCCCTCTCTCTCTCTCCCTCCCCCTCTCTCTCCCCCTCTCTCTCTCTCCCTCCCCCTTAAATGTTGTTTTTCAACTTCATCCCGTAAAAGGTTGGTCTCTGGCTTATTCCTGTCCCAGCTGGACTGCGGTGATACCATCTATAGATCTGCCTGTCCCACTGTTTTGGCCAAACTCGACCCACTGTACCACGCTGCACTGCGCTATATATCAGATGCACCCTATAGGACTCATCATTGCACACTGTACAGCCGAACTGGATGGTCCTCACTTACTATGCGTAGGATGCAGCATTGCTTTTTATTAATGTATAAAGCCATTTTAGGAAAGCTTCCACAAGGAGTCTTTTTCATTATGGTCCTTGGTCTTGGAAGACCTCCCTCTCTCCCCTCCCCTCCCCTCTCTCTCCCCCTCCCTCTCTCTCTCCCCTCCCTCTCTCTCCTCCTCCCTCTCTCTCTCTCCCCCTCTCCCTCTCTCTCTCTCCCCCCTCTCTCTCTCTCCCTCTCCTCCCTCTCTCCCTCTCCCTCTCCCTCTCTCTCTCTCTCCTCGTCCTTCTCTCTCCCCCTCCCTCTCCCTCTCTCTCTCCCCCTCCCTCTCTCTCTCCCCCTCCCCCTCTCTCCCCTCCCTCTCTCCCCCCTCTCCCTCTCCCTCCCCCCTCCCTCTCTCAGAATAGTTTCCCCCCACTTTCGTGCGAGACATCGGGGAACTGCTTTTGCGTTTTTAGCAGAAATGTTCGTCGGTAAATGAGATGGATTAGATTTTTTCATCTTGGTGTTTTCTCTCTCGTGTGAGCTCCACACGTTCACTCTACGGTGTTGTTTACCTTCTGTGATGCGCTAGCTGATGACGTCGCGTCAACATCATCCTCACTTCACGTCAAGAGGAGTTCACTTTTTTTTTTCTCAACTTTGTGTTGAATAATGCGGGGATTATGCGGCCTTTTGATAAATATGCGGCCTTTTAAAAATCTGCGCCATTTTGCTATAAATTCTGAGATCGCAGAATCGCGTTTTTCTGGAGGGTCTAATTAGAGCAGCTGATCAGACAGTAGCTGATGTGGGAGAGGACCATGGAGTGAAGGTATAGCTTAGCTGCTGCAGATGATAGCAAGTTTATAATGTATCTGTAATTTGACAGATTGCACTTTACTTTATTGCAGACCTTTTTGATATGGGTTTTAAATTGAGGTTTGTGTCAATATGTACTCCTCAGTACTTGTACTCCGAGACAACCTGAAGTCTCCTTCCAGAAAAGAAAACATCTTGCTCTGTTATAATGCTGTGGCCCTTGGAGAAGAACATACACACTGTCTTTGAGACATTTGGTTGCAAACAGTTATTGTTAAGCCAGGATGTAATATTCTCCAACACATCAGTGACCTTGGTAGCAGCCTCTTCTGCGGTTCTGCCATGAGTAAAAACAACTGTATCATCAGCATACATTAATACATCACATTCTCCACACACAGAAGGCAGATCATTTATGTACATACTAAACAGGATTGGGCCCAATACAGAGCCCTGTGGTACTCCAGTTGACAAACACTAGACTTATGGTTCTCAATTTGAACACAAGGAGCTGTTGTTGAGATGATTGATGATTTGTTTGGCAATCAATTTCTCAAATACCTTGGATGCTATGGGTAAGATACTGATGGGCCTATAGTTGGATGTCATGAGAGGGTCCCCACCATAGCTATCAAGAACACAAAACAGTTCTTTAGCCCCTCTGTCCTGGGGGTTGTCAACATGGATGTTAAAATCACCAACAATGACTAGACGGTCAAAGTCAAATCACACTATAGACAGCAGTTCAGTAAAGTCATCAAAAGAAGCTAAAAGAAGCTGAGAGCACAGCTGAACTCCCACAGCCCTGGGGGCCCTACATTGGTTGTGATGGCAGATGACAGGGTTTGGTCAAGTTGCTCTCTACTGGTGAGGAAAGCGGCATACCAGTAAATCAGGTATGGATTTACTTCCATTTTGGCCATTTTTGACACCAAGATGTCTGCTTGGAGCTGCGTACCTGGACTCACATTCAGGTTCAGGTCCGGACTCAAGTCCAGAGGTTCAGGTTCAGGTCCAGACTTATAAGTCCGGACCTGAACCCATGGCTTGTGTCAAGTTGTGTGAGTAACTAAAGTGAACTTATTGTGAGCTAATTATCAATTGAAAATTAACTCATAAAATTCAAACTCGTCAGGTTTATTGCGCTCCCTTCCAACTTGTGTCTACATTTCTCTACAAAGTACAAATGTAAAAAAAAACTTTTTGCCACTTACGGCCCGTCCACACAGCGGCGTGCGTTGACGCTTCACCATTCATTTTGAATGTGGTGACGTCACTTTTAGCCGAAATGCATCGTGGGAAGCGACGTGGAGCGTAGCTGGCGTGGCTCGCTGCAAAAGTTGAGCAATGTTAAACTTTTGACGCCTCGGCAGAAGCGTCAGCCAATCGAATCATATGCCAGTACAAGCTCTAGCCAATCAAACCGCTGCTTGTGTGTCAGGGGCGGGTGATTCATGTGATTGGTTGTTGGTCGAGTCTCAAACACGCCCGCCGGCAAGCGTCAGCGCACGCCGCTGTGTGGACGGGCCGTTAGTCTACAAATTACTTATGACAGCAACTACAGTGAACTACTACAAAGTTCAAACATTCATTTCATTTACCAAACTAAAGTAACCAAAAAGTCCCTGAGCTGACTGAGCCTAAATCCCTAAAACGTTGCTGAAAGGTAGAGTGTAGAGTAGACTATACGCATTACACTGTTACACACCTACTATGTACAGTATACACTGTAGTGACTGTACAGTCAGAGTGTACTGTACTGTCTGTACACCATGTCTTTTCTACAACTATACATGTGTACAGTACATACTACATACATAGTGTTGTACATACATACTGTTAGAAATTAAAATCAATGTTGATGTGGTGTAATTTTGAATTAAATACACTATTTAATTTAAATCAGTTTTATTCTGAAAAAAACGGAAGTTCACACTATTAACTTAATACTTTTATTCTGAAAAATATTCACTTCCGGTTAGCATTAGCATGTGGCGAAATGCTACGTTTTCAAACCGTGAATCGAAGGTGAAATGACATGTGATGTTGTACACCGAGCACACTGGGGTTAGCACTCATTTATTGACGCTGAATAACGTTTATCAGGGAATGTTTAAATAACCACAGACACCAGAATATATGTAAGTGCTAGTTTTTTTGCGAGTCCAAGTACCGGTTCCCGACGTTCCGGTTTTAACCGGACTTGAACTGAAACTTTTTACAAGTCCAGTACCGGTTCGGCGTACCGGAACGCAGCACTATGTCTGCTTGTATTGTGTTGCTGCTGAGAAGTCTAGGAAGAGGGCTCTTGCATAGGTGTGGCGTTTATCTAAATGTTTAGTGATGATGTGAACCAGAGCAGCAGCAGTACCGCCCCCTTGCTTATAGGCACATTGGAATGGATCAAGTATGTCTTGTCCGTCACAATAGGTTTAGCTGAAGAGGTCATTCCTGTCACGGTTCTCATGGTGTCTCACACTTTTTTGGGGTCTTTGGCTTTAAAAGCATTTCCCAAAAGCTCTCTGTGTGTTTTGATTCCCTCAATTTGACTTTCAGTTCTCTCTCTGTCTGTTCAAGTGCTCCGTAGTCTTTGTTTCATGTCCTTAGTCACATATGATTTATTACTTTCTTTTCTGGTTCCCTTGAGTTTGGTCTTATCCACTGGTATCATATTCACAACATTATGATCCAACTTTTCGTGAAACATAATAAAGAGGCCTCGAGAAATTCATGACAGTACCTTGTGTGTGTCCACGTTGTTGCTCAATGAGCGCAGGTTTGTGAGAATGATGGATGTAAGTGGTGGCCGGCTGAATCTGCGCCGTATTCTGAACACCTCCCCTCCTTCCTCGTCTCTTTTTCCTGTTGTTTCTAAGCGGCTCCCGAGGGATTTCATCCAATAACGAAGAGCACAGATGGCTTGGTGTATTCGTAGGAGGCCGATCGCATTGTAGCCCTAGCATAGCCTCGCGGCTGTAGCAGCGCAGAGGCCGGGGCTCCTCGCCATACCTGTTCGTGCTGTCACTCAGGTGTGTCTTGGAAAGTTGAATGGCCAGACATGGTCTGCAGAAGCCCAATGTAATCCACAGGACCAAAAGCATGGGAGTAAGTCATACATGAATGAGAATGGGGCTCTGAAATCATTGTGTGTGTGTGTGTGTGTGTGTGTGTGTGTGTGTGTGTGTGTGTGTGTGTGTGTGTGTGTGTGTGTGTGTGTGTGTGTGTGTGTGTGTGTGTGTGTGTGTGTGTGTGTGTGTGTGTGTGTGTGTGTGTGTGTGTGTGTGTGTGGCCTGCGACGTAGCGGCCTGCGACGTAGCGGCCTGCGGTCGCTCGTTAGCTGTTCTAATGAAGGTAGGTAGAGTGTGGGAAAACGTTCACTCAACCAAGTAATCTCAAATCACATCTTCGTGTTCACTCAGGAGAAAAACCATAGTGGGTTTCAGAGTGTAGGAGCCGCAATTAAGCATATTTAGTTTTTTTCACAGTTTACAATAAACAATTCCCATCTATTGGCCTTGTTTTGGGTAATCCTTTTTTCCATTACAGATCCCATCCCAACAGCGCCATCTGTTGACGTAACGTCAGAATTGACAGGCATAATGTTCACTGTTCCTTTGAGTTTCGTTTTCTGTCCGTCTGCCGACAGCGCGCTGTTTTATTGCTTTACATACCAAGGTTTAAGTACACTGTGTCAATAGTTGTAGTATGAGCATCGTCTGGTAGAATCGGTATGCTCTTCCTCCTGTGTCCACTTCCTCTCGTCACCTATGACCCCTTTTATACACCCCACCACCAAGTGTTCAAAATAACATTCAGGGTGTCCGCGGGGTCTTAAAAAGTATTACAAGTTGATCAATTTAGTGAAAATGAAGGCTATTAAAAAATATTAAACGGCATTTACCAAGGTATTAAGAAGGTCCACAGCAACGACAACATGAAAGACCCCTTAAAGGAGACCTATCATGCTATATTTAAATGATATAGTGTATGACCATACCTATATAAGGTATATTTATACATTTTATTTTTCAAAATACCAAACAGATCATTTTTTAGACATGCCTCGTTTCGCTCATTTTCGCTCTATTCCAAGCCCGTCTTTGAAAATTCTGAGCAGCAGCTGACCACGCCCCCCTGCAGAAGAGCAGGCATGAGCCGGCGAGAGTCACGTTACCGTGCTTGCTGTGATTACGAGTGTCGAATAAACATGTCATCTCAGAGCAATGCATGTGTTCAAGCATACTATCAATTTGATCCAGAAACTGACCCTGAAGCAGCGGAGGTTTTGGTGGAGGTGCAAAAATCTCGGTTGCAGCAGGACGTTTCTGAATGGTTAGCTGACAAGCTGTTGTCCCTATTTATTTTACTCTGTTACGATGCTTGCTCCTTATTCCGTTCATATTTTGGCTAATTAGCAAGAATGCAATGTGTACAGTTTATAACGCAAAAACAGATATATATATATATATTTATAAAGGGAGACATTCATATTGTCAGCATATATACAATGGCCTCGTTGCGTTTAATAGTTTACAGTCCTTTTCTTCCAACATCCTGCAACAACTGTTGGAAAGTTGAATAACTTAGGATGATAAAAAGTATAACTCCAACAACACCTCAGTTGTCAGCAATGTGTGTAGTTTCATGTGTTTTTAAAAGCTCAGTTATTGACTTCTTTGTGCAAATTGCGCCACGATGCCTTCTGAACGGAGAATGTGTGCTGCATGGAGATACCACAGGTAACATTTTTGATAGCTTTACTAAGTTGTCTGTTTAAATACATTTTTCACATGTCATTCAATATATGTTTATCACAATGTGTCAAGACGGATGCAGTAACTTGAGGACTCTGTAACCTGTATGGTGGACCATCCTGGATTGGAGCCTGTGTGCCTGAATGTGTTCTCCCTGCAGAATGCGTTGAATATTTACAGAGCTGAACATGGTGGACTACAGTTGAGACAAATAGAGCAGTGAGTGGTTTGTTTGTTTTGACTGAAATTGTAAAACGAATGCTAATATTGTTCATGGAAATAAATACTGGTGTATATGGCTTTATGCAATCTTTCATTCTGTCATTGTACTATTATATACTACACAGCAATGGCATAACACACCCATGTGTACGACAAAAAGGTCCACACACACACAACCTTATGCTTTTGAAATCAGAATATTCTTTACCCATCCAAACATGAATAATCACGACACATTTTGATATCAACTCGGAACTTTATTGTCAAAATCAACGGTTAAAAAAACCCATACAAAATAAATAAATGTAGCCTACTTGTATTTTGTATAAATGACACTAAATATTTTTACAGAAGCTTTGTGAGCTGGTGCTGGGGCTTCCTTGGACGCAGGATCAGAGTGGTGATTCCGGCCTGCGTTGTCCTCAGGATACGCAGGGAGTTTCCTGATCCGTGAAATGTCGATGTTGGGTTCAGACAGCAGCCAAATTGAACCGTGTAGCATACCCGGCGATGACCTCCTCCCTGTCAGGTCGCTCATAATGGTGCAGGGTCCACAAAGACTTGGTCGAAGATGAGGTCCATCAAGTTGGCCACGTAGGGCTGTGCAATGGTAAAAAAAGCACAACAAAAAATGTGGTTTAGATTAGTATATGCATGTAAAAAACTGAAACTTCTTTCTAATTTGTTTATTTTATATTTGTAAATAGTTGTATAATAAATATTTTAAACACTTACGGAATGTGGGGTCAGTCTTTACTGGTTTTGCTCTGCATTCTCCCTTCCTGGCCTTTGGGAACTGCAGTTTATACAGAGGGTTTCCAGTGGATGTAGTGGCTTGTGCACGCTCAGCGTTTTCATTGTAGTGCAGGGTTGCCAGGTACAGTCTTTCATTTCCGCCATGATAAAAAAAAAATGTAAATAATAGCAAAGGATGTACAAATTGTCACTAATTAGTAAGTATGTGAGGTGCTGGCCTGTAAAGAAGAACACATAGTTAGAACAAAATCATCTCAACTTAGTATTCAGGATGAGAAAATACTATTTGGATAAATATAGTCTGAAATCCCAAAAGATGGGGCTAAAACTCTCTATTTAGCAAAACTCTCTATTTAGCAAAGCTCTCTATTTAGCAAAGCTCTCTATTTAGCAAAACTCTCTATTTAGCAAAGCTCTTTGCTTAGCCTTTTCCAATCCGAGTTAGTTTTGAACCGTAACGTGCATGCTGTGTTTCTGACTCAATGCAGGTGATGTGTTGGAGAGGGGCTGAGCTCAGTAGACTGACTGTAATGAGTGCTAGCCACTAATTAGCCTGTTGCTAGAGGTAAGGCCTTGTCAACAACAACAGACCGACGGGGCTTTAGCTCAGTTTTACTCGTGGTGTGTGTCCCCCCTCGCATACATACAGTGTTGTATCCTAACACACCCCCATTTATATTCATGTGCGCAAACAAGTAAACACACAAAAGCTTTTACATATAACGCTGCAAAACACGGCATGTCTCATTAGCGTAGCTTACAGATCGATGATATCTGATCGTTCTTACAGACTACAATCACAAAAGCGTTTACATATAACGCTGGAAAAAACGGCACTTGCCTACAGAAGATTACGTTTGTTATTATAACTTACTCAATATGATTGTAGAGGATACAAAATACTAATAAATAGGAGAATAAATACTTGTGTTATCGCCTAGGGCGTGGCTTTACAGCCTTCACACAGATCGCCATTACGGCAGTATGTCTGAACATGTTAGCAAATGCCTGATAATTCAAATGACAAAGCAAAAACTGCGGAGCGTACAAAATAAAATGCTACAAAAATATATAAACACCTAACCGATTACTATTTGGGTTTGAGGCGACATTGATACGGCGAAGCTACATGCTACATGCTACAAGCTAGAGATAGCTTTATCAGGAAAAACACCGCTAAATAAAAACGTACAGCTTCAACATTGGATGTGTCCTCACTGGCCTGGTCCCGGATGGTTGGTATTGATCCCGGGTTTAGCATTACTTTGGAGGCATATCCGTGTTGGACTTGAGAGAAGTTAATAAACATGTCCGTGGTAAAATGTTTGGAACACACAAACAGAAATCTGCCGTGGTCTTCTGGCACATGTCCCTTGTAAATGAAGTCTAGCCACAGATTCATTTATTTTTCCACTGATGGCATTGCATGCAGTCCCCTGTCCCGAGTCTTGCAGCCAACAACAGCACAACGTTTAACTGGCTTAGACATCCTGGCAAGAGCAGGCAAAAACACAGATGTGACTGGGGTGTTGATTATTTAGCCTGCCGATAGCCTATATGCGAATGAGAGGTTTGGCAATGCACGTGGCCGTGGCTCATTCCCCTGATAGGTGGAGAGTTGACCAATAAGCGGAGCACTTCTTTGTGACGTAGAAAAATATTGGAATCTGGATCCGTTGCAGCCCCTTTTTTAGAGATTTGGCGAAGGAGGAAAATAGAGAGGGTTGTGTTTTCTGACACTTGGTGAGTTCCCTGGAACACCGGGGACACATATTCATGTATAAAAGACGTACAAAGGTGCATTTTGCATGATAGGTCCCCTTTAACTTTGATCTCAACCCAAGAACTCACATTTTTGTGACATAATCTTGCATGGTGAAAATAAATATGTCCACATACAGACAGAACAAAATACAGAAATATGAACACCTGGCATTTAAAACAGCTTCTGTGGCATTTCAGGTGTCTCCAGAAAGCACATTTTGGCATTATGACACACAAACACAGACGCACAAGGTGAAAACAACACAATTTCGCTACCTGACAAAAAAAAAAGACTTATTACCTGGACACTACTATGCCCATCTCCTTTGAGGTATCAGCAGTTCCCACCAGCCCTTAAAGGTGGGGTATGTACGTTTTTGAAACCGGCTCGAGATAAACTTTTTGTTATATTCCATGGAATGCTCTTAACATCCCGATAGCAATGAATATTACCTAACCCACCTTTAAGGGATTACAAATTAGTACTAAAAATACTACACAAAAAAACAAATAGCTAATGTTAAAAATGTTGGAACTAATATCTCAAAAACAAGAAATAAAGAGGTACAAATATTTCCAAATATATGTTTGTTGTTGCTGTGATTGTTACTGAGCCCCCTTTTAGCCTTTCATTGACCTGGTAGTCTTGGAGACACAGTAACGGTTAAGAGCTCGAGAGGGCCACATGGTAACTGGCTGTGACAGGTGATGGATGGGAGACCTGATGGGAGTCCTGCTTCACCCAAATTAACTCTTTAACTTTACCATAAAGGTTACGAAGTATTTAGACAACAATGAGAAAGAAGGCTTGATGCAGAATACATAACAGTTCACATTCCAGGCCATTATTTACTATGATACAAAACTGTAACGTCTATATGAATAGTAAATTAACTCAGAGCAAGTATAATATTGGGGTTGCCACATATAATTATTAAATAGGCAAATTAGTCTTTCTTTGTCAACATCGCATGCTTTTTATTTAAAACTAACTGAAAGGATCAGGGCAAAATAAGTGAAATAGCCAAACAAATGCAAACAAGTTAGTTTTTGTTTATTAAGAATATACACAAATCCATCCTTCAGTCAAATGTATAGCACCACAAATTTGTAAACTACACATCCATATTAAACTACAAGCGTCTCACATGCATAATAACCAAAATACAACAAATGATTCCTCATATATTATGAAACCTAATGTCTACTGTCACATTGAAACTCTTTACCAATGCAAATCATGTTGACCTCATCCTGTTTGCTTCATTAGAGTGTTGACACTTACTGTACTGCTTGCTTTGCTGCGCAGATCAGTTGTAGCTCAGCCATGTCCCCTCTCCTCAATCTTCACATCACTTATTCTTCACTTTCCTTTAGTCACAGCCTCTCCGCCCCTCCAGCTACAACAGGATTTCATATGTGTCGTCGAGCAAAACAACACTATTGAACTCTATGCAGTTGAACTGGCGCATTAAACTGCACAATATGCATACCTCATGTTGTTTTAAATGATCTGGTTGGTTCTCTATTCTGATTTAGTTATTCTATGACATTTTAGATGTGCCACACTGTAGTTATTTTTAAACCATCCTAATTTGTAACTCTTGGCTTTTTTAATGAATGTTTTTGAAATTGTTAAATGTACATTTGAAAAGATATTTGATAATTTGTTTGCACCATGTCTCAATGTTTTAACTGCTTTGGTAAAACATATTGACTTGCTTTGTTGTTCAGTGCAATATAAATAAACTTGCATTGCCTATTTTTGAAAATGACATGTAATGACATCACATATTATTGTTATTGTATCTGTGCCTCTCTCACGCTGTTAATGTTTTTTTTCTCCGACAAGGCTAATCCTGGTTGTCAATATGCAAGATCTGGGGGGTATACTACGAAGCAGGATTTTCGCTTAGCGGCTAAATTCAGGGAAAACTCCGGCTTTCCGGTCCTACGAAGCTGGTTCTCTTTTTAGCAGGCTAGATCTCCATGGTAACTTATGCTTAGCGGCTAACCTGGTCGGGACCAGGTTAGGTTGCAGGCTAAGAGCTCAACTCAGTGAAAGCACCGCCTGCTGACCAATCAGAGCTCAGTGTGCGGAGTTTAAAGCGATCAAGTCATATTACAGGAGAAAGGAAATACAGAAAAGCTGCCGTCGCAGGAAAGACGGCCGGCAAAAATCACCGACTGTGTGAACGTGAACATTAATAGAATATCACCTCCATCTTCAGAGCAATCTGACTATTATAACATTAGTGTTAAGAAAGCTTACTTAAATAGCTGCCACAACATAAGTACACTGAGTGCAGACGTCGATGTGTCCCATTATCATTCATATCACATCATATCACATCATAATGTATCATATCTCCTTATCTGAGTCAGCTGAGCCGTATCTGGCCGTGCAACACTCACAGTGTCACATACTGGATGCAGAAGTATTATTTTAAGCAACACATTAAGTTGACGAAACACTCGAGACAAATGTAATTGAAGTCAGATCGTGTTTTAGACGCGCAGTGATATCATAAACCTGTTAATGTACGCATTCAAACACGTGTTCTGTTCCAGCTGTGTTCACCTTGCAGCTGCAGCTCTGTGGCTTTGATCCTGATCAAGTGTTTAAGGCATGGATGTTTAAAGTTTAACTTCTTCATTTTTGACTAGTATTAAAGTGCACTTTTCATTCAGGAAGTATGACGCTGCGCTGTCAGTGCGCTTCTCCATGTTTGTGATTGGTCGAATGCTCCAAATACCACCCCTTTCATGTGAACGCGCACCTAACTAGATAGGACACGGCTGCCTTGAGCGATCCACTTGATAACCCGCGTCGTAGGACCGTTTAGCGAGAGCGCGTATGTTTTGGATTAAGCCAACCGGCTAACTCAAACATATCCAGGTTAGGTTGAACCAGCTTCGTAGTATAGGCCCCTGGTCCCGACCAGGTTAGCCGCTAAGCATAAGTTACCATGGAGATCTAGCCTGCTAAAAAGAGAACCAGCTTCGTAGGACCGGAAAGCCGGAGTTTCCCCTGAATTTAGCCGGCTAAGTGAAAATCCTGCTTCGTAGTATACCCCCCAGGTTAGCCGCTAAGCATAAGTTACCATGGAGATCTATCCTGCTAAAAAGAGAACCAGCTTCGTAGGACCGGAAAGCTGGAGTTTTCCCTGAATTTAGCCGGCTAAGCGAAAATCCTGCTTCATTTGAATCAGATGTTCTGATAATATCCGCAATATAAATCTTTAAACTTCTTCTTACCTTTAAAAGTCCATCACGAACGGTGTATTATGCTGCAACTCCACAGCTCTGCCAGCCTTGGCGCTAACTTCCGGGGAACGATTGAGAGGCTCCACGATCTGCCATTGCTGTAAAAAAGTGGTCCATTGGAGTGAACGGAGATGTCGTAACTCTTCTATTAAATAGCTCTGGGCTAAGCCATTTCTTGGTATGACCATGGGCGCGGGAAGGGGGGTGCTGATGGCGCTGCAGCACCCCTATAGCGGCAGGCAGGGGGTGCGGAGCTCCCCTGTCTGAATTATTATTTGACGGTTATTGCTGCTCCCACTGTGCATAATCTGTGTAATATGTAGCCAATAAATTCCACATTGTTGGTAAAATAATATTTTGGCCTGCCCCGAATGTTTTTTCCGTAACACCGGACAATTCTACCTCAATAATATAATACATTAACCGTGTTTTACGTGAACCTCATCATGACACTCGAGAGGACGGCAGTACTGTAATGTCCCGTGTTCGGTGAATGCAACAGAGGCAAGACACCGAGACACACTGTGTGTGTGTGTGTGTGTGTGTGTGTGTGTGTGTGTGTGTGTGTGTGTGTGTGTGTGTGTGTAGACATAGCGCATTTAGTGAGAGAGAGAGAGAGAGAGAGAGAGAGAGAGAGACTTTTGATAAAACCTTTATTTAAGTCATTTTAAATTAAAAACTTACAAAATCATCACATTCATGACTTTTTTTTTTTTTTAAATATTCATATCAAAGCCAGCGTACCATCTTCCCTTGTCGTACATAGCACATGATTGACCCCCCAAAGAGTCCTGAAATCAGGCAGGTTGTTGGTCACACTGTAAAAAGCATGTTCGACTTTTAGCCGAGCTCCAAACCCTTCACACTCTGAACAGCATCCGTCCAGCCCTGCCCTCGCACCTGGTTCTTCCTGGTCCTCCAAATTGCTAGTTTAGCAGTTGCAAAGATAGCATTAATCAGAGTGAGAGTTACTCCTTTTGTTGCCACATATCTAGGCCCATATACAAAGAGTGGAAGTGAAAACACCTCCCCTAACCCTTCCACCCATCCTTTCAGTAGCCCAAATAAGCCTGCCAGCCGCCTGCCAGCCGCCTGCCAGCCGCCTGCCAGCCGCCTGCCAGCCGCGTGCAAGAAACTACCAGGTGCTCAACTGTTCCACTCTGCTGGCAAAACGGGCACTCGTCCCCAGCGCTTGGATCAAGGTGAGCTCGGTGTCTGTTTGTAGCTAAAGCTCCATGTATAATCCTCCACTGGAGGTCAGCCATCCGTTTTACAACAGGACGCTTATACAGGACCCTCCACCTGCCTTTAGGGGTAAAGCCTGAAGGGAAAAACTCGTTCCACCTCGACTCCTTGACCTCAGCCAGAAGACGGATGTGAAGCGTCTTGACACAGCACTGGGACAGCTGCTTTTTCCCACAGGAACTGAAACTGCCCAGAATTGGTGTTTTTAGCGAGAGAAGTTTTCCACGCTCCTCTTGCCACTCTCCGACAGCAGCACTGACGGTGAGTGAGGGAAACTCAGAGTCATTCTCCTCCTTCCAAGTGTCCAATCTAGCAGGATCCTCAATGAATGCCCTCTCTGGCGCCGACAGGGACTGCATGATGTCTTCAACGACCCTCTGTATCACTCTGGAAGACCTGATGTTTATGGTGTGACAAAGAGTTTCAACCGATGTTCTTTTCAGATGACCCAGCTTGGTGATGCCAGCCTCAACACACTTTGTTCCCAAAGCTGCAGATGAAAAGGTTGCAGTTGGGAAGAGGTCATTCTTTTGGAGTGGCTCCTCGAACACCCACATTCCCGGTCTCTGGTCCGGGGTCCGTGTGACCTTTAGTGTCTGCCAGGCGTTAAGAACGGATCTGTAGAAGGATGTAAGTCCCGTCAGGTCCGCTTCAGTCGTCCTGATTAGGAGAAGGTGTTTATCCATCCCAAGCCTTCCAGCCTTCCTGAGGAGCAGCCGAGCAGGATCCAACCAGCGCTGCCTGCTGCCGTGCAGCAGTCTCTGAGCAGTCTGCAGTCTAAAAGCCGCTGTTCTGGACTGAATGTCTATGAGCCCTTGCCCTCCCTCTGCCACAGGGAGATACAGGACCGAAGCCTTCAGCCAGTGTTGTCCAGACCAGAAAAAGTTTACAAGGCACCGCTGTATTTCCTTCACCAGCCCTGGTGGTGGTGCCAACACTATGAGCTTGTGCCAAAGAGAAGAGGCAACGAGATTATTCACAACCAGAGCTCTTCCCCTGTATGACAGCTGAGGTAGCAACCATCTCCATTTAGACAACTTAGCTTCCACCTTGTCCAGCACTCCCTCCCAGTTCTGTTTTTGAAACTCCTCAGTCCCTAACTGCACCCCTAGGACTTTAATCCCTCGTCTACCCCACCTGATGCCTCCAGGAAGACTAGGAATGTCCCCTACTCTCCACTGGCCCACTAAAACAGCCTCGCTCTTTCCCCAGTTGACCTTGGCTGAAGATGCTTTTTCATAAAGGGCAAGGCTTTCCTTCAGTTCCTGTACATCTGTGTGACCCTGGATAATTATATTTATATCATCTGCATATGCTGACACAACAACAGGAGGGCTGTGAGACATCTCTGGTAGACAGAGAGCCCTCAGTCGGCTCCTCAACCTGCAGAGAAGAGGCTCAATGGCAATACTGTACAGCTGACCTGAGATAGGACAGCCTGCCTGATCCCCCTCCCAACCGGCACAGGGACACTCAACCCTCCTCCCACTTTTATTACACAAAAAGCTTCATGGTACAGAATCCTTACCCACGACAGGAACCCCTCCCCAACACCAACAGCCTGCAGTGTTGTGAAGAGAAACTTGTGATCTACACGATCAAAAGCCTTCTCTTGGTCAATTGATATGATGCCAGCATTGATATCATACAATTTACATATGTCAAACACGTCCCTCATTAAAAACAAACTATCAAGCATCGACCTCTCTGGCACACAGTATGATTGATCCACAGCGACCAGGTGACCAATAAAAAGTTTTAATCTGTTTGCTAAAACCTTTGAGAGGATTTTGTAGTCCGTACATAAAAGAGCCACTGGTCTCCAGTTTTTTAAAGAGGTCAAGTCTCCCTTTTTAGGAAGCAGAGAGAGAACTGCACGCCTGGAGGAAGCTGGGAGTATCCCTTCTTCAAAACATTCTTTAAAAACATCCAAAATGTCCTGTCCCATAAGACTCCAAAAGTGCTTAAAAAAGTCTGATGATAATCCATCTATTCCAGGAGCCTTTCCTGACGCCATCTGAGACACAGCGGCAGTTAGTTCATCACAAGTCAGCTCAGAGCTGAGCGTGTTCTGTTCCTCTGAGCTCAGCTGAGGACGCTCTGCAGCATGCTTCCTCCTCTCAGAGCTGAGCGTGTTCTGTTCCTCTGAGCTCAGCTGAGGAAGTCCCTGCAGCATGCTTCCTCCTCTCAGAGCTGAGCGTGTTCTGTTCCTCTGAGCTCAGCTGAGGAAGTCCCTGCAGCAGCTCTGCAGCAGAATCCACATCACATCCATCAGCCTTGAACAAATCCGTGTAGAAATCCACTGCATGCTTCCTCATCTCAGCCGGCTCCGTGGTCACCTTTCCCTCAGGAAGCCGCAGACACAACATCTGTTTTCTCTTTACCACTGATTTTTCCAAACTGAAAAAGAAGGCAGTGGGTGCGTCTATGTCCTGGAGTTTGGTGAAACGGGCTCGGACTAAAGCTCCTTTGGCTCTTTCTTGCATGAAGGAGTTAAGCTCCTGTCTTTTTCCTTTTAAACTGGCATTCTTCTGTGGATCAGCTTGTGAGACACTTTCCAAATCTATTATGTCTTTTCCTAAATTCTCCATACTCTCTTAATGTTGGCTGTTGAATAGGAGCTGTATTGTTGACCAAAAACCCTCATTTGGGCTTTTCCTACCTCCCACCACTGAGTAAGGGAAGAGAAACTATCTTTCCTAGATCTCCAGTAAGCCCAAAACATTTTAAATTGTTCACAGAAATTCAAATCATGTAGTAACCTATTATTGAAATGCCAAAAAGACCTGGGTTTTCCATTGGAAGATAAAATCAGCTCCATCAAGACTAAATGATGGTCTGTGAAAGCAACAGGGATGATCTGACAGTTTGAAACCCTAGCAGAAAAGGCCTTGGGTAAATCAAACCTGTCCATCTGGCTGCACTAACTCTACCATCTGATATTTTGACCCATGTGTATTGCCTGCATGTAGGATGCATCATCCTCCACACATCCACCACATCACCTTTCTTCACAACATGGGACGATACAGAGGAAGACTGAAGATGTGGCTCAGCTCCAGTCCTATCCAAAGTGAAGTCAGTGCAACAATTCCAGTCTCCTCCAAACAATAAACTCCCCTTGACCAATATCACTTATTTTCTCTTCCAATACTTCAAAGACCTCTTCACGCTCAGAGCCTTGGCTTGGTGCAGACACATTAATAAAGCTAATCAGAAAATCATCTATTTCAGCTCTCACTAGAATGACTCTACCCTTCACTACCTCTGTGCTGGATATTATTTTTATATTTAAAAGCGGTGAGAATAGAATCGCTACTCCTGCACTCAAATTTGTCCCATGGCTAAGGACGTGCGGCCCCCCCCACCAGAGACCCCAGTCAGTTTCATTTCTGCTGTCACTGTGAGTTTCTTGTAGAAATACTACATCTAGCTTTTTCTGTTGGATAACTTCCGTTACTAAGGCTCTCTTTTGAGCGTCTCTGCCCCCGTTCATATTTAATGAGGCTGCCCTTAGACCCTGAATGAGAGGAGAAGAGAGAGAGAGAGAGAGAGAGAGAGACAGAGAGAGACAGAGAGAGAGAGAGAGAGACAGAGACAGAGACAGAGAGAGAGAGAGAGAGAGAGAGAGGCCATTAAGAAAAAAGATAGGAACAGACAGTAAGGAGGAAACACCCGGTGCTGTATGATCATATTCAATTATTTACGACTCCTTTTTTTAGGCACTTCGGTCCCTTTGTTTAAAGCTTTCCTCAGTGTAGTGATGTGTTTCTTGAGGCGATACCGTTTTTTTTCATCAAGTAAGTCTAGCCCAACAACCCTCTGAATTGTCTTGGCTGACTTAACAAACTTTTCAACATCTGGGAAATAATTTTTTACATTTACTGATTTCCCGAAAGTTTCATCCAGAAACTCCTGGATCTGTTCAAAAGAGTAGAGATCCCCACTCTGAGAAACACTGTCAGACACGGAGACACTATCCGATTCAGAGTCTACTCCATATCTGCTCCATCATAACCAGCTGATTTGCCCCCCTGCTCTGCCTCACTGTTTCCCAGAGACCACCTGAAGCTCCTGCTCTGAGCACTCCATCACACCCTCTTTACATCCAGCCCTTACCTGAGCTTCAGCCTCCACAAATGTTTTTATATTAAACCCTGCAAACAACGGCTTAACACCCACAGAAACTGCGGCTTTACCCGCCATCATGGGACCAAACACAAACCCGCCTGGCACCACTGCTTCGGGCAACACAGGCACGGCTACACTGGGCACAGCGAGTGCGGGCACGACGGCCCCAAGCACGGCTGCACCAGGTGTGGGTACAGCGGGAGCGGGCACGGGTGTAGCAGGAGCGGGCACCGCGGCCCCCGGCACTGCAGCCGCACACACGACTGCCCCAAGCACGGGCACGGCGGCCCCGGCGGCTGTAGACACGAGTACGTCAGCCCCGGAAACAGGGGCCGTAGCTCCGGTAGCTCCGGTAGCTCCGGTAGCTCCGCTCACAGGCCTAGCAACTCCGCTGGTTCCCTCTCCACTCTCATTCCCAATGTTTCCTTCCAATAGAAGTGCTGCTATCAGTCTCTGCGGACAAGCGATCTTCTTGTGCCCCACATCACCACAACCAAAACACTTGACACTGCCAGCACTCGCATACACCATGTAGAAACCTTCCTCATATTTAATACGGAAAGACACATCCAGTGTTTGCGATGTGCTGTCCAAAAACATAAACACCTGTCTCCGCAGAGACTGCACGTGCTTCAGCTTGGTGTCCTTACAGCCCAGACTCACCGTGCGGAAGCCACTCGCCATTCTCCCGTAGCGTTTAAGCTCTTTCTCCAGCGTTTCATTAGGAATAAATGGAGGGACTCCCGATATGGTAATCCGGGTAGAAGGCACTGCCAGTGGGGACACTTGTATGAACTCATCATTTATGTTTAAGCCACTTTCAATTAACTGGCTTACCAACTCCTGCTTCTTTACAAAAACTACCACAGCTTTATTCATGCGGGATGCGTAGGAGATGTTTCCGTGTCCCACCTGCTCCCCCACCGCCAGCAGCACACTCTCCACCGTACTGTTCTCCTGAGGGATCACCCTCACCCCGTGTCGCAGGGACGGCATCTCACAGGACAACACATCCTCACTCCCAGGTCGGCCTATGTTGACGTTATGTCAAGTCCCCTGCCCGCTTTTTCCAACGCAAGGGGGGGGGCCTTAGCGTCCATTTTCAACGCAAGGGGGGGGGGCCTTAGCGTCCATTTTCAGCTTTCCGGGATGTCCATGTGCTTCTATGGACGCTCATGGAAGCACGGCATTCATTTGTGTCGACTGCCCTTAAAGGCAATGTGAGCGTCCATTCTCATTGGATAGCGGAGAATTGTACACCCGGAAGTAAATATTCCCCTTACTGACGATTGATTTTACAGTGATATCTGCACTACTCATCGACTAAAAAACACCAGATTATCCTTGTTAATTACACAACATTGATTGGTTTAAATTGTGTGCAATGCTTTTGTATTTTTCCCCTTCGATTCGGAGAAACAAATCTTTTTTCGGAGTAAATGATGGCAGAAGACACTACACTACCCAGAATCCCCAGCTATCATTTCTCCCTGCAGAAAAAGAAAACATGGCCGAACTTCGTTTTATTCTGGGTGTAAAATGCCTATTTTAAAGTTAGTTTGGCTATTAAAATGCGTTTTGATGTCATTTGATGCGAGAAATATGAGTTGTTATTTCAGATTATGTGTGCAGTGGATGTACATGATCTTTAGTTTGCTAGTTATTACGAAGATTACTTCAGGAAATTGCGTCCAACGTTTTCATTGTTACCAAGGTGGTTGCTAGGGACGCTGCTATCGATATTATTTCTGTTATGTTGTGTAACTGTTTAATGGTGTTATCTTTATTGCTACCCCCTTCCCCGTCAATGTATAGTGTTGATCCACAGCGCAAACATATTAGTTAACAAAATCCGCATCTAAAGATACGTTATTTCCCCCTGTGCAATTCCAGTCTCACATCTCACAGCACATCGTCATTAACAAATACCGGAAACAGACCGAAAACGTTTAAAGAAAATAAAATAATACCTTATTCCGAGTGTGCTTGCTTTTCTCTTTGAAAGTCATCACATAACGGCATTGTAATACACGGTTCGGCTGCATTAAATATTACATATCTGCCGTAGTTCTGTATTTATAGAGCCCTGATGAGAAGACAAACATGAGGAACTGAAAACGTGACGTGGATCATAAATATATCAGCCATTAAACAACATCTTACATTTCTTTTCACACAATACGTCTCTTTGCCGTATCAACACTAATTCGGCTCACTTTTATATTTGATCCAATTGGTAGATAGGCTGTATTTACACCATAAAGGTGCACAGATGATATAAAGGGACACCTGGTGGTTAAAGCATGTTATTGAATTTCATTATTTTTATTATTAGATATTAATAGGATCCCTATAAAGTATATTCATTACTCGTTATTCTCTACTAATAGTTAATTAAAGACTGTATGTAATGACTATTTTGCACATCCCGTTCAAGATTTCAAGATGTTCTAAGGTTTATTGACATATCATATAGGCCTACACAACTATGGTGTAGTTCTGCACTGAATGAAAAACTTGGGTCGCAGGTTCCTCAATAGTGCATTACAAGACATCTATCAATATGTGTGCATACCTCCAGCAATGTTAACTATGTTGAAGCACTTATTTTAACTGATATTATACATAATGTATTATACTCTTATAGATGTATGCAGATATTTCATCTCCGGCCTTGTCAGGTATTGAACAATCAATAAATAAAGAACACAGAATTGTTAAATATAAAACACAGAATTTGTGTGATTATACTAAATGATTTTCAAATAAACACCACTGCAGATTTAACTGTTACACATGCTGATGTAACGCAAATGTTCCAACTTGGGATCAATAAAGTATATCTTATCTTAAGCTGATCGATGGCTACTGCCATATTTGCACAATGTGCCTCTGAACCTTGACAAGTGCATGTTTCAGGCTTATCAATTCATGTAATGTAATGTAATGTTATCAATTAACAACAGGAGGGGTCACAAACATAAGACCAGCTGTTAAATAAAGCTCTTCTGACCTTAGCTGGCGTGTGGGTATATATATTAATACTGCCCATTATGGGCACCAGCAATTTTCACCCATTTATTAATTATATGTTTTAAATGTGAGTGTTTCCTGTCCCCTAAACCTCCAGGGATGTACACAGTTTAATACTGGCAACTTCTTATTATGGGAAATACGAAAACGTCTTTTAAAACTACAACTCCCAGTAGAGACGTGCCATAGAGAACATGTTGCGAAACAGAATAGCCAGCATGTGTAGTTCTGGGGACGGGGTGGGGGAGGGGGGACGCGGTGGACCCGTTCAAATCCAGTTTTGAACAGTCTGCCGTGGTTCCATCCCATTTCAAGTGCTGTTCGAGGCTCGGTAACCCTCGGAGCACACTCTCCAATCACAGAGCTTGAGGACTATCACGGGGTTTGTCAAACAGAGCACATGGTGTAGTCCAAACGATAGCTGGGGATTCTGGGTAGTGTAGTGTCTTCATTGCCTTTAAGGGCAGTTGACACAAACGAATGCCGTGCTTCCATGAGCGTCCATAGAAGCACATGGACATCCCGGAAAGCTGAAAATGGACGCTAAGGGCCCCCCCCTTGCGTTGAAAATGGATGCTAAGGCCCCCCCCTCGCGTTGAAAATGGACGCTAAGGCCCCCCCCCCTTGCGTTGGAAAAAGCCGGCAGGGGACTTGACATAACGTCAACATAGGCCGACCTGGGAGTGAGGATGTGTTGCACAGGAAGCCATCCCTGCAGAGAAACACGCTTCTCTCAGGGAAGAAAAAACTAACTACACTCACAACAAACAAGACCAATAAACAATCATACAATGAACAAAGTAGAAGAAGAAAAAAGTGAAAACTTTTTCGAAAAGTTACCATCAAACCTCACCACGCTCTCAGCTCACCACCACCGAACTCCTCACACACTCAGAGAGAGAGAGAGAGAGAGAGAGAGAGAGAGAGACGAGAGATGAGAGGAGAGAGAGCAGAGAGAGAGAGAAGGCTAGAGAGAGAGAGAGAGATGAGAGAGAGAGAGAGAGAGAGAGAGAGAGAGAGAGAGAGAGAGAGAGAGAGAGAGAGGTGCCAGCAGCAGGGACCGTGTTGTTAGCATCTGGCTAGCTGCCCTGACGGACATATGGAGCTGTTGGTTCCACAACCAGCTGGAGGAGAGCTCTCCTCTCAGACTGAGAGGCTCAGTGAGCTAAAGGACTCTCTGAGTGTTTAGATAGTTAACTTTAGTCTAAGTTATCTCAGTGGGTCTCAAACGGTTTGGTCACAATTTATTCAAAAGATTATTTCCGCGGCACACCTTCATATGATCATTATAGTTATAAAACAAATAAGAGAATAAAGGAACAGTTATGAAATACTATATGGAAGTAAAACAAGAATATAGTTTGAAAGGGGAGTGATTTGTAAAATATCCATAAAGAAAAAGAACATCTGCTTACAGTTGTGTTTCATCTGGGTGTTGAGAGATGTATCCATAGATCTCTTAATGTTGCTCTCAAAGTGCACCAGATTGATGCTTTTAACTTCAATATTTAAAAAAAATCTTCCCGGGGGAGCATCCCCCGGACCCCCCTAGAGGAGGTGAGGTCCGCTCCCCACTCGTAAAAAAAAAAGCACTTTACCCCTGCCTATATGCCATGAGCTGATTATCGAGCCTTCATTGTAACAGTCGCGGGTGTACTGTGTGTAACTTGTGTGTGGGGATTGCTTTTGTGCGTGCTCTATAGTGCCCGTAATAGTGTTCACTGGAGTCCAGCACCTCAGCACCCCCACTCAAAATACCTTCCCGCGCCTCTGGGTATGGCTGTAGGCTATGGGATTAGATTTTTATCATAAAGATAAAGCAACACTTGAGTTTAAAAGAAAAAAAAACGATGTCAACCAAAATAAAATACATTTCAAAAATAAAACTATAAGTTGCAAACAAATCATTTGTGTAATCATGTAAACTATGAGTATTTGTTCTTTGTTTTAACATAGGTTTTTGTTTGCAGTTCTTGTTTCTTCTTCCTCAATGATCAGACCTTTGCTCTCGCTGCAGCTCTCTCGTTTGCGCTCCCTCATTTTTTGTTTGGGATTTTGACACAAACCTCCCAGGTGGGCGGGACTTTCAGGAGTGTGTCCCCATTGGCTACTCAGTTTTTGAGTGACAGCCCACTACACCACAGATCATACAGTGCAACTCATGCAGCAAACTCCGGAGTCCACTCGGCCACGTTAGTGTCGGTGTCTCCTGGGGAGTTTTCATGAACATATCGGACTTATCTTATGGATTGCTGTGCATTATACTTGTGATGTGTAGTTCATACTTTATTCCAACTTTAAATATTGTAATACCTGAACACACTGCTGCTGTTAAATCATTTCCCAATTTGGGATAAAGTGTCTGTCTATTTATTTTATAGATTAAAAAAACACATCTATGTATTTTCAAGCTAAAGGTGATGCACAATATAAACTGTATACTATTATTTTTCAAAGACATGTTACATTTCAAAAGCATATATTGCTATGTTTAGGACAAACAATTAAAGACTGCTTTAATTTAACAAATTCTACAATATAAAAGTGGCAGATTTGCTTTATGAAACAGAGCAGACCTAGGTTGCATACCAACACAATTAGGAACATGCTCACATCTTACTATGTTGGTCTGAAGAGCTGAAGCATTCAAACACAATGGATAACAACGGTGTTGTTTCATTCTATATCCTGTGAGAAAATGACAGTTAGCATTACAAATTCGACATACTGAGGAAGATACGAATAATCAACAGATTTGAATGGAATCATTTTCATGTAGAATAAAGACAAAAGAGTGATTATACAAATTCCATTTATTGAAATTTGAACCAGAAGATGAAGTCTCAAAGAATGTTTTAAATAAAAGGACATCAACAAAAAGGTGGATAATATTAAAATCTATTAAATGTATATGTAAAGATATTTGGTCAAATGAAATGACACTGAGTGATAACAACAACGCCCAGCGTGGATGAAGATGGTTCAGGTCTTTCTTCATGCCCCCCCTCCGTGCTGTCCCCTCAGAGGAAGTGGGAAAACGGGATAAGACTCTGGACACCACGCTGTCTCAATGATCCACACTGTTAATATGAGAGGGAAATAAATGTTTTAGGAAATTAAAAATATGAAGTTAACAAATAAAACACAGCTCAGGGGCAGTCATGGACGGTAGGTTTTCCTACAAAGTTAAGTCAGCCTCTATTGATTTTCATATCAAATTAGCGTGTTAATAAAATAAGCTATCATGGCTTATACTTGCATATCTAAACAGAATCATGAAACCCTGTTGGTAGAGTCAGGCACACGAGTCCGTTTGAGTGTGCGCCGGTGTCTGAACGCTCACTCACTGCTAGCTATGTAGCTAACTGTTAGGCTACTTAGCTTGCATTGTTATGGATCTAAAGGTAGCAAAAGCTAACTTTCATAGCACAGCTTTACTTCTCACTTACCACACTAAAGAAACAGACCGTATAGTACAGCACAAACAACACAAATGATCAATACTTGCATATATTTTCACTTGTAGTATTATAATAATTGAAATGCTGGTTCTTCTGGGGGTGTCCTATCCAAGCTCCGCTACCGCACCGCAGCTTCCTGCACTGTACAATCGTTGGAGGACTGGGCTGTCACTCAAAAACTGAGTAGCCAATGGGGACGCACCCTTGAAAGTCCCGCCCACCTGGGATGTTTGTGTCAGAATCTCAAACAAAAAATCAGGGAGCGCAAACGAGAGAGCTGCAGCGAGAGCAAAAGTCTGATCATTGAGAAAGAAGAAACAAGAACTGCAAACAAAAACCTTTGTTAAAACAAAGAAAAAATACTTATAGTTTACATGATTACACAAATGATTTGTTTGCAACTTATAGTTTTATTTTTGAAATTTATTTTATTTTGCTTGACTCAGTTTTTTTTCCTTTTAAACTCATAGTTTTGCTTTATTTTGAGAAAGTGTTGCTTTATCTTTATGATACAAAACTAATCCCATAGCAGCCTACCCCAGCTGGCGCCGCCACTGGATACATTATGAAGTGATATGATGTGATATGAATGATAATGGGACACATCGACGTCTGCACTCACAGTGCCGCGGACTGTAGGCTACGTAATGTTACTTTGATCTGGTTACTTATGTTGTGGCAGATATTTAATTAAGCTTTTTTAACATAATAGTATAATAGTTATAATAGTCAGATTGCTCTGAAGATGGGAGGTGATGTTCTATTAAATTTCACATTCACACAGTCGGTGATTTTGGCCGGCCGTCTTTCCTGCAACCGCAGTTTAAACTGTATTTCCTCTGCACACTGAGCTCTGATTGGTCAGCAGGCGTGCTGCTTTCGCTGAGTTGATCTCTTATCCTGGAACCTCTCCTGCTTCGGAGCACAGACTAGGTTCCAGGATAAGTCACCATGGAGATCTCGCCCGCTAAAAAGTGAACCAGCTTCTTTACCGGAAATCCCAGAAGTTATCTTGCTAAACGAAAATCCTGCTTAGTATACCCCCCAGGTTAGCCGCTAAGCATAAGTTACCATGGAGATCTAGCCTGCTAAAAAGAGAACCAGCTTCGTAGGACCGGAAACCCAGAGTTTTCCCTGAATTTAGCCGGCTAAGCGAAAATCCTGCTTCGTAGTATACCCCCCTGGTCCCGACCAGGTTAGGTTACAGGCTAAGAGCTCAACTCAGTGAAAGCAAGTTAAGTTTTTTCTTAAAGTGGACCTATCATGCTATATTTGAGGGCCATACCTATATAAAGTATATAAATATAGTTTTTTTTTCAAAATATCAAACAGATCCTGCATTTTAGCCATGCCTCATTTCGCTCTATTTGCTCTTTCCAGCCCTGTTTTTGCAGGGGCTGATTCTGTGACGTAGCTTTAATGCAAATGAGCTGCAGCTGACCACGCCCCCCGGCAGGAGAGGGGAGCATGCTTTGAGATCAGCTGCTCGGCTGTCAGAAGAGGGGGCGAAAAAAAGATATCCGTCCTCCGTGTTTTATTCTTATATGATTGAGTCATTATTCATTTGTTTTAAAGCTCAATAAATAAGACCTTTGACCGGCACTGTTCTAATTTTGTCCAGAAGATTTAAACTTTAACTGAAACTCCGCACGGTCCCCTCGTTCCTTGGGAGAGGCGGAGAGGTGGGTGTTTGTCATCTGCTGGTGGACTACCGGAGAGAATTACAGTGCTTGCCTCGACGGGGAGGGATTGCATTGAATTACAGCAGCAGGAGGCGCAAACGCTTGCCTCGGGAGGGAGAAAAAGAGCCACAGCGGAGAATAAACAGAAGGGCAACCATGGCAACCATGCGCGGGAAGTCTTCTTCGCTGCTTTTGT
This sequence comes from Pseudochaenichthys georgianus, assembly GCF_902827115.2. NCBI lineage: Eukaryota > Metazoa > Chordata > Actinopteri > Perciformes > Channichthyidae > Pseudochaenichthys > Pseudochaenichthys georgianus. Next base: position 920,022 of record NW_027262480.1, read on the forward strand.
GGCAGACTACAGCGCCACCTACAGGCCTGCATATGTACTACAGCGTCTCCAGCGCTTTCGAACGGCAATGGCCGTGGCTGTCTCCTCCTGATCAAGCCCCCAGGAAGTGCGCCAGACTCAGATGAAAATATTCGTGTGGCCAAACGGCGGTACTACACTTCCGTTTGGTTGCCAGGCCCGGAAACACTTTTTCCCATTGACGTACATGGGGAAAGAGTGGTCTGTAAATCGTTGGATACTTTTTTTTAAACTAAATAAACTACCCAGTATGAACACTTGTATAGCCCTTATTAAAAACATTCGTTCCTCAATGTGCTAATAACGTTATTCTGAGAGTTATTTCCATCTGCATTATGAACGCGCATCTAACCCACGGGACCGCGCCGCCCGGCACGTTCATGTTACGTGTCCCGACCAATCGGAGCACACTGTGCTCACAGGGAGGGTGGGGGCTGGAGCTATTGGAGCTACAACGAGCCGTTAAAGGCAGAGAGTGAAATTCAGTGAATCCACGTAGTTTACAGAGATGCTGTTTGAGAAACCAATGTGAGTTGCGTTTATCTTTACCCATGGATGCACAATAAGAACGGACCCATATTGTCTTACTGCAGTGCCACCCCACGGACCTGTAATAATGGATATATTGCACATGTTTGCTGTAATTCATTATCATACTACATGGGCTGTATGATTAAATCTTGTACCGTAAATGTTGTATTAAATAAAGTTAATATTACTTATTATTATAAGTATATATATATACACAGTGCAATCATTCTTTCATGCTAAATGAAGCTCTGTTGCTTGGATATCACTAGATCCTGTTACAGCATAATATAAGTACATAACGATTGATGTAACATTAGCATAATTACTAGCTAGCCGCTAGCTGCTAACTGCCACCTCGTTAATATCAAATCCATCACAATAACATCCATTACCATGCTGTCATGAACGTGCGGTGCTGTTACGTGAACGCAAATTGACGTGCTTGATGTGAACAAGCATTTTGGTTAAAGTTGCGCATGCTCTATGAGTGGACATACGGTACTTCTCAGGCATGCCGGGTAATCTGTGACTTTCACTCTCTCAATAGTTGGGCCATTTTATCATCATGCGCTAATGAGCAACTCTCATAGGAATGAACGAGGCCCCGCCTCCCACGCTGTATCCAGTTCTTATTATACATCCATGCTCCTGATAGGTGGAGAGTTGCCCATATGGCGGAGCTCCTCGTTTCTGACATCAGAGATATTTCAAATCTGTATCAGTCTGTATCAGATCCGTTGCAGCCCGTTTTTAGAGATTTGGGTATGGAGGAAAGGGTTGTGTTTTCTGACACTTGGTGAGTTCCCTGACACACCGGAGACACATATTCATGTATACAAGACGTACAAAAGCGCATTTTGCATGAGAGGTTCTCTTTTTGTTATGCCTAGTTTTTTTCCTCTTTGTGAGCGCCTTTTGTTATTTCCAGAACCTACTCTGTTGAGAGGGATTACCTGATCTGTGAAATTAAAATGTTTTACATTCAAGGCTTTGTCTCTGGGTCGTGCATTTGGGTTCATCAGTTTGTGTCGAGGTCCTGACAATAACTGCATATTACTGACACATCAGGAGATACTGATCAACATTACTTCAATCAGGAGGGACTTTCTTTTGATTTAACAATATGTTTTTATTGCCAAGAATACACAGATGAATAATAAAGATCATACAGTACATCTACTATTTTACTGGAATAATACATACATGGAATACATAATATTGCTTTTCTCAGCTGCTTCAGTCTGATGTGCAGTTTCATGGAGTGTTTGTGTAATGTCCAACAATGATGTTTAATCACAGTGTTACCAGTGCCAAAGCATCAGCTCATTTATTATTATGTTTAAGAAAAACGCAAATATGTTTTAACTGTAGTCTTTAATTGTAATGTCCTCCTATGCATGGAGTGATTATGCAGTGTGCACTATCAGTGGTGGGTGAAGTATTAACAGGTAACTATAAGTACAATACCACTGTAAAAAATACTTTGTTACAAATGACAGTCCTGTTTAACTGGCAATAATCTACTGCACTTTCCAACACACTGCCTGTAATGCCTCTGCCTTAACTTGCTGCTGTCTTCTTGCTATGTAACATGTACGTATGTTTGCTTTTACAGTGTATGTGCATGTTTTCACTGATTGTATTTACTTGATACTTTAAAGGTCCCGTGTCATGTCCATTTCTACTGATCATAATTCCATTGTTGAGGTCTACTAAAATAGATTTATATTGTGACATTTTCCAAAATCACATTGGTTTCTCATACAGCATCTCTGTATAGTATGTGTATTCACTCTCTGTCCTAAACGGCCTGTTGGAGCTCCTGCCCCCCCCTCCCTATGAGCCCAGTGGCCGTCTGCGAGACAACGAGACACAGCGAAACCCAGCCCGAACACACACACACCCGCAGCCTGGCTGGGAGTTTGTGTGTGTGCTCACACACCGACTCACAGCCTCGCCGCATCCCGCCGTCTAAGGGAGGAGAAATCGGCGGAGCTGCAGCTGAGAAAAGATTGAGTGTGTGTGTGTGAGGAAGTCCGCGGATTGGTCAATGAGGACCAATGGGTCCATTTGAGTATGGGCACGTCACTGTACCCAGTAAGAAAACGATGGACAAAGAGAAATCTCCAATGAGGCGTTCTGGGGCAGCAGACAGGTCTTTTCTGTGTTAGAGTTTTACTCACTACAGGGTGTACTTTGAGGGTTTGTGACTTTGCAGGCCATTTACATGCATAAAAACCTTCATAACACACAAGGGGAGGGGTAATAACCGGAAAAGCTTGACATGGGACCTTTACATTTAATTTGTTTTTAGTGTGACTTAAAACATCTGTCCAGGGACTACAGATGAACAATTGCCTCTTGGCTAACAACACAGGTATTGCACATAATGTGTAAATGAAAAGAGTATAAAATAAACAAACATAAACAGTAAATATACACTTTTCAAAATACAACATAAAATGTAACTCAAAATATATGCATATTGACAGTGAAAGATATATATCTGTAGACTATCTGTCAAATATACACTATGAAGCGCCAATTTACAGCTCAACATTTAATCATAGAATATAATTCACATCAAGTGTGCAAGAAATAGCATTTTCAATTAAATATAAATGTTCAAGGTACAGTGTGAAGACACTATCGGATTAGTGACTTATGGTTGAATCAGAGTTCACACAGTAGTGATCACAGTTTCTTGATTTCCTCGTTGCTTTTTCAATCAGAACTTGAATGAATCGATAAATGCAATGCTAGCTTTGAGTTTTTTGAATGTCAGAGTTTGTAGTCAGTGATTTGGAACTCTTGATCTCTATCAGCTGTCTGGTGTTTAACGGAACACAGGCATTCCCTCATTTGCATAATTCCGTGACAGGGATTCTAGAAGCTGTTCTAGAACACAGAGTGTCACAGAGGGCCCCTGGCTTTGCTCTCAGAATGCATAGGAACACTAGGAAGCAACAGTTGTTCACACATCTGTGGACAGACAAGGTGCTACTCGCTGTCTGTGTGGAGAGCTGAATTGTGTCAGCATTTGAGTTTATTTACAGAAACAAATATTGAAATTCCTGCTCTCATAGTTGTTATCTCCGATTTCTGGAAAAGTGGGAACCCATTGGGTTATTGAATACAATATTTATTCTCTTCTAATATTGACCCTTTCACGGATAAATATCTCAAAACCGAGATGGCCGACAGAACGCCAGTCAGACGCAGTCAATCTTTAATATCTTTCCAATCCTTCTACGGAGAGCGACTCTTGCAGGTAAGAAAATGTGATATCAATTAACAACTAAGGAAGGAAGGAGGAAGTTGTCCAAGTATTGTTTTATATTGGGAGGAAATTACGATTAATCTTCTGTCCACAAAATCTGACATCATGCATCACTGGCTATATTTCAACTACAATTCATACGACCACTGCTGTCTGTTGTTGTTGAAAACACGTGATCTACAGTCACCTTTTTAGCTGTAAATCAATACACTTATGTTATTAAGGACTGCAGATGGAAACTAGCTGTAAACTAACACACACGGACAAACGGACGACTGTTTTACAGACACACAAAAGGAATAATTTCCTGAATAATATGATGAAACAGTGTTGATATCCCCAATACGTACAGACAACGCTGGGCTGCATTAACATGGTGTGAACAAAGAGGTTGAATGATAATATGGACACAACATAGAATTATATTTTTCTTTTTCTCCTACCATGTTCTGAACAATGAAGTGAATCCCAGATAAAGTGTTCGTTAAAGGCTCTTGAACATATTATAAGTGAATGTTATATAATATTATGTTAAAAGTCTGTGCATATGTTTCTTGGCTTAAATTATGTCAATTTATTGCTGATCATATTGTTAATTTTCCCAAACAGCAAAGCTCTCAGCCCTCTGTTGGCTCGTGGCATGCGCCGATGTTTGCATCTGCACATACAGATGTTGTGCAGGGTCACAACAATGGAGAAGATCTTGCCATGTCTCCTAAATCCTTGCTGCAGCCTCTGGATCAAGTTTTTCTCTCCGCTGAGGAGGAGATCAAGAAGCAGAGCCTTGAGGAAGTCGCCTTGAGGGAAGAAATTGCCAAGATGGCACTGAAGCAAGTCAGCACCTCTAAAGCCCTCGAAGAGCTAATGGGCTTTCAGACTCAGGCCAAGATGGAGAAGGAGGAGATGGTGTCAAAGTTAAATCAGATGGAGGAGGACTTTAATAAAGAGAAGACAACTTGGTCGGGTCTGAGCAGCCAACGGCTGGAAGAAATTAGTAGCTTAGGGACGGAGCTGTCGGTTGCTCAGTCACACATTGACCACCTGATCGAAGAAAATGCCAAGCGGACGATGAAGAATGACAGCACTTCTGAAGCCTTCAAGGAGCTAAAGGGCCTTCAAACCCAGGCCAAGATGGAGAAGGGGGAGATGGTGGGGAAATTAAATGAGGTGGAGGAGGACTTGACAAAAGAAAAGATAAGCTTAAGAACGGAGCTGTCGGTTGTTCAGTCACACATCGACCACCTGAACGAAGAAAATGCCAAGCTGACGATGAAGGATGACAGCACTTCTGAAGCCTTCAAGGAGCTAAAGGGCCTTCAAACCCAGGCCAAGATGGAGAAGGGGGAGATGGTGGGGAAATTAAATGAGGTGGAGGAGGACTTGACAAAAGAAAAGATAAGCTTAAGAACGGAGCTGTCGGTTGCTCAGTCACACATCGACCACCTGAAGGAAGAAAATGCTAAGCTGACGATGAAGAATGACAGCACTTCTGAACACCTTGAGGAGCTAAAGGTCCTTCAAACCCAGGCCAAGACAGAGATGGAGGCCAAGGTAAATCAGATGGAGGAGGACTTTGATAAAGAGAAGACAACATGGTCGGATCTGAGCTGCCAACGGCTTGAAGAAATTAGTAGCTTAGGGACGGAGCTGTTGGTTGCTCAGTCACACATCGACCACCTGATCGAAGAAAATGCAAAGCTGACGATGAAGGATGACAGCACTTCTGAAGCCTTCAAAGAGCTAATGGGCCTTCAAACCCAGGCCAAGATGGAGAAGGAGGAGATGGAGGCCAAGATAAATGAGGTGGAGGAGGACTTTAAAAGGAGAAGACAAGCTTAAGGACGAAGCTGTCGGATGCTCAGTCACTCATCGACCGCCTGAAGGACGAAAATGCTAAGCTGACGATGAAGGATGACAGCACCTCTGAAGACCTCGAGGAGCTAATGGGTCTTCAGACCCTGGCCAAGACAGAGATGGAGGCCAAGGTAAATCAGATGGAGGAGGACTTTAATAAAGAGAAGACATGCTTGAGGACGGAGCTGTCGGTTGTTCAGTCACACATCGACCAACTTAAGGAAGAAAATGCCAAGCTGACGATCAAGGATGACAGCACCTCTGAAAACCTCGAGGAGCTAATGGGCCTTCAGACCCAGACCAAGATGGAGAAGGAGGAGATGGAGGCTAAGATAAATCAGATGGAGGAGGACTTTAATAAAGAGAAGACAAGCTTGAGGACGGAGCTGTCGGATGCTCAGTCACACATCGACCACCTTAAGGAAGAAAATGCCAAGCAGACGATGAAGGATGACAGCACCTCTGAAGCCTTTGAGGAACTGTTTGACCTTCACACCCAAGCCAATGAGGAGAATGAGGAGATGGAGGCCAAGATAAATCAGATGAAGGAGGACTTTAATAAAGAGAAGACAACTTGGTCGGATCTGAACTGCCAACGGCTTGAAGAAATTAGTAGCTTAGGGACGGAGCTGTTGGATGCTCAGTCACACATCGACCACTTGAAGGAAGAAATTGCCAAGCGGACGATGAACGATGACAGCACCTCTGAAGCCTTTGAGAAAGTGTTTGACCTTCAGACCCAAGCCAATGAGGAGAAGGAGGAGATGGAGGCCAAGATAAATGAGGTGGAGGAGGACTTTAAAAAGGAGAAGACAAGCTTAAGGACGGAGCTGTCGGATGCTCAGTCACTCATCGACCGCCTGAAGGACGAAAATGCTAAGCTGACGATGAAGGATGACAGCACCTCTGAAGACCTCGAGGAGCTAATGGGTCTTCAGACCCTGGCCAAGACAGAGATGGAGGCCAAGGTAAATCAGATGGAGGATGACTTTAATAAAGAGAAGACATGCTTGAGGACGGAGCTGTCGGTTGTTCAGTCACACATCGACTACCTTAAGGAAGAAAATGCCAAGCTGACGATCAAGGATGACAGCACCTCTGAAGCCTTTGAGGAGCTAATGGGCCTTCAGACCCAGACCAAGATGGAGAAGGAGGAGATGGAGGCTAAGATAAATCAGATGGAGGAGGACTTTAATAAAGAGAAGACAAGCTTGAGGACGGAGCTGTCGGATGCTCATTTAAACTTCGACCATCTGAAGGATGAGCTCTTTCATAGCATAAGAGAAGCAGAGAGAGAAATCATATTTCTTCAAGAAAGTTTCAGCATTCAGATACAGGACATGTCTGCCACTGTGGTTCACTGGAGAGAGGTGGTCCGAGGCACAGAGGAGGAAGCTGCCACAACATTAAGGGAATCGAAGGAAGCGTGGCATGGGAGATTTAAAGAGCTGGAAGATAATATTAAATCAAAAGGAGATCTCATCTCCAGCTTGATTGATCAAATGAGAGCATCTGCAGACAGTCACGAGAGCCAGAAGAGCGTTGAGAGTAATCACGAGGCCCTGGAAGAAACCTACGAGACGGAGCTGACGGAGAACGAGAACAGCGATCAAAGAAGAGTGGCAGAGATGGTGAGCAGGAACAAACTGGAGAAGTTGTTGCTCCAAAAAGAAGCAGAGGGCATATGTAGGACCAGCGCACTGGAGGAGGAGATCCAGCGGCTAATCAGAGAGAAAAGGCAGCTGCAGTTATGACTGCTCTACTTTCAATTCACATTTTAGGATATTATATTAGTTTGAACATGAGTAGGTGAAAACAGCTCCAGACTTTATGCTAAGTTAAGCTAATGTTGCAGTTTTAGCTCCGTCAAAAACAGGCATAAGTATTGAAGTCTTGGGGGAAATGCAAATAAGAGTATCAAACAAATTCCCTCTTTAAAAAGAGCTAGCTAGGCTAGCGGTTTTATCCTACTTACCCCCTTTTGAAAACCAGGGCTTTTTTATCTAAAGACATTATAAGCATTACAGAAACCATTTCTTTGGAAACAGCAGCGATGACTTGGGTGTGAGAAGTTGTGATTTGGGATTTTTAAATGTACTGATACTGTATAGGTTTTTGAGGTTGTGGCTGGTTCCACCTACTTCCAGAATGTATGCTAAACTTAGATAGTCTTGCAGTTCTAGCTGTTGTGTTAAACACAGACATGAGTGTAAAATAAATATCTTCATCTATCTCTTGGAGTAGAAGAAAATATGTGGTGTTCTTATCTGATGCTATTATAAGCAGGAGGACACAATTGTTTTCCTGTATTCAAATATGTTTCCCCAACACCTCGGTTAGGGTTTAAACACCCTGACATCTTCCTTAAGATGACATCTGTCTTTCAACGTTACACTTTTCAAAAGCACAGCCGATAGTACTCTGTGAGTTTGATAACAAACGAAAATGTTGGACCACACTTTCACTGGCTAGCTGTATCAGATTGCTATTCAATTCATTTAAATCAGAAAGCAAAAATATAATACATACTTTTTTCTTCAGATGCTTCCCAAAAAGCCGAAAAAGAAATGGTGGAAGAGACGACTTCATCGAGCCACAGCTAGTACCTCCAGAGACGGGCTCATAGAACACTGTTAATGCAGCCATATTACACTACTATTGCACTATTATTACACCCATATCACACACATATTGCACCCACATTACACTGTTATTGCACCGATATTACTATTTTATCGCACCCTGTTACGGATGCTGTTTGTCTGCTCATTAATCTGAGTGTTTTCAGCTGTGTGGAGCACGCCGGGCTCGACGTTCTCCAATCCCTGTGCAAGCCCAGCGCACACCTGCTGGAGAGGACTACAAAGCTGGGGACAACCCTCACTCTGGAGGCTCTGCGGAGGGAACAGACGCCTCTCGCAGTTTGCTCATCATTCTGTGGTTCATCTTGTGTGTTTATCTCCGTGTGATATTGTGTGTTAGTAGAGTGTAGAGTAGGTTAGTTAGTGTTTAGAGTATTGTTAGGATTTGTGACTGTTGCTTTTAGGTTAGCTGTGTGTTTTGTGTAGACTCCATTTGTTAGTTGTACCACTCTTGAAGTGAGGTTTTGTTTCGTTCAGTATTTAGTATATTAGTATTTATTTTACCTGTATGCCTTTAGACTCCTTTTGAGTCCTCCCTTAGTTTGGTTATCTGTCAACCTGTGCCCTGTTGGCCCTTTTGTTTGTTTCAGGCTGCCTGCCTGCCATTTTGTTACACCTTGCTTTATAATAAAACCACTTATAATTATACCAATACTACTCTGGTCGTGTCGTTTCCCTTTTGTTCCCCCTAGCCAATTGGGGGAACAACAGATAGAGTTCGCTATGATCTAGGTTTCGTTTATGCATAGGGTAGATTATTTTAATTACATTTCCTTTTTTGTTTTGTGTATTTTATACATTTTGGATTTGCTTGGCGAGCTATTTTTAGAACATGCCCGGCGGGCGACTCACGTTGCCCCTGCGGGCGACTAAGTGCCCGCAGGCACCGTGTTGGCTACCCCTGACTTAGACAGTCAGAGGGTGGGGCAGGATCAGGGTGTGTCCCACATGGCTCTAAACAGCTCAATAGGCACACACTGTAGACACTAATCAGAAGAACACAGACTAAAACAGCAATGAGACGAATCAGATGATTAAACATGATCTTACAATATATTTTATATATTTTTTAATTTATTTTTTGCATTTTGTTGTAATCATTATTTTAATACTGTCTGCTGACACTAGGTGGGGCTGTGCCCCACCTGCCCCTTATGACCAGTCGCCACTGTTCCTGTCTCATGTTTGGTTACTTCCCGGCCTCCCTTACTGGTAAGGATACATGTGTTAAATGTAGTATAGTTGTTAGGTTGGAGGCGGGAATCATAGCCATAGAAGCCCGGCTCCGCATCTTAGAAAGTAACTCAGCTAAAGTAAAGCCCATGTTAGCCGGTGCGGACCGGCCAACGGTAGCTCCTCTTAGCCGTCCCCCGGCAACTCCCGAGCAGCAGGGAGACTGGGTGACTGTTCAGAAGGGGCATAACGCGAAACCCGCAGGTCCCCACCAACCCGTTCACGTATCTAACAGATATTCCCCACTCAGCGAGACACCCGCTGAGAAGCCAACTCTGGTTATTGGTAGCTCTATTATGAGACACGTGAATCTAGAGACCGAAGCCTCCACAGTCACATCACAGTTTCCACGTCAGGTGTTATGCTAGCAGCACCACACGGAGCTAACTCCATTATACAAACATGGGTTAATGATTAGAGGAAACTGAGTTACTCTTTATGTTGTTAAAGTTTCAGCTATTCTGTTCACAGTTCTGTCATCAGATTATTTAATACCATTTGTTAAAACACTGTTGTTTCTTTTGATGTGAAATATTATTTATTTAATTTAAATAAAAAGCAATGTTAATTTTGTTCACAATTTGTTAAGTTAATTTAATAATATATGTATTTTTGAATCAAGTATTCATCTTTATTGTCTTCATTGTTAGTTTCCACATGCCTAAAGCAACCTCAAGCTACATCTAAAAGTTGATGGCTAAATAAGAGCGCTTGAGAAATTGTGCAAGGCAGACAGTAATAGTCCGAATAGTCGATTAATCGTTTCATTAATCGAAAGATTAATCGATTATCAAATGAGTCGTTTGTTGCAGCCCTATTGTAGTTGTCCCATGTGTAAATAAAACGTGTTATTCAGCAACCCTTGCAATTTGGGATTTTATTTTTGGTTGGTAGACCTCGGTGAGCTGGTCATTTCAAAAGTAGCTCACCAGGCCAAAAAAGTGTGGGCACCCCTGGTGTAGATGATCAGACAGGAAGCAGGGGCGGGTTTCAGACTCTGGACCTTCACACTCATGTACAGTAGGTGGCGGTATGCACCTTTAGAGTTCTTTGCAATCCGCCAAAACGAGAGAAGAAGAAGATGCACCTTTAGAGTTCTTTGCAATCCGCCAAAAACCGAGTAGCATGAAGCTGCAGCGTCGGAGACAGCACTTGTAGAACCGCACACACAGGTCCCGCGTCACGGCGGCACGTGACGGATCACGTTCACATGAATGTTAACGTCAACGCAGAGAATAGGCTTGTTTGAGACAAGCGAGACCTGCGCAGACCTGCGCAGTTGCGATCAACGTCTTGCTCGTGCGTTGCATGATGGTTAGTCATTTTGTCCGACTTGCTCTGGAGCAGAGGTGCCCAGTACGTCGACCGCGGGCGACCGGTCGCCCGCGGGGGCAATGCTGGTAGACCGCGAGTCATTCATTAAAATAAAAAAAAATCAAGCTCCGTTAAAATAGACAAAACAGGTTTTGATCCCTCCTCCCTGCCACTTAATTCAGGAGTTTACTTGATTGACAGAAAAAGCGACCTATCGCTTTCCAGTCTGTTAACCCAGAATGCAAAGCGATATAACATCAGTCAAGTGCCGGGTAGTGATGGGAATTCCGGCTCTTCTTGGTGAGCCGGATCATTTGGCTCGGCTCACCAAGAAGAGCCGGCTCTTTCGGCTCCCAAAGGGCTCTTCAGTTTACCACATATTATACCTTTTATAATTAAATCAAATGCCATGCCTCATTTCGCTCCATTTGCTCTTTCCAGCGCTGTTTTTGCAGGGGGCTGATTCTGTGAGCTGCAGCTGACCACGCCCCCCTGCAGGAGAGGGGAGCGTGCTCTGAGATCAGCTGCTAGGCTGCAGCAATTGTGCTACTTTGTGCACATTGTGCAAGCAACGATGTTTTCAAATCTGTAATCAAAAAGCTCCTCAAAAACACTATCGAAGCAGTTCCTGCTGATATCTAGTGTATTAATACACACTGTTCATACTGCTCACAGGCTGATATCTAGTGTATTCATACACACTGTTCATACTGCTCACAGGCTGATATCTAGTGTATTAATACACACTGTTCATACTGCTCACAGGCTGATATCTAGTGTATTAATACACACTGTTCATACTGCTCACAGGCTGATATCTAGTGTATTAATACACACTGTTCATACTGCTCTCAGGCTGATATCTAGTGTATTAATACACACTGTTCATACTGCTCACAGGCTGATATCTAGTGTATTAATACACACTGTTCATACTGCTCACAGGCTGATATCTAGTGTATTCATACACACTGTTCATACTGCTCACAGGCTGATATCTAGTGTATTAATACACACTGTTCATACTGCTCTCAGGCTGATATCTAGTGTATTAATACACACTGTTCATACTGCTCACAGGCTGATATCTAGTGTATTAATACACACTGTTCATACTGCTCTCAGGCTGATATCTAGTGTATTAATACACACTGTTCATACTGCTCTCAGGCTGATATCTAGTGTATTAATACACACTGTTCATACTGCTCTCAGGCTGATATCTAGTGTATTAATACACACTGTTCATACTGCTCACAGGCTGATATCTAGTGTATTAATACACACTGTTCATACTGCTCTCAGGCTGATATCTAGTGTATTAATACACACTGTTCATACTGCTCACAGGCTGATATCTAGTGTATTAATACACACTGTTCATACTGCTCTCAGGCTGATATCTAGTGTATTAATACACACTGTTCATACTGCTCACAGGCTGATATCTAGTGTATTAATACACACTGTTCATACTGCTCTCAGGCTGATATCTAGTGTATTAATACACACTGTTCATACTGCTCTCAGGCTGATATCTAGTGTATTCATACACACTGTTCATACTGCTCTCAGGCTGATATCTAGTGTATTCATACACACTGTTCATACTGCTCTCAGGCTGATATCTAGTGTATTCATACACACTGTTCATACTGCTCTCAGGCTGATATCTAGTGTATTAATACACACTGTTCATACTGCTCACAGGCTGATATCTAGTGTATTCATACACACTGTTCATACTGCTCACAGGCTGATATCTAGTGTATTAATACACACTGTTCATACTGCTCTCAGGCTGATATCTAGTGTATTAATACACACTGTTCATACTGCTCTCAGGCTGATATCTAGTGTATTAATACACACTGTTCATACTGCTCTCAGGCTGATATCTAGTGTATTAATACACACTGTTCATACTGCTCTCAGGCTGATATCTAGTGTATTAATACACACTGTTCATACTGCTCTCAGGCTGATATCTAGTGTATTAATACACACTGTTCATACTGCTCACAGGCTGATATCTAGTGTATTAATACACACTGTTCATACTGCTCTCAGGCTGATATCTAGTGTATTAATACACACTGTTCATACTGCTCTCAGGCTGATATCTAGTGTATTAATACACACTGTTCATACTGCTCACAGGCTGATATGTAGTGTATTAATACACACTGTTCATACTGCTCTCAGGCTGATATCTAGTGTATTAATACACACTGTTCATACTGCTCTCAGGCTGATATCTAGTGTATTAATACACACTGTTCATACTGCTCACAGGCTGATATCTAGTGTATTAATACACACTGTTCATACTGCTCTCAGGCTGATATCTAGTGTATTAATACACACTGTTCATACTGCTCTCAGGCTGATATCTAGTGTATTAATACACACTGTTCATACTGCTCTCAGGCTGATATCTAGTGTATTAATACACACTGTTCATACTGCTCTCAGGCTGATATCTAGTGTATTAATACACACTGTTCATACTGCTCTCAGGCTGATATCTAGTGTATTAATACACACTGTTCATACTGCTCTCAGGCTGATATCTAGTGTATTAATACACACTGTTCATACTGCTCTCAGGCTGATATCTAGTGTATTCATACACACTGTTCATACTGCTCTCAGGCTGATATCTAGTGTATTAATACACACTGTTCATACTGCTCTCAGGCTGATATCTAGTGTATTAATACACACTGTTCATACTGCTCTCAGGCTGATATCTAGTGTATTAATACACACTGTTCATACTGCTCTCAGGCTGATATCTAGTGTATTAATACACACTGTTCATACTGCTCTCAGGCTGATATCTAGTGTATTAATACACACTGTTCATACTGCTCTCAGGCTGATATCTAGTGTATTCATACACACTGTTCATACTGCTCTCAGGCTGATATCTAGTGTATTAATACACACTGTTCATACTGCTCTCAGGCTGATATCTAGTGTATTCATACACACTGTTCATACTGCTCTCAGGCTGATATCTAGTGTATTAATACACACTGTTCATACTGCTCTCAGGCTGATATCTAGTGTATTAATACACACTGTTCATACTGCTCTCAGGCTGATATCTAGTGTATTCATACACACTGTTCATACTGCTCTCAGGCTGATATCTAGTGTATTAATACACACTGTTCATACTGCTCTCAGGCTGATATCTAGTGTATTAATACACACTGTTCATACTGCTCACAGGCTGATATCTAGTGTATTAATACACACTGTTCATACTGCTCTCAGGCTGATATCTAGTGTATTAATACACACTGTTCATACTGCTCTCAGGCTGATATCTAGTGTATTAATACACACTGTTCATACTGCTCTCAGGCTGATATCTAGTGTATTAATACACACTGTTCATACTGCTCTCAGGCTGATATCTAGTGTATTAATACACACTGTTCATACTGCTCTCAGGCTGATATCTAGTGTATTCATACACACTGTTCATACTGCTCTCAGGCTGATATCTAGTGTATTAATACACACTGTTCATACTGCTCTCAGGCTGATATCTAGTGTATTAATACACACTGTTCATACTGCTCACAGGCTGATATCTAGTGTATTAATACACACTGTTCATACTGCTCTCAGGCTGATATCTAGTGTATTAATACACACTGTTCATACTGCTCACAGGCTGATATCTAGTGTATTAATACACACTGTTCATACTGCTCACAGGCTGATATCTAGTGTATTAATACACACTGTTCATACTGCTCTCAGGCTGATATCTAGTGTATTAATACACACTGTTCATACTGCTCTCAGGCTGATATCTAGTGTATTAATACACACTGTTCATACTGCTCTCAGGCTGATATCTAGTGTATTAATACACACTGTAGATTGTGTACATTACTTTCCACTTCGCTGCTTGTTGCACCTGGTTAGAAGCTAAACTGCATGTCGTTGTCTCAGTACCTGTAATCTGTGCAATAACAATAAAGTTTCTCTTTAAGTTAAACCAAATCATTAAAATAAAATCTATTGTAATGTAATGATTTGGTTTAACCTTATTTATTGAATACATCATTTAAAATGGCAAGATTAAATCAAATGACATCCATGTTGTACACATCATAAAGCTTAAAGTGGCAGCTAAAGAGTTAACACAGCAGCAGGTCTGTTCAGTTCAGCTCATGAAGCTTCATGTGTGCGGATCTGAAGGACTGATCCTCTGTAGCCTGTCCACCTATCAGTTTGCAAACATTAAGAGGGAGGAGCATTTCTAATGATGGAACCCAGTCACTGGTGTGGTTCCTCATCATGACTGAATTAACACACCTATATAAAGCAATGGAGATCACCTTTGTCTACATTGGGTCAAATGGAATTTCCGCCATTGCAAACCCAGCCAGTCAAGCCGACTCCGAGTCCGAGCTGTCCGACTTAAGACGAGCTTTTTGACACCTCCCCCGGCTGCGATCGGCTACTCTCGTCTACTTTCGAGGCGAGCCGCAATGTGTCTCAAACAAGCCGAGTGTGAGTAATGTGAAGTGCTTTTACAGTTTTATTTGTTTAACATTAATAACAATTCCGGTGTCTTGAAATGAAGTGTGATTAGCTAACATTAACTATGATAGTGTTAAGGCAATACAAACACACATCTGTTTGCTTATGATAGCTTCTAACCGTATTAAAGTCTCTAAAAACAACTATTCGTTAGCTATAGCTTTCGGCAAAAGCATTACCAAAAGCATTAGCTCCGTTAGCATATTTGATCCTTTGTTTAATGAAACTAGCGTGATGTTGGCAAGCCCAACTAGGTGTCATAGTTGAGTAATTGAATCACTCATTACAGTAAGAGTGTGAGCAATGTGACTCATGTTTTTTAAAGTTAACATCTATTCTGTTGTATTGAACAGCCATACGAGCAACACGTGCTCAATGTAATCTGTTAGCCTATGATGACTCGCTGCTAAACCACTGGTAACCATTTTGTTTATTTGTTTAATGAAACTGTATGTTATGGTTATGTTATTTGAGGCTTTTATCCAAAGTGACTCACAAAAAACATAAAATAACCCAATTAACATTAGAATTTCAATACAAATAGTTACATAGTCAAGTTACATTACCTATTACATTTTTAACAGGGTAATTACTCATCTGTAACCTACTACATTTAAAAAAAGTAAACTTCCCAACCCTAATGATTAATTATAGTCAGCTAATTAATTAAACTTCAACGGATGACAAAAGCATGTCAATATGTCCACTACATTAAATCAGCAGTAGCCTAAGTTCTGTCTTCAGTGTAAATGCTTCTTTAATAGTCATTGTATTACAATTTGAATTCATTGTAAATAATCTTTACTGTGCTGACTGCCTGTTTATCAGACAGTGTCATCATGCTGACATGTTGTGTAATATTGCATGAGGTGTTTTAGTCAGTTATTGTTGAGATTATTAATGCATATCAATTGTGCACCAATGCCTTTCCCTATGCAATACTTTAGATGACGTCTTGTTCTTATTGTTTCAAAGGCATGGCCAAAGGTTTGCCTTCTGGACTCTGGAGGCCAGACGCTTGCTGGAGGGAACCCTTCAGCCAATCAGACTGCCACGACAGGTAATCTCCCTCGAGAGGGAACAGCAGACCCCGCCTCACCCCCAGTGAAGAGACAGCAGACCCCGCCTCACCCCCAGTGAAGAGACAGCAGACCCCGCCTCACCCCCAGTGAAGAGACAGCAGACCCCGCCTCACCCCCAGTGAAGAGACAGCAGACCCCGCCTCGCCCCCAGTGAAGGAACAGCAGACCCCGCCTCGCCCCCAGTGAAGAGACAGCAGACCCCGCCTCACCCCCAGTGAAGAGACAGCAGACCCCGCCTCGCCCCCAGTGAAGAAACAGCAGACCCCGCCTCGCCCCCAGTGAAGAAACAGCAGACCCCGCCTCGCCCCCAGTGAAGAGACAGCAGACCCCGCCTCACCCCCAGTGAAGAAACAGCAGACCCCGCAATACAAAGTAAATAAAAATGTATTCTGAACTGAAATGCCTCTCGGTCAAACTGCTTGTTTATCTTTTGCAGGCTGGTGCATGAACACACCAACAGTTGTTTTTCAGTAATCTAGCACCTCTTCGAAGACACCTTTGATTTATTAATAATTATAATGAAAGGAGAATTATGATACTGTCGAAGGAACAGTGTTTAACAGTGTTGTTTTCTTTTGAATAATAATGAAACGAGAATTATAAACATACCCAAAACTCAATTAACAGTGTTGTTTAATATACATATAAAAGACTATATTTTTGAAATTCTCAACTAAATTAAGAGAATATATATATATATAAACATTCATGTGAACGTGCGTTGACCGTCACGTGCTCCGTCACGTGACCTGTGTGTGGGTTCTGTAACTGCGGTTCTGTAACTGCTGTCTCCGACGCTGCACCTTCATACTATTGGAGTATATTGGAGTAACCGAGAGGAGAAGAAGGAGAAAAGGTGAGTGGATTAAACACCTGCAGAGGTTTCATTAAGTGTATTTACACCTCTTAGCTTACAGTTAATCACGAATCAGAAGTTATCCTATTTAACACAACAGCTATAATCTTGGAAGAAAGAAACTCACAAAAAAACTTTAAAATGTGCGACAAAAATAGTCTCAATCTATCTTTAAATAAAGTCTAACAGCTACAGTCCAACAGCTACAGTCTAAAAGCTTTCGGCTAACAGCTACCGGCTAACAGCTACAGTCTAAAAGCTACCGGCTAACAGCTACAGTCCAAAAGCTACCGGCTAACAGCTACCGGCTAACGGCTAACAGCTACAGTCCAACAGCTACAGTCCAACAGCTACCGGCTAACAGCTACAGACTAATAGCTACCGGCTAACAGCTATAGTCCAACAGCTACAGTTTAACAGCTACAGACTAATAGCTACCGGCTAACAGCTACCGGCTAACAGATAAAGTCTGAAAGCTAACAGCTACTGTCGAGACGAAAGTCAATAGGGCTATATGTAATTATATCTGTGAAAAACGGACTAACAATTAATTATGTGTTTTCATTTAGATTATTATTATTATTATTATAGTATTGTTCAATACCAGGAGAGGGTATTTGTTTATTTTTGATAGCGTGGGCTACTTTTCAGAAGCGAGCTGTAGGGGAAATATGAATGCCACTTCCGGCAACACGGCTACAAAAGGGGTGTAATTTGTGATGGCCGGTCTCTTGTTCTCAAAGCCACGGAGAGAGAACCAGGCGACAGTGTGTGTGTGAGGCTCCGGAGACGCCGTTGGTATGTTATTGTGTTTATTTACTTGATCTGTTGTCGCACTTTGCGAGAGTGTTGTTGCGCAATCAGCTGTGTTTTTTACGCAGCGCGGTCTGCCTGTGCTCCAGTGATTTCTGTGTGATTTAGACAGCGCAGGTGGTCAGATGAGGTTTTCTCTGGTGCTTGTTTCCAAGTGGAGATAAACACTCTTATTAATTCATTTAAGTTATGTGGTTTTAAAGTAACAAGTTATCCTTTTGAATTAAAACATAGTTTGTGGTGCTATTATTGGTATTATTGAGAATGCAGTGAGACCTGCAAAATGTTTGTAATTTGTGTAGCATGTGAGCTAACTTTTGTTTGTACTTTGTGTTTGAAGGTTTTCAACCTGATGAATTCTTGGAGCTGTCTTCATTAAATAAAGACAAAAAGAACAAATTCGAGTTGTCCAAAGCGTCCTCTGTTGCCCTCTAGCCTATCAAGTCAGGCTAAATCACTGAAACAGGCCAAAAACCTGAAGGACTTGACACAGCTAACAGCTACAGTCTAACAGCTACAGTCTGAAAGCTACCGGCTAACAGCTACCGGCTAACAGCTACCGGCTAACAGCTACAGTCTGAAAGCTACCGGCTAACAGCTACCGGCTAACAGCTACCGGCTAACAGCTACCGACTAATAGCTACCGGCTAACAGCTATAGTCCAACAGCTACAGTTTAACAGCTACTGTCTAACAGCTACCGTCTAACAGCTACCGGCTAACAGCTACCGGCTAACAGATAAAGTCTGAAAGCTAACAGCTACAGTCTAACAGCTACAGACTAAAAGCTAACGTCTGAAAGCTAACGGCTATCGGCTAACAGCTACAATAATTCCAGTTCGGCTCTGGGGAGTAACAGTTGATTTGTAATGCTCAGCTGACTTTATGTTAGTTATTTATTACACCAGTTGTCTTTAAGACGGTTTGAGTTGTTGTGTTGGTGCTCTTTGCTATATATATGGTTTTAAATGTATGCTCTAACTAGCTTATTAGCATCGCCATTCACCGCGACGTAGCATTTTTCCCATTGAAATGAATGGGGTTCTTCAGGTAGCTGCTAACGCTAAGCTAAGCGACAGTTTAGCTCATTAGATAAATAGATATACTTTATTTAAATAATGATTTATCTTAAACTGGGAAATGATTGTGTCCCAGCAGAAGTATTTTCAGGCATTACACGAGTTAAACATATTTAAAAGATGCAATAAGATAATAAAAATGAAGCATTAGCAGCAAGTATACACACAGGACACATATCACTAGAGTATCTAAAGAATACACAATATACAGAAAATACTGTATACATGGAGTACATTAAACAGTCTCACTAGCTAATGTTTGCTTTCTGTGTTAACTTAGTGATAGTTTCACACGGATAGCGTTATAACCGTGGTTCAAACAACCATTAATGTCACTTTCTATGTGAATAAAGTCATTTTAATGAAATAAAAGTGAACTAACTGTGAGCTGTAAGTTAGAATGTAAGTTGCTACACAGATTATGATGAATTATATCTAACTATTTGTATTATATTAATAATGAAGCAGCTCTGTGGTCTTCATCAGGACAGCTGATGAGCAGCATGGAGGAGAAGAAGGAGGCCCCTGGAGCTCAGGTCAGTGTGCACTTCATCTTAAAATATTCCTAATTCCAGCGTTTCCGCCAGGCGGGCGTCTAGCCTTCATTTGACGCCCTTATTCAGCTCGGAGCGCCATCTACTAGGGGTGTGACGCAGGGCTCAACATTAAGGACTGCCCGATGGCCCGGGGCCGTCTAGTATCTAGCTCGGGCAAGGAAGCCTCACCTGCTGGGTGCCCCATCGGGCAATCTATCATGCCAGTATCATGCAGCTCGCGGATCCAGTAATGAGGGACCCGACAGTGAAACTAAACATATCTATAACTAGTTACGGTAGTTTGAGAGGTCATTAAAATAGCTACGTGTGATATTCTAACCTGAAGTGTGTGTTTTGTCCGCTCACCGCTGCAGCTGATCTCTCTCTCCCGTCAGATCAGACTTCACTCGCGTTTATGTCCATATCGATCAGATGCAGCTAGTTCTAGCTAATGATAGACTACCTGCTTATTAAAAGACACCTAAACAATAAGTGTCGCTATGCAACCGGGTGAGGCCACAAAGTATAGCGCAGCATTATGCATGTGTTTACATGTCCACCGGAACCCCGAGGCATTACCAACAGATCAACGCACAATCAACCCATCCAGGACATCTCTTTCTCCACATTACGTGTTAGACATTAGAGTTGACTCTTCTTGTCTGTCACATCCTCTTCTTGTCTGTCACATACTCTTCTTGTCTGTCACATCCTCTTCTTGTCTGTCACATCCTCTTCTTGTCTGTCACATCCTCTTCTTGTCTGTCACATAAGTGGAGCAACTGAAGCGGTATTGCGCTAAAGGGAAAGTATATAAGTATATATCTTGTACTTGAGTTAAAGTAGAAGTACCAGAATTTAGGAACAATCCTGCAATCAAAATGTTCCTCAAATAAAAGTACAAAAGTATTATCGTCAAAATATAGTTAAAGTAGCGATAGTAAAAGTACTCAGGTCTTGTACTAGAAGCACCAGAGTGTAGGAATACTCCGTTACAGTAAAAGTACTGCATTCAAAATGTTCCTCAAGTAAAGTATTAAAGTAGCGACAGTAAAAGTAGTCGTTGTGCAGATTGGTCCATTTCAGAATAATATATATGATATGTTTTATAATGATTGATCATGAAAGTGTTCTCCAAGCTGGTGAAGGTGCAGCTAGTCTGAAGTACTTTGTAGACTGCAGGGTAGCTGGTGGATTTACTCCAGGTGGAACTAAAGTCTGACTCAACACTTGATTAGATTTACCAGTAGTGTTCGAGTAGCATGTTCCTGCAGCCCATGCTCCGGGCCGGGCCAAGTCATTTCATTGGTTGCCAGAACTGCAATGCCATCTATAACATTTAAATGATCTACTAGCTCATTTACTGAGATGTTAGCAGGGCCAGTGTGGAAGAAACATCCCGAGTAAACATTTCCCTCGTGTTTTCAGTTAAATATCGCTTTGTGGTTACCTCTTTTTGAACATTTGTGTGAACAGAAATAGAGCTCTCAAAGGAATGGTCAGAGAGCGCAACATCAGTCACCACAACCTCAGAGATATTCAGACCCTTTGAGATCATCAAGTCCAGAGCGTGCCCCTTGTTGTGCGTGGGCTCCGTCACATGCTGAGTCAGTCCATTGAATTGATCTATTTAAAACAAGGGACAGTGTTTATTAAGCAACATATTAAAAACATGTCAAAGTACTCGATTAGCCAACAGGCTAGTTTTCACCGATAGTCCCTTTGCCAGATGGTGACATCCTAAAAGCAACAATAAAAATACCACGACATTGTTATACCATTGTACATATTTACAATAGATGACATCACTGAATACAGATGAGAGCAAGTCAAGATAATAAATACAAAATGTACAATACGCACTCATACACACACCTACACCCACACATCAGTGCTGACACTGTTGGTGATCAATGAGCCACTTTGTAACACTGTGCTTGAACGTGTAGTAGGATGAGGACTCTCATTGGTTGAGGTATTGAATTCCATTGATGGGATGCGTGGAATGAAAGACAGCCTGGCTGAATGCGCTCTTCCTAAATGGGATGGTGCGTCTCCCCTAGCCGCACCTCGAGTAGCCCTGGTTGAGGTGGGCTTTAGGCTGATGCAGCCAGAGGAGGAGGAGCCAACCCACGAGTGGTCTTATAAGCTAAGCAGATGTTTTTGTAAACCATGAGATTTCCCCAGCTGAACAGATTATACTTTTTAACAATGTGACAATGATGATACCGGAATGGCTTTGTGTCTCGTGTTCTGAGTGCTTGTTTATACAGTGATTCCAGTGGCCTTAGAGCTGCAGAGTGAGCATCAGACCAGCTGATCAGACAGTAGCTGATGTGGGAGAGGACCATGGAGTGAAGGTATAGCTTAGCTGCTGCAGATGATAGCAAGTTTCTAATGTATCTGTAATTTGACAGATTGCACTTTACTTTATTGCAGACCTTTTTGATATGGGTTTTAAATTGAGGTTCGTGTCAATATGTACTCCTCAGTACTTGTACTCCGAGACAACCTGAAGTCTCCTTCCAGAAAAGAAAACATCTTGCTCTGTTATAATGCTGTGGCCCTTGGAGAAGAACATACACACTGTCTTTGAGACATTTGGTTGCAAACAGTTATTGTTAAGCCAGGATGTAATATTCTCCAACACATCAGTGACCTTGGTAGCAGCCTCTTCTGCGGTTCTGCCATGAGTAAAAACAACTGTATCATCAGCATACATTAATACATCACATTCTCCACACACAGAAGGCAGATCATTTACGTACATACTAAACAGGATTGGGCCCAATACAGAGCCCTGTGGTACTCCAGTTGACAAACACTAGACTTATGGTTCTCAATTTGAACACAAGGAGCTGTTGTTGAGATGATTGATGATTTGTTTGGCAATCAATTTCTCAAATACCTTGGATACTATGGGTAAGATACTGATGGGCCTATAGTTGGATGTCATGAGAGGGTCCCCACCATAGTTATCAAGAACACAAAACAGTTCTTTAGCCCCTCTGTCCTGGGGGTTGTCAACATGGATGTTAAAATCACCAACAATGACTAGACGGTCAAAGTCAAATCACACTATAGACAGCAGTTCAGTAAAGTCATCACAAGAAGCTAAAAGAAGCTGAGAGCACAGCTGAACTCCCGCAGCCCTGGGGGCCCCTACATTGGTTGTGATGGCAGGGTTTGGTCAAGTTGCTCTCTCCTGGTGAGGAAAGCGGCATACCAGTAAATCAGGTATGGATTTACTTCCATTTTGGCCATTCTTGACACCAAGATGTCTGCTTGTATTGTGTTGCTGCTGAGAAGTCTAGGAAGAGGGCTCTTGCATAGGTGTGGCGTTTATCTAAATGTTTAGTGATGATGTGAACCAGAGCAGCAGCAGTACCGCCCCCTTGCTTATAGGCACATTGGTATGGATCAAGTATGTCTTGTCCGTCACAATAGGTTTAGCTGAAGAGGTCATTCCTGTCACGGTTCTCATGGTGTCCCACACTTTTTTGGGGTCTTTGGCTTTAAAAGCATTTCCCAAAAGCTCTCTGTGTGTTTTGACTTTCAGTTCTCTCTCTGTCTGTTCAAGTGCTCCGTAGTCTTTGTTTCATGTCCTTAGTCACATATGATGTATTACTTTATTTTCTGGTTCCCTTGAGTTTGGTCTTATCCACTGGTATCATATTCACAACATTATGATCAGAGGTCAGTATTGGTGTCTGTATTTAGACACATAGGCTCCTTTATCATTAACAAAGCATTTGTCCAGGATAGTGTCTTTCCTGCTGTGATCCCTAACACACTGCTGGAACCCAGGTAACAGTCTCCAGGCGACATTGCTTCATGTCCCGAGCACTATTGCCGGTGCATCGGGGTGGCTGAGTTGCAGCTCGTGAACACAGTGTCCTCTGCCGCTGGGAGGCACGTAAACAACAAACTGTAAAATACACCCGAATTCTCGACACACACTTTTAACTGATTTAAACTGGGGTTATTCATCAGGATTTCGTAGGACTTGACTTGCTTGACTCTCACCCCAGTAACTTGAGACTTGCACATGTATGACTTACTCCCACCTCTGGTATAAAGGAGACGGAGGGAGACGGCATCCGGTCACTGCGCGTCTCAGTGTGCTCCGTTCCTCTTGGGTTTAGTTTGTTTGTCTAAACTTTGTTTGTGTGTGTGTGGTCGCTTGTTCTCATGAAGGGAAACACAGTGAAGGCTCTTTGCAGCTCTTTGCATCTTCTCAGATTAGATGGATCTATCTTTATTTGTCATTGTTCAGGTACAACGAAATTACAATAGACTCAAGGTGCCAACACGCAACAACAATACAATATAAAAACAATAAATGGGACTTAAAAAAAGGAATATGTACAATAATAAATAATAAATAAATTAAATTGCACGATTCCCCTCGTATTGCACGGAAGGCTTATATAATTTAAATATTAGCAGCGTTTAGTGCACATATGGCCCTGCGAAAGAAACTGAACGTGAGTCTGTTTGTCCGGGAAGACATGGTGCGGAAGCGCCTGCCTGAGCGCCTGCCGTACGAAGTGCTCGTTACCCGGGTGGTGTGGGTCCTTGAGGATCTTGACTGCCTTCTTAAGGCAACGAGAGCTGTACAGTGCCTCCAGGGAGGGGAGGGGGCGACCGATGATCTTCTGCGCCGAGTTGATGGCCCTTTGGAGCGCACCCCTCTCTGCGGCTGAGGAACCACGCAGATGCAGTCGGTGAGGATGCTCTCCACGGCGCAGCGGTAGAAGGACACAAGCAGGTCCTGTCTGAGGTGGTATCTCTTGAGTATTCTCAGGAAGTAGAGTTTCTGCTGTGCCTTCTTGACGGTCGCCGTGGTGTTGGTCCTCAAGGACAGGTCCTCCGCCAGGTGAACGCCCAGGAGTTTGATCACTGAGACTCTCACAGCCTCCATCAATGTACAGGGGCTGCATGACGGTCTTCTTCCTCCTAAAGTCAATGATCATTTCCTGGGTGTTCAGCTTGTTCAGCTGCAGGTCGTTTACTTTGCACACCGCTAGCAGTTGCTCCACCTCTTCCATGTACGCGGTCTCGTCACCCCCTGAGATGCAGCCCAGCACGGTGGTATCATCAGCGAACTTTATGATGGAGTTGCTGGTGTGGGCGGGGACGAGATCATAGGTGTAGAGGGCGTATAGTAGGGGGCTCAGCACGCAGCCCTGTGGTGATCCGGTGCTGAGACTGAGGGACGTGGAGGTGTGAGGGCCTATCCAATGTCTCTGGGGGCGATCAGACAGGAAGTCCTTAATCCATAGACACAAGGAATGGGATACTCCCAGGACTGATAGCTTGGTCACCAGTCTGTCAGGGAGGATGGTATTAAATGCAGAGCTGAAGTCCACGAAGAGCATCCGTACGTAGCTCCCCCTACTCTCCAGGTGAGACAGGGTAGAGTGGAGAGCTGTGGCGATGGCGTCCTCCGTGGACCTGTTGGCCCTGTAGGCGAACTGGTGGGGGTCCAGACCGGGAATGAGGGATGAGACGATGTGGGGACGGACCACCTTCTCAAAAACTTTAGCGGGGGTGGAGGTGAGTGCCACTGGACGGTAGTCATTTAGGCAGCCGATGTTGTTCTTTTTTGGCACCGGGATGATTGTGGATTCTGCTGAGTGACACGTTACTGCCTCCTGGTGCTGCAGAGATTTCATGAAGTGAAGGAGGGTTTCTTCTATGAAGCAGCAGATACTGTGAGAGTCAGACATGAATACATCGGTCAAGGCAGACTGGTTCACAGACTCTCCTGTTTTGCCGATCCGGTGCTTGAACAAATAACTCTACACCCCTGGCCGAAATGTCCCTAAAATGAAGTCCGAGTTTGAAGTCGCTTTGGATAAAAGCGTCAGCTAAATGCAATGTAATGTAATGAAATATATCTCAAATAATGTATGTATTTCCCCACATAAACATAACAGTCTGCAATGAAACGGCCGTCTCCTGGGCGCTCCACTTCCTACTTTCTCCTGCGAACAAGAAGATACTTTCTCTCTCTTTTTTTTCTTTCATTGCCCTCTAGGGGCTTCGTACAATACAAATGCAAATATTCTATTTTAAAAAGTAAAGTCCTTTCGAGTCATCTGTCTCAAGCCTAAGTCTCAGGTCATGAATACCAAGTCAAAGTCAAGTCGAGTCTTTTATCAATGTTAGTCGAGCAAGTCTCAAGTCAAAAAATAGGCAAGTCAAGTCATGTGACTCGAGTCAAGTCATGTGACTCGAGTCCCCCACCTCTGGTATATACTTTGGTTAGAATATTGCTGTATTACTGTATCAAATATAATAAAGACAAACAGTTGATAAGTAGTATTTTGTTAACTCAAGGTTTATATTAAGTGACTTTTTATTGTGTTAACTTGTGTATTTATGCTTTTTAGATTGACTTTCTCTCTTTCTCTGTCCGTCTGTTCTAGAAACCAAAAGGAAGAGAGAGACGTCACAGCTGTCAGCAATGTGACAAATCCTTTGCAACATCTGGACATTTAAAGAGCCACCTGCGTATTCACACAGGAGAAAAACCGTACAGCTGTGAAGAGTGTGGGACAACTTTCACTAGATCAAGTACTCTCAAAAGACATAAACTTATTCAAACTGGAGAAAAACCTTACAGCTGTGAAGAGTGTGGGACAACTTTCACTAGATCAAGTCATCTCAAATCACATCACCGTATTCACACTGGAGAAAAACCTTACAGCTGTGAAGAGTGTGGGAAAACTTTCACTCAATCGGGTGCTCTAGAATCACATCACCGTATTCACACTGGAGAAAAACCGTACTGGTGTGAAGAGTGTGGGAAAACTTTCACTACATCAGGTGCTCTAGAATCACATCACCGTATTCACACTGGAGAAAAACCGTACTGGTGTGAAGAGTGTGGGAAAACGTTCACTACATCAGGTAATCTCAAATCACATCTTCGTGTTCACTCAGGAGAAAAACCATAGTGGGTTTCAGAGTGTAGGAGCCACAATTAAGCATATTTAGTTTTTTTCACAGTTTACAATAAACAATTCCCATCTATTGGCCTTGTGTTGGGTAATCCTTTTTTCCATTACAGATCCCATCCCAACAGCGCCATCTGTTGACGTAACGTCAGAATTGACAGGCATAATGTTCACTGTTCCTTTGAGTTTTGTTTTCTGTCCGTCTGCCGACAGCGCGCTGTTTTATTGCTTTACATACCAAGGTTTAAGTACACTGTGTCAATAGTTGTAGTATGAGCATCGTCTGGGCTGGCCGTCTGGTAGAATCGGTATGCTCTTCCTCCTGGGTCCACTTCCTCTCCTGTCACCTATGACCCCTTTTATACACCCCACCACCAAGTGTTCAAAATAACATTCAGGGTGTCCGCGGGGTCTTAAAAAGTATTAAAAGTTGATCAATCAATTTAGCGAAAATTAAGGCTATTAAAAAGTATTAAACGGCATTTTCCAAGGTATTAAGAAGGTCCACAGCAACGACAACATGAAACACCCTTTCATTTACTGCAACGACATGTCGGGAAACCCCCTCAAGGTATCAGGCTGAGAGGCTCGGATACCTCATTCACACCAACGGTGTTTCAGGGCCGGTTCGGAGCTGGAGCTTGAAAAGCACCGGGTTTTCCTGTTCACACCGCAGCGGAGCAGCCTCTTAGCTCCGGAATCCGGTTCGTTTCAAGCACCAAAAAATTGTCCGGCCAGAGCAAAAGCACCGCATACGTCACGCTTACGTCGAGGCGGGGGCAGAGACAGATCAACTCCTGAACAACAACAAGAAGCCGCCGTTTTATCCAGTTTGTACACAACGATGGAGAAACTTAACAAGAGTTTCAGTGTTTCTGCCATAGACTGTATATATAAAGGTTTCTGCTCATGGTGAAGCTGCGTGTTAAGGTGGAACCTGAGCATTCACGTTGATCACCTCTCATTATACATCTATAGAACTATAAATATTAAACTTTACTTCACGTGTTCATTTGAGAACAGCTGTTACATACCTGGGTGAAGGTTACAGTTCATTTAAATGAAAGATACAACGTCACTCCACACTCATGGTTCAGTCCACCTTAAGAAATAAGACCGACCTCGGAAGCAGTTGTGTTTAAAAAAAAAACCTTTATTGACACGAGTACACTTTTTTATAAGAATATAACTAAACCACAGAAATGACTCGGAAAAGCTGCAGAGAGAGCCATAAGAAATGAATGCAACTGATTTCATCCGCGCGGTTTGGCTTTATGAAGCAGGCACGCAAACGGTTACGCCATGACGCAAACGATGAGGCAACGACGCATTAGCAGTCGGACTCTGGGCGGTGTGAACAGAGCCAGAGCTAAACGAAACGACGAACTGGTTCTGAACCTGGAAAGCTCTAGCACGGAGCTTGAACCGGAGTTGCGTTGGTGTGAAAGAGGTAAAGGTGGCCCCATGCATAGCGTGCCATAAAATGCTGCTTCTTATTTTAAGTTTCGTTGCCTTGCTCCGCTCGGTGGGGGGGGGGTATACCTGAGAGATATACAGCAGGAGAACACGCCGTCCACCGCGGAGAATAAACAGAAGGGCAACCATGCTCCGGGGTCTTCTTCGCTGCTTTTGGTGTATTTTGTGGCGGCAGCAGCGCCACTTACAGGCCTGGCATATGTACTACGCGTTTCCAGCGGTCTAGTGTGAACGGACGCGTTAATGAATCGAATGCGTGTGAACGGAAGACTTTTTTGCGTTTGCGTTTTACTGTATGCGTCCTCGTGGGGCCGGGGTCTAAGCCAAACTATATCCGGTCACAGAGATCTGCTATTTTAAAGTAAGGTCAACACATATCGACCCTAAATATAGTCTATATTAAGAACGAGAAAAGTCTTAACATATATATCGTTTTTTGTAAACATATGACAAATGTGTGAGGGTGATGACGTCAGAGCATCGTCCTCTGTGCCGGGCTTAGCCCCGGACAGCCCCAGCCCAATTGAACCCCTGGGTGTTTGTGAGGGAGCTCCTATATGGCATTACCCCGCTGAAGCTCACCAAAGTTTAATATATTTCATAGTTCAAAGTTTTGTCAATTGTTTTGTTAATTGGTCAAATACTGGTTTCTACTGGTTTCTGATGGTTCTACTGGAATGAAAGAGCACAGAAGCAGCAAAGCAGCATGCTGCATTAACCCTGACCTTCACAGAGAGGGTGAAGTTCAT
Organism: Pseudochaenichthys georgianus; assembly: GCF_902827115.2. Lineage (NCBI taxonomy): Eukaryota > Metazoa > Chordata > Actinopteri > Perciformes > Channichthyidae > Pseudochaenichthys > Pseudochaenichthys georgianus. The sequence continues at coordinate 949,018 of NW_027262480.1, forward strand.
GTGGAGAGGAGGCTAGTCTGTCTGCACTCTGTTTAGCTAATCAATATAGTACATGTGAGGTAAAGTGTGTCGCCAATGTAACCGGTTAGAACTGGAAGTTGCGATGAGGTCTTAAAATGTATGGAAAGGGTCTTAAAGGTCTTCAAAGGTATTAAATCAGACTTCAGGATTCCTGCATAGACCCTGATATTGCACTATTCATATAAATAAGGTAAACTGAGACGCCAGCAACACCCATAAAATGGCTCCTACAAAGAGTGTGGGAAAACCTTTTCTTAAAGTCTTCACCTTAAAGTCCATGAGCGAGTTTCACTGTTCATTATCTGCTTCATGTATCTGGAACATATTTACGATGTTTTCAGTTTGATTCTATTCTCTTGTTGAAATGATCAGACTACCACAAATAAAATGGCCTTAGAAACAGACCAGCCTGCCCTCCTACAAAACACGACCAAAGAGGTCGATTGTTTAAGCCCCTTAGATTACGACCCATAGCCACGTTTTGAAGTGTGGTCGTGTGAGAAACAACATGCTCCCGTTTATTCACAAATAACCCTCTCTGGAAAATCCTACATTGTGGAATAGTTTGGCATTAAAACGCTTTTTGATTAGATTTCTGGAGAGAAGTGTATATTGTACTCTTAGAATCCACGTCCAGTGGATGTGTAGGATCTACAGTGTGATAGATATCACGAAGATGATCTGAGGTCTCGCCAGGATAACGTGTGTGCAGCTTCCATGTAAAGTTAGCGTGGGTGAAAACAGTTTTTCCAGTCTCGAAGTTTTCACAATAAGACCGGATATATTCCCTCACTGTCAAATGAGTACACGGTGATATCTGCATTACTCGTCCACTAATAAAGTTTTTAAATAAGGAGAAAAAGTACAATATTTGTTCCCAGAATGCAGTGGAGTTTACAGAAGCATAAACTGAGAATAATCGAGTTTACATACAAATTGTACTTTGAGTAAATGTAAAGATGCCAACACAACGATGAAACATATGAGCACAAAAAAAGTAAGAATTATGTAAAAAGTCAGGAATTTGAAAAAAAATCTAATCTTGGAAAAAAAAGTCAGTTTTATGAAAAAGCTAATTTTGAGAAAAGAAATCCGGATTCTGAGAATTTGTAAAAGAAGAAGATTCGGACCGTGTGTAGAAGAAAAAAACACGCAGCCATTTTGTTTCTAATATTGTTTTGAACCTCTTTTTGGTTGATTTGTCTCTTTTGTTGTTGTTTATCTTGGATGGCTTTGTGTCAGACGACATGTAATCAATTACTCCCCAAACCCTGCATCTAGTGAAGTGCAGGCATCAGCTGGGATTCTGAGGTGTGTTACAAACACCCGAGTCCCCAGCAGCGTGAAGCAGAACACAAACAGACTCGGTGTGTTGAGTTTTGGGAGAAAATGAAAAAGGGCGCTGCTGGACATGAATCCATCGCCGTGGGAAACGAGAGGGGAAGCTGGAACACAGTCTGAAGCCAATTGATTTATTCGCTTTGTTTTCAGAGAGGTGTGAGGGAAATGGAGTTCTTTATTCCGACCGAGAAGAGGGAGGCAGTAGCTAGAAAAACAAGGACTTTTATTTGGGAATATTTTCAAAATGTGGATGATTTTAAATTCAATCTTTCTCAAACATGTCTTCCGGTGAAGAAGTCATTGTGTCTCACACTTTGGACAAAGAAGGGACTTCCAGGCATCAGCAGGAGAGGACTCTTTAAAGTAGAGACGCTACATACTGATATACACCTGAACATCAGCAGGAGAGGACTCTTTAAAGTAGAGACACTACATACTGATATACACCTGAACATCAGCAGGAGAGGACTCTTTAAAGTAGAGACGCTACATACTGATATACACCTGAACATCAGCAGGAGAGGACTCTTTAAAGTAGAGACGCTACATACTGATATATACCTGAACATCAGCAGGAGAGGACTCTTTAAAGTAGAGACACTACATACTGATATACACCTGAACATCAGCAGGAGAGGACTCTTTAAAGTAGAGACACTACATACTGATATACACCTGAACATCAGCAGGAGAGGACATCTTTAAAGTAGAGACACTACATACTGATATACACCTGAACATCAGCAGGAGAGGACTCTTTAAAGTAGAGACACTACATACTGATATACACCTGAACATCAGCAGGAGAGGACTCTTTAAAGTAGAGACGCTACATACTGATATACACCTGAACATCAGCAGGAGAGGACTCTTTAAAGTAGAGACACTACATACTGATATACACCTGAACATCAGCAGGAGAGGACTCTTTAAAGTAGAGACGCTACATACTGATATACACCTGAACATCAGCAGGAGAGGACTCTTTAAAGTAGAGACACTACACACTGTTATACACCTGAACATGAGCAGAAGAGGACTCTTTAAAGTAGAGACACTACATACTGATATACACCTGAACATCAGCAGGAGAGGACTCTTTAAAGTAGAGACGCTACATACTGATATACACCTGAACATCAGCAGGAGAGCACTCTTTAAAGTAGAGACGCTACATACTGATATACACCTGAACATCAGCAGGAGAGGACTCTTTAAAGTAGAGACGCTACATACTGATATACACCTGAACATCTGCGGGAGAGCACTCTTTAAAGTAGAGACGCTACATACTGATATACACCTGAACATCAGCAGGAGAGGACTCTTTAAAGTAGAGACACTACATACTGATATACACCTGAACATCAGCAGGAAGGACTCTTTAAAGTAGAGACGCTACATACTGATATACACCTGAACATGAGCAGGAGAGGACTCTTTAAAGTAGAGACACTACATACTGATATACACCTGAACATCAGCAGGAGAGGACTCTTTAAAGTAGAGACACTACATACTGATATACATCTGAACATCAGCAGGAGAGGACTCTTTAAAGTAGAGGCACTACATACTGATATACACCTGAACATCAGCAGAAGAGGACTCTTTAAAGTAGAGACACTACATACTGATATACACCTGATGGTCCATCATGCAATGCACGAGCAAGAGGGCGTTCGCAATTGCCATCCCCACCATACGTCATCTCACATAATTCAGAGCTGATTGGCTGTAAGTAGTGATGGTGAGATGAAGCCTTATGAAGCTTTGAAGCTTTCCAGCCAATTGGTTCACAAAAGGGTTCATCTCATGAGGCTTCATCATGGGCTTCATTTGAACACAAACCCCCCTGTTGGTCAAAGTGTGTAAAACAGGAAGGTTGGACATCTCAACAGTGTGCTCTCTCTCATACCGAGTTCCCAATGAGTAAAGCCTTAGAATAACTCTAAACAACGAACATAAAATCCTATGTTCATGTTAACAATATTGTATTTATTCCAGTTGAATGATTGTGATGGAAAAGCCTAAGGAGGCTGGTAAACTTTGCAAAGAGGGATTTGTATTCCTTAATAATATTCGTAAACTTAACCATGTTGTAGCCGGAGAAAGGCTAAACCATATCAAAGAATACATTTATTAACTACATTATCTCATTTAGCTGTAGCTTTTATAAACAACAAAAAGTACATATTGTTCAGTCGTTGAACCAGGGACCCTGCGGTCGTGAGTCAACTGCTTTCCAGCTGAGCCACAGCACACACACTAAAGCTCCCTGAAAACACAGCAACATATTTATTCCAGTATTTATTCATTTATTTATTCATGTTTTTATTCCTACATGTATTTATGCATGTATCTATTTATACTTGTGACATATTCCGACCTCTATATAAGTGAGGGTCTGAGCTCTCTTGATTCCATCGTGTCCCCGGGCCCGGGTACAGGAGGGGTAATATGGTTCTTATTATAGATCCATGGGTATGAGCGTTGTGGTTCAACGGTTCAACCGATCTGAATCGCTTCCTGAAGCAGTCACGTGGTATCGACAGGCAGCGAGGCTTCGTTTGTCATCGATGACGTCACTGGCCCAAAACGATACAAGCCTCGATTCAGGCTTCACAAAAAGCTTCGGCGATTACTCAACACACGCTCCGAAGCCTCGGTGCAATACGTAACATCACTAGCTGTAAGTAGGTGTGCCGCGAAAAATGTGGTGTGTGAAGAGAAGACCAGAGGTGCAGTGACATGTCCTAAAACCAGGAAGTAAGCTGCGCATGGCTTCCCTCCACAAAAAAGCAATGAGATTTCTCCATAGGAGTTTAGAAAATAGCTCCAAATAAGATCTGTGGGAAACGTAGCTGTTAGATAAATGCACGTTTTGTTCAGCCGGATAATATCCAGATGTCTACCCTACTTTTATAATTTTCGAATCATAAATCTATCGATTGGATTTATGATAGACTTTTGAAACTGCAAGAAGATAAGGAGGACTTTTACAAAAAAGTAATAGAGACGTTTGTCCAGAAGGATAGGCAAATGGACTTCATCTTCAAGTCAAGGTAAGACCGCAATTTTATTGAAAATGGGATCTTACTAAGAGAGAACAATTAAATATTTAAATGATAAAATTAAATTTGTTAAATTTGTAAAAACAGCATTATGGCGGAGCGCGCGCTCTCACGGTGCATGCCGTGGTGTGTTCAGGGACCTCAGTGAAAAATCGGCCATTTTGTTCTGAGTGGAAACTGCATTATAGAAAAACAGCCCTTTCTGTGTCAGCCCCCCATGGGTCAAACTTCCTTTTATGGAGGGTTTGACGGCGGAGTGGGCCACCAGAGAGTACCACAGCCTCATAGCTGCGGCTCCGCAGCTGATTGCACATCCCCTAACACAATGTTATGGGGAATGGAAAATCAGTGGTGTATTACCAGGGCGGACGGACAGGACACTGATACTGGGTTATTCACTCCAGTTTTGCAGCATCCCTCCTCCGTTCAGAGGCATGAGAGAGGCAAATCTGTCATCCCAGGAGGAGATAGGTTTCCTCTCGGCATGTGCACTCTCAAGTCAGAGAGAAGGGGCACTATTCCCTGTACTTCCTGGTTCCCAAGAAGACAGGAGACTTCAGGCCCATTCTGGATCTTCAAATGTCTGCACCAGCACATTGCATGCAAGAAGTTCCATATGTTAACTATGAAACAGCTACTGGGACTGGTGCAGCCAGGCGATTGTTTCACAACCATCGACCTGAAGAACGCTTACTTTCATGGCGAAATGGCTCCAAAACACAGAAAGTATTTGCGTTTTGCCTTCCAGGGGGTAGCCTACGAGTACAACAGACTGACGTTTGGCTACTCCCTATCCCGACGCGCGCTACGGCGCTGCAACTGCTGCGGGACCATGACATGAGGGTGTTCTTTTATCTGGGAGACCTCATAGTCATGGCCAGGTCCAGGGAATGGGCAATGTTTCACACAGCCCAATTGATCCTACACCTAACCAAGTTGGGTTGAAAAAGAGTTGCGGTCAATTGGAAGAAGAGCTCCCCCATACCTCACCAGCAGGTAGAATATCTGGGGGTGATGCTCGATGCAGGTGCACGTGCCACCCTGACAGAAAGCAGACAGGCATCCCTGCTGCGGGCAGTCTGCAGGCTGTGTCAGGGGGCGACGGTGACAGCTTTGATCATCATGCAGACTTTGGGTCTCATGACGGCTGCTCACTCCGTAGTGCCACTCAGACTCCTGCATGCACGTCGCATACAGAGGTGGCTTACCGGCCTTCGTTTAGATCTCAAGACACAAACGACGTCTGGTGATCACCCCCCACCCCTCAGTAGAGAGCAACCTCCGATTCTGGGGGTCCCCAGAGAATCTGCGGAGGGGAGCTCCACTGGAGCAAGTGACCTCCTACATCACAGTCTTTACAGACGCTTCGGTGACAGGATGCCTAGAGAGAGCTGTAGGTGGTTGCTGGCCTCTGACAGAGGCTCGGCACAGCAACCTCCTGGAGCTGCAAGCAGTGATGCTGGTCCTACAGCACTTCAACACCTTAATACAGGGCAAACATGTGCTAGTGAGGAGCGACAACCACACCACAGTGGCGTACATCAACAGGCAAGGCGGAGTCCGCTCAATAGCCTTGTTGACCGCGGCAGAGAACCTGTGGTTGTGGGTTTCACAGATTGTGTTATCTCTAAGGGCCCTGCACATCCTGGGACGGGAGAACGGGGGCGCCAACCTCATGTCAAGAGGCGGACCCCTGCCAGACGAGTGGAGGCTTCACCCGGAGGTGGTGAAGCAGTTCTGGACTCAGTTCGGGAGAGCAGAGGTGGACCTGTTCACCGATCGGCGCAACAGCCACTGTGCCCTGTGGTTCTCCCTGGCTCGGTGGGACAATCCGCCCTTGGGGGTGGACGCATTTGCACATGAGCCATGGCCAAGGAAGCTGCTTTACGCCTTTCCACCGCTGCACCTTATCCTCCCCTTCTGGATAGGGTGAGGCGGGAGCAGCTGTCAGTCATCCTAGTGGCCCCAGATCGCCGCCTGGCGCCGTGGAACGCGGGGTAACACAGATGATGGTGGGCCAGCCCTGGGCTATTCCTCAGGTCTGGGGAGCGCTGTCTCAGGAAGCAGGGGCAATAGGGGCATTACCCACTCTGGACCAACCTCTCCAGGCTTGGCTCCTGAGAGGGACAGGCTGAGACAGGTGGGGCTGTCTGACAACGTTATTCAGACTATCCAAGCAACAGGAGCAGAATCCACCACAGCCTGTTACAGGCCAAAGTGGGCGGGATTCCGGTGATGGTGTGAAGGAAGGAGTCTAGAGCCTCTGTCATGCACGCTGGGCTCTATTCTTACCTACTTACAGATACTGGTGGACAGGGGGCTGGCTCATTCCACAATTAAGGTGTATGCAGCAGCCATTTCGTCCTGCCATGAGGGATTTGGAGACAGGCCAGCCTTCAGTCAGCCGCTTCTGTCGCGGTTTTTGCAGGGGGTCAGGAGGCAGTGCCCAGTAGTGCACGCCTCCGCCCCACAGTGGGACCTGCCGTTGGTGCTCGAGGCTCTGGTCACAGAACCATGTGAGCCCCTGGAGCTCTCCTCCCAGAAAGCACTGTCATGGAAGACAGCATTGCTTTGCCTTGACTTCGGCCAAAAGAGTGTCCGAGCTGACCGCTCTGTCGGTGCACCCAAGCTGCTTTTTGATCCGGGGTGACCGTAGCGGGGCGACACTCAGAGTCTAAGGAGTTCGTTCAGATCAAGGGCTATTCAGTTAGGTGGCTTTAATCTTCCACCCCATATTGAGGCCAGGGAGGCTAAATTGCACCTCCTATGCCCAGCACGCGCTCTAGCATGTTATGTAGAGCGCACGGCTGCCATTAGACGCACTGAACAGCTGTTTGTGTGCTTTGGGGATGGTGTGGCTAGAAAAGCTCTCTCCAAGAAGCGCCTAACAAGATGGCTATGCGGGTACATTACACATGCCTATGGACGGGCGGTGAGAGCCCTCCCCACTGGGGTCCGTGCGCATTCTACACGGGCTGTGTCAAACAGCCTTATTCAGCAGCGTGAGTGTAGAAGACATATGCACATCGGTGTCTTGGTCTACGCCAGGCTCCTTCATAAAATGTTATCTCCTGGACATGTCTGGCTCCTTCTCGTCGTCTGTGCTTGCCGAGGCAACGCATGACTGGTGAGAGGGGGGTGGCTGTGGGTCAGCAAGTGTCTGACCCCCCCCCTGGACATAAAGCACTTGTGTCTTCTCCCTGTTCACAAACTCGCCCGGATCTGTAATTAGCCCGCATGGTTTTTCTTACCACTGCTACGCTGACGACACCCAATTAATTCTGTCCTTTCCCCGGTCAGAGACCCAGGTCGTTGCACGCATCTCTGCTTGTTTAGCCGACATCTCTCAGTGGATGTCCGCTCATCACCTCAAGCTCAACCTTGACAAGACTGAACTGCTTTTCCTTCCGGGAAAAGATTGTCCCTCTCTTGACCTGACAATCAACATCGGCAACTCTGTTGTTTCCCCGACCCAGACTGCAAGGAATCTGGGTGTGACCCTAGATAACAACCTGTCCTTCACTGCAAACATCGCTGCTACAACCCGCTGCTGCAGATACACGCTTTACAGCATCAGGAAGATACGTCCCCAGCTGACCCAGAAAGCCACGCAGGTTCTGGTCCAGGCTCTCGTCATCTCACGCCTAGACTACTGCAGCTCCCTCCTGGCTGGTCTGCCTGCATGTGCCATCCGACCTCTGCAGCTCACCCAGAATGCAGCGGCTCGTCTGGTCTTCAACCTTCCTGAATGTTCCCACACCACGCCGCTCCTCCGCTCCCTTCACTGGCTTCCGGTAACTGCTAGAATCCACTTCAAGACACTGGTACTTGCGTACCATGCTGCGAATGGATCTGGCCCTTCCTACATCCAGGACATGGTTAAACTGTACACCCCAGCACGCGCTCTGCATCAGCCAAACGGCTCGCTGCACCCTCGCTGCGAGGGGGACCCAAGTTCCCATCAGCAAAAACACGTGGGTTTGCTGTCCTGGCTCCAAAATGGTGGAATGAGCTCCCCATTGACATCAGGACAGCAGAAAGCTTACACACCTTCCGGCGCAGACTGAAAACTCATCTCTTTCGACTCCACCTCGAGCGATATAATTACTAACAAAGCATGTATATACTAATAAAGGACTGGCTTATCTAAAGCCAGTTGAGTAGCACTTGAAATGCTTGGCTCTATGAAACTTGATGTACTTGTATGATTCTGTTTTCTTCAAGGTTGTGTCTTCCTGGTCGTATGTACTTATTGTAAGTCGCTTTGGATAAAAGCGTCAGCTAAATGTAATGTAATGTGTTTTCCCATGCTCCTGAGGGACTCGGGAGACATGGTGCGCAATCAGCCCCATACAGGGCTGGAGGCAGGCTGGGAGAGCCTTCCTCACGAGGATATCCATCCAGGACCTATGATCCAGGACCACAGCCACGACTCAAGATCCAGCGCTCGCGATCCAGGACACAGGACCGCAGGATCATCCATGACTCCGGATCCCAGCGTATATAGACACCAAAAAGAAAGACATTTGGGGAAGCTGGGTTACCCTAGGTATGTAAGCACAGGCGGAGCCCTCTACCTGGGGGCCCTGTCTTTCCTAGTCCGCTCGCTGAAGAGTGTATAGGATAGTGGGCGGCGGGTGTAGCCGCCTTTATATACTGTCGGCCTGCGCGCGCATTCAGGTAGGCTCGCCCCGATTGGCCGGCTACGTTTACGTAAACTCAGTAGGTGAAAGCACGCACAGCATGATAGAGAGTAGTACCCATAGAGTCCAGTAGAGGGCTCCGCCTGTGCTTATATACCTAGGGTTACAATACGTAACCCCCTGTTTCTCTCCACGAGCTGCAGAAGTGAAATGCTTGATGGGAAACGACTCGCTGGTATCTCGAGCTGAGCGCTCATTGGTGGTGTTTACCCCGTGCTGCTGATGAAACTCTCCAATTGGCTCCACAAAAGGTTTTTGTTGTTTTGTGTCAGTTTTATATCGTCACATTTTTATCATTGTTCCACAATGTTTATCATCATGAAATTAATATCTATATATTTTATACTACACTTGCACTGCTTACCTTTTTCATACTTGATATATCTTAGCATATTCATACACACTGTTAATACTGTTCATACTGCTCATATGCTACTGTGTATATATCTAGTGCAGGGATGGGCAACTTGGATGGTGGTGAGGGCCACATAATGTATGAACTGGCCACCAGGGAGCCGCAGATTCACTTGGAACACAGACACACACAAATTCCAAGTGTTGTGCAATTATTAACAAATATACTAAGTCTGACATCTTCATTGACATTTTACAATCTTTCAGGGAACATCCTCTAATAAGCTCACTAAACAAATATCAGTTCACAGAAATGTTATTTAATCTTTGAAAAGTGGCATGTTTGTATTGAACAGGTTATTAACAGTGGAATACAACTATTTTAAACTATTGGAAAGCACGGAAAATGTGTGTGCATCAAGATTAAATATTAAGGTGACGTAAACATCAAGTCATGAACACTAACCCAGACATGAACCTAAGACACTTGTAGCCTGTCTCTGCTGACGCACAATATGGCTTGATATTGAGTAAGAAAAAGGTTTATTATAACGCTGTGAGAATGGGTCTGCGGAGAGCATTTCTCCGTGATCCCATCTCGTCTATTACCAGCGTTCAGGGAGCTCTATGCAAGTCAATGGGGACTCCCTGTTAGTTATAGCTAAGGGATCCTGGTGTGTGAGGTGCTCCGCGGATTGGTCCATTTGGGCCAATCCGGTCATTTGTTGTTGATTTGGGTATTCACACATTTTATTTGTATTTTATTTAACCAGATAAAAGCATTGAGATAGAATCTCATTTGCAATGCTGACCTGGCCAAGAAGGCAGCAACGTTACACATAACACATAACACATACATATAAAATATAGAGAACATAACTAAGAAAACAAAAGACAAAAAAGCAGTCACTACATTGTGCACATTAGGACATTACAGTACCCAGGAAGCAAACAATGGAAAATGAGAAATCTCCAAGGCGTTTTGGGGCAGCATAGACAGGTCTTTTCTGTCCCCTACAGGGTGCACTTTGAGGATTTTTGACTCTGCAGACCGTTCACATGCATAAAAACCTTCATAACACACAAGGGGACGGGTATTAACCGGAAAAGCATGACATGGGACCTTTTAAACTTGTTTTAAACTTGTTTCGCCAAATTCATATGATAAATGCTGATACAGTCAAAGCTGTCCCAGAAGCAGAGCAGTTCTTCTCCTTACTAGAAAAGCTATACGTCTTCACATCTGGGTCGTATGTCCACCCCAAATGGCTAGATATCCAAAGAGAGATGTACGAAGGTGCCCCAAAAGAACTCCAGCGATTGAGTGACACTAGATGGGCATGCAGATTTATATCTCTCCGTAACATAATGGATAGATTACCGGCCCTCAAGCGAGTACTGCACGACATAGCCCAAGAACGCAATGGTGAGAGATCTATTGAGGCACGTGGTCTGCTGGCACAGTTGGATCTAGAATTCATTGTGCATCTTGTAACACTCCGTAAAGTGCAGAAACAACATTTCTCTCTGACATGTTACAGTCTTCATCCCTTGACCTTTCAAAGGCTGTGGATTTAGTTGGATCTTTAGTTCAGACATTGAGTCATTTTTTTCTAACTTGTGGGATGAAGTGTTGAACATTTCTGAGCAATGTGATACTGCAATACAGCCGGCAGCAAAACTACAAAAACAACTGAGCTCTAAACCTGCTGAAAGCTTCGTACTGACTACTGTTAGACAGAGAGAGACAGAACAAGATAAACACGGGTTTCGTACAGCCTTTTTCTACCCTGTCATTGATCAGATGCTCAATGAGCTTAATAGATGGTTTTCAAACAAAAACTGTGACATGATGAATAGCATCCAAGCTCTTAACCCCAACAGTGATTAATTTCTGAAGGAGACAACTCTGTTTTCATTTTCTCAGTTGTATGATGCAAATATTGAGGACTTGGGGCATGAGCTCCATCAGTTCAGCAGAATTTTAGACTTCGACATTAAATCATTTTCTGTGGATGTAAAAATATATATTTTCTGGTACTCTTGTTGCGTAAACTTGTTGATCGGTTTGCCAAAAATCACAAAAACCGCAGGATTTTGTTGCTGTAATGTGACATTTTGGGAAGGAAACTACAGCCTGGGATGCAGACACCCTTATGTAAAGTAGAGATGTAACTGTTCATTGCCTTTCTTTTTATATATATATCAATCAATCAATCAATGTTTATTTATATAGCCCAATATCACAAATGTTACATTTGTCTCAGTGGTCTTCACAGTGTGTACAGAATATCAGTATGACAATACGACACCCTCTGTCCTTAGACCCTCTGTCCTCAGACCCTCACATCGTACAAGGAAAAACTTCCGGAGAAAACCCACAGTTTAAAGGGAAAAATGGGAGAAACCTCGGGGAGAGCAACAGAGGAGGGATCCCTCTCCCAGGACGGACAGACATGCAATAGATGCCGTGTATAAATTGAAGAGATAATACATTTGCAACATAGGTAGTCCAAATGTTTGGAAATGCATGTGTGTATAATAGGAAGATGAATCCACGAGGATATCCATCCAGGACCTATGATCCAGGACCACAGCCACGACTCGCGATCCAGGACACTGGACCGCAGGATCATCCATGACTCCGGATCCCGGCGTATATAGACACCAAAAAGAAAGACATGTGGGGAAGCTGGGTTAATCGGAACATGAGAGTACACGGGTACAGACAGAGAGAAGGAAGAAGAAAGATGTCCCCCGACAAACTAAGCCTATATCAGCAAAACTAGGGGCTGAATCTAATTAGCCCTAACTATAAGCTTTATCAAAAAGGAAGGTCTTAAGCGCACTCTTAAAAACGGATAGGGTGTCTGCCGCCCGAACACAAACTGGAAGCTGATTCCACAAATGTGGAGCTTGATGAGAAAAGGCTCTGGCTCCCATTGTACTTTTAGAGATTCTAGGAACAACCAACAACCCTGCATTCTTGGAACGCAATGCCCTCGTAGGACAGTAGGGTATAATGAGTTCTTTAAGGTAAGATGGCGCCTGCCCATTAAGGGCTTTGTATATATATATATATAAATCTGTGTGTTTTCCAGATATCACTGTTTTACGTTTATTAGAAATGTGACGGAATAGACGAAACTGATTAGTGCGCGTGCAGAACAGGTGTGCATTCTGTATTCAGTCTTCATGTTTTTTAAATAGCCTACGTGTCTGTGCTTATGGGAAATAAAATACATCTGAAATCTATGTTTTCTATCTATATCTATGCATTTCATTTCATTTAAAGTCAACATTTAAGATTTGTAGACTTCTACATTAAATCATTTTCTGTGGATGTAAAAATATATATTTTCTGGTACTCTTGTTGCGTAAACTTGTTGATCGGTTTGCCAAAAATCACAAAAACCGCAGGATTTTGTTGCTGTAATGTGACATTTTGGGAAGGAAACTACAGCCTGTGATGCAGACCTTATGTAAAGCAGAGATGTAACTGTTCATTGCCTTAATTTTTATATAAATATGATAAGGTGTTACTGCAAAAAATTGTACTATAACTTAAGCTGAAGCTAAGAGTAACTATAACTATAAGATCTATCTGAAATAAATATGTGTACTGAAACAAATGCCAATAACTGTATTGCATTGTTTTCTTATGCACAATTACTTCATACTGTCTAGTTCTCTTTTTCGTCCTGCATTTATTGTGCCCCCCTCAGAAAATAACTGGCCCCAACCTGGCCCCCCCAGTCAAATTGGTCTAGAACCGCCACTACACCTGGGTTCATTTAGTGGTAACGTTAGGGAAAACATCAAAAACCTTGGTGTAACCTTCGATCAGTCTATGCTACTAGACAAACACATCAAACTCCTGACCCGTACCTGTTTTTTCCACCTCAGGAACATTACCAAGCTCAGGGGCTTTCTATCCAATGCAGAACTGGAGATGGCTATCCATGCCTTTATTTCATCCAGGCTTGATTACTGTAATGCTCTGTTCTCCTGCCTCAACAAAACATCAATAAACCGGCTACAACAGGTCCAAAATGCTGCAGCCAGATTACTCACTCGGTCTAAAAAAACATGCCACATCACTCCGGTCCTTTCTGCCCTGCACTGGCTCCCTGTCCATCTCAGAACCCAATGTAAAGTATTGGTTTACACATATAGAGCTGTCCATGGCCAAGCCCCCGCCTACATTAACGACCTTATCCACAAGGACAACCCGGGCCCTGAGGTCATCCGAGCAAGGCCTCTTAAGGCTGCCCCGAACCAGGCTAAAAACTAAGGGGGACCGTGCCTTTGAGGCGGTGGCCCCTATGGAATGAACTCCCCCAGAAACTGAGAGCCTCTGTCTCAGTGGAGGTTTTTAAGGGGCAGCTAAAGACTCCCCTTTTCCGACAGGCTTTTGGGGCGTCGGAGGAGGTGAGTTTGTAGCTGTTTTTTTTTATTGGTGTTTTAGACTATCTTTTACTTACTGTGTTTTATGCCTTTTATTACAAACAAAAACATTTTTCCCAATGTTTAAAATCTGTCCCATGTTTATATATTATTATTATTTTAAGTATTATTATTATTATTATTATTAATAATGTAATTATTGCAGCTTAACGAGGCTAGCAGTTTAACCCTGGATATATAATATTTGATGTATGGAATAACAAGGCTATAAGAAAACTATGGCTGAAACACGGCATAGTAAAACATTTCTTCATAGTTCAATAAATGACAAGAAAGTCCCCTCAGATGTCAAGACCTTTACAGATACATGCAGCTAAATATAACATTTTAACAGGTTAAGATACACAAGGAGGTACAATGTATGATAATAACAAATTAAATACAGTGTTACGTTCCCTCCTAAACTAGGCGTACAAAGGGAAGTAACAAAATATAAAAATAACTGGGTGAGAGGAAACTGATTTGTCAAAATTAGTAGATCATGTTTAATTATTTTTAAAAGGAAGAAGGCTCACCAGCCAATTTACAAAACAAACTTAAGATGAACTGAGAACAACTTTCTCCTAAAAGAAAGAGACTGAAGTACTCAATGCACAAAGATAAACTGGAGCACATCTCCTAACAACGAACACGTTAAACCAACAGGTCTCACACAGAGAGACCACACTACACCTGCTGCACACGTCACACAAGCAGCGGAGGAGAAGCATTATGAAAACTAAATTATGATTTATTTCGGAAAGATAAGACACAAGAAAAGTGAATAGATTCAACAATATAAAACCCTATAAAATAAAGCGAACATATAGGTACAACAGAAATACAAATGAATAGTAATAAAAAAGTCTTAATTCTAATTAGGTTAAACGATTAAAATGTAAAATAAAATGTAAAAATAAATGTTGTTTTTGAAACGGTTAAAAACAGCAATATAAGATAAAACCCTTCCTATATCATAAATGAAACAATATAAAAGTAGGTAAATAATAAAGACTAAAAAAGACCATTTAGATAGATAGATAGATTCAACTTATTGTCTTTACACAGTACAGGTACCATGTTTAACGAAACGGTTTCTCTGCATTTGACCCATCCTAGTGTTAGGAGCAGTGGGCTGCCATTATGTACGGCGCCCGAGGAGCAGTGTTGGGAACGGTGCCTTGCTCAGGGACACCTCGGTAGCACTTATAATAATAATAATAATAATAATAATCCTTATATTTATTATAGCGCTTTATCAATGACTCTCAAAGCGCTTTACAAATACACATTACACATACATATCATACATGTAATGGTCATCTACTGTGGACAATACCCACAGGAGCAAATGCGGGTGAAGTGTCTTGCCCAAGGACACAACGGCCTGACGCAGTGGGGCGGGAGCGGGTTTCGAACTGGAGTTCCCCAACGCCCCCCTTGATCTGATGATCAAACGCACAGACCACTGCGCCACCCGTCCCGCCACTTGGTCTTTCCGGGACTTGAACTGGTGACCTTCCAGTTGCCAAGCCAAGCATTTAAAGTGGGGGGTTGCTAATAAAAAGCTAATCTAAAGAGATGTGTCTTTAGAAGGCATTTAAAAATGTCCACTGAGCCTCTCTGATATTTCCTGGTGTTCCACAGTTTGGGAGCGTAGTGAAGAAAAGCCTCACCCATTTTATTTTGGGGGATTTTAGGGATATTTAAAAAGCTGAAGAGGACCTCAAAGCTCGTCCAGGGACATACAACGAGACTGACTCAGTGAATTGAAGTTTGTTAGTCAGACTTCAATTCAGAAAGACTCTTAAAATATAACTACAGCTCTCAGGACATCAGGAGGAGGAAACAGCTAGCTTGGCTCTCATAGTTGTTCAAAACTATGTGTTGTGGATTTGCTCGTGGACTTTAAGGTGAATACTTTGAGAACATGTTTTCCCACACTCTTAAGACCACTATGGGTTTTCTCCCGTGTGAACACGAAGATGTGATTTGAGAGCACCTGATGTAGTGAATGTTTTCCCACACTCTTCACACCAGTACGGTTTTTCTCCAGTATGAATACGTTGATGTGATTTGAGAAGACCTGATTGAATGAACATTTTCCCACACTCTTCACACCAGTACGGTTTTTCTCCTGTGTGAATACGTTGATGTGATTTGAGAGAACCTGATGTCGTGAACGTTGTCCCACAATCTTCACACCAGTACGGTTTTTCTCCAGTATGAATACGTTGATGTGATTTGAGATGATGTGATCTAGTGAACGTTGTCCCACACTCTTCACACCAGTACGGTTTTTCTCCAGTATGAATACGGTGATGTAATTTGAGTTCACTTGATTGAGCGAAAGTTTTCCCACACTCTTCACAACTGTACGGTTTTTCTCCAGTATGAATACGATGATGTGTTTGAAAATTACCTGATGTCCTGAATGTTTTCCCACACTGTTCACAGCTGTACGGTTTTTCTCCCGTGTGAACACGTTGATGTGTTTTGAGTTGACCTGATGTCGTGAATGTTTTCCCACACTCTTCACAGCTGTACGGTTTTTCTCCCGTGTGAACACGTTGATGTCTTTTGAGATGACCTGATCTAGTGAAAGTTTTCCCACAATCTTCACAGCTGTACGGTTTTTCTCCAGTGTGAATACGATGATGTGATTTGATGGCACCTGATGTAGTGAAGGTTTTCCCACACTCTTCACAGCTGTACGGTTTTTCTCCAGTATGAATATGCAGGTGGCGCTTTAAATCTCCAGATCTTGTAAAGGATTTGTCACATTGCTGACAGCTGTGACGTCTCTCTCTTCCTTTCGGTTTCTAGAACAGACAGACAAAGAAAGAGAGAAAGTAAATCTAAAAATCATAAATACAGTTAACACAATAAAAACTCACTTGTTAAACTTGAGTTAACAAAATGCTACTTTTACTAACCGTTTGTTTATTATATTTGTATTATATTTGATACAGTAATACAGTAACATTCTAACCACAGTATATACCAGAGGTGGGGGACTCGAGTCACATGACTTGACTCGAGTCGCATATTTTTTTACTTGAGACTTGCTTGACTAACTTTGATAAAAGACTCGAATTTAAATATTTGTTTTGGTATTGAACGAAGCCCCGAAAGGGCAATGAAAAAAAAATGCATAAAAAAGTAACCAGTGCCCCAAGTAGTAAGTGGAATGCACAGGAGACAGACGTTTCATTGCAGAATGTTATGTCTATGTGGGGAAATGTTAGTGCATAAGCTACATTATCTGAGATATATTTCGAACTCGGACTTCCTTTTAGCGAAATTTCGGCCAGGGGTGTAGAGCTATATTTGTTTAAGCACCAGATCGGCAAAACAGGAGAGTCTGTGAACCAGTCTGCCCTGATCTATGAATTCATGTCTGTGACTCTCACAGTATCTGCTGCCCGCAGCTGTTTTATAGAAGGAAAACCTCCTTCACTTCATGAAATCTCTGCAGCACCAGGTGGCAGTAACGTGTAACTCAGCAGAATCTGAGAAGAGCAGCACCAGCTGCAAAGAGCTGTGCCGTTTACTTTGCTGTATTTACCTTCATTACAAGAGCTAAAGAGCGACCGCAGGCTGCTACGTTTTAACCACACGCACCTCTAGACACACACGCACACACACACACACACACACACACACACACACACACACACACACACACACACACACACACACACACACACGTTGAACTTCCCAATTATTCCCCCTATTATTAGTTTTATGAAAGAGATGTCCGGTCACCAAGGCGCATGATGTGTGTGTGTGTTAGTGCCCTGGTACCTCATCTATAAACTACTGTATGCTCAAAAGATGGCGTACGCCAGTTTCTAAGCAATCTTTGAGATTTATAAAAACAAACTTGAAGGGAGGATGTGCGGTCTTCCACGGACACTCTGACCCATGCGTACGCACAACAACAGGAGAGACAAGAAACTGCGACACTGTTGGCAGAAGGAAGAATGGAGAGAAATATGTGAAAATAAAACCATAAATAAAATGTTACTCTCATTTACCATACATGAGGAATTCATTTGCAAAAATGTATAAAAGCCAATCTTAAAATGATTAAACAAACGCCTGTTTGAGACTCCTCAGTGCACACAAAAACATAACTTGAACAAATAAATAAATACGGATATGTTATTGAAAACCACCTCGAATATGTTGTCTTAATGTTATGAAATGTATTCTTATAGAATAGATGATGCGGTAAGCAGAAGGACAGAGTTACTTTAAACTTACGCCGTTTTGCTTTTCTATAGGTTGTATAGATACGAGCATGGTTTATACTATCATGTTTAATCATGTTTTATGCCGTTTGCCAAGACTTGATAAGTCGCTCATAAAACACAGGAGGTATGGATATGGAAACTAAGAACACCATATATTTGGTCAATTTAACAGCTCATATAACACAACACATTGGTTTATTTCATTTAACTGGTGAATAGAGTTGCTGTGGGGCGGTTGAGATGCACTGAAACTTTTATTTCCAAAATCTCACGATAAATACATTTTTGAAGCTTGTAAAGGGAAGATGACAGGCACCTCTCACTCGCGCTCTGCTCTTCCGCAGCGCCACTCTCCCTCCCTCCGGCTGAAATTATGAATGTAAGGCGTATAGTAATCATAGATAACACGGCAGGGTCCGTTACAGTTTGTTTTTCATCTGATTTCAAATAAACAAAGTCTTGGCTTTCAGAATATTAAACTTGTTTCGGCAAATTCAGATGATAAATACAACTTTGAAGCTTGTAACGGCATAATTACAAGCGGAGAACGGAGTAACTTGACGTCACAGCAGGCATAACAACAGCCGGTGTTTCTCGTGAGTGTTTTCCCCGGGAAACAAACGCAAAAATACACACACACTCGCGAGCTTCCCCCAGACCAGTAATCCAAACTCAAATATTTTCCCTCCGTACTACTTTGATCATTTGCTCCGCTAATAATCAATCAGATTGATGGATTCCAGAGAAGAGGAAACTTTGAAGGCCTTTTTCTCAAAATGATGACCCTGTGACAGTCATTATATAATGTGAAATATGTTGCTTAATATTTGGAGTACAAAAACAATCATGATATCATTAGAAAGCTAGGAATCTCCTCTTTCCAGCAGTGTATACAACTCAAAATGTGTCTTCGGGTCAATGCAACTGATTTCGATAGAGCAGGTCACATATATAGTTTGTGCATGTTTGTAGTCGTTCCAACACTTATCGATATGGAGAAAATGTGTAATCACATTAAAATAGTTTTTTTAATTATGTAAACACACACCAAAAAAATAACCATTAACCTGCCTGGGCCGCAACAGCGTCTGAGGACTTCATACCATTTAAGAAAAAATGAATGTGTCATATCCACTTAACGAGAAGAAACTCATCTAACTGACGATATGACATTTTTTTACTGAAACAAAACACAAGTCTAACACTGAGTCTCTGAATTAGCACCAAGCGAAAGAGTGCTAACGCACTTAGCACACAACTCACGGTAGAAATATGTTATACTTAATTGGATTTGCACAATCTAGATATCACATGAAAGATGAGATTCCACAGATTCCAATGGTATATGTATCATCACTGTGCGACCAGAACTCACGGCAGCGAAGGCAATCAAAGACAACACACAACTTCACTTTACGTGGCCAAAACGTCTTACCTTTGCTGTTTTCTGATCAAAAGTTGTGTTCAATGGCATTACAACGTATATAAACTCTGCTGAAGGTTAATCCAATGTTTCTGTGTCACTTTGAAATTATTACTGATAATCCATCATCATATTTATGTCAATAACCGGAGTTTTCATATAGAGTGTATGAGAGCGTAACCCAGCTTCCGGTTTTGGGCATGCTGGCTGCGCATCACTCATTCACCAATGGTAATGTTTAGATGGATTTAGGAACCCCCTCTTGATTCTATTGGCTCTAACGGTTAAAAAGAGGTGTCGATCATCAAAATCGACCAATGGGTTCCAGAGATATGGCAAATACACCCAAATGACCCCAGAGGTGGGTTTCTTTTCTAAACCTCTCTAAAAAGGTCACTTGTTTTGCCTCAATCTTGATACAGGGTACTTATTATATGTTATACTTTGGATTTCTATAGCTTTTAGTCTACTAACCCATCATTCAAGGGTGGTTTTCACTATAAGTAATGGGTTTTTTTTAGGCGGAGGTAAGAATTTACCTTTTTTTTTTACTATGTTCCATCTGAATTTACATCTATATTGATTCTGACACTTCTACATACAACTCACAGATGTAACCTTGCTTTGATAAAAGAAATTATTCATATAACCCTTTTAGAAGTTAAGTTATAGTAATTTATTTTGGGCATAGCATTTTTCGAGCCTGAAACCTGAAAAACAGGCTCAGGGCTTAACAGGTTAAATATCCTTAAAACTATATTGCTTCAATATGGACTTTCTCTTCGAAAACGCGTCACAGTTTATAGCCAAGTTTAGCCTCTTGGCGACTCAAACGTAACTGGGGATTGAGCTGCCACATTAAGTCAACAGAAAAAACAGTGATTCGCATCAGAGACGGAACTGGACTGACCGGCCGGCTTCCTAAGCTTACGGATCGTTTGGACGCTTCGTATAACAGACTTAACATTCTGTGCCTTTGGAACATTCGGACAGTTTTTCCATAATCGATATGGATTGGAGTAGCAACGAGGACTCACTGATGGACACTCATTGACTGCAGCGGACAACAAGCTGAAAGCGCTAGGCGCGATTATTTCCTTTCTTGTGTATTTTTGCTGGACACAGTTTGGGAAGCGTGAACGTTTGTCCATTGGGGACTTTGGCTTTTGTTGTGTGCGTGTGTTGTGCTGTGAGCGGCGGTTGAGTATGCTTGTTATGCCGTGAGCAATGGAAGTTTTCGAATTGTTTGTTTTGCTGTGGCGGCCGGGCCCAGCTGGTTTAAGTTTCATACCAGTGAACACTGTCGTGTTACTTTGAATGATAAAGGCACCACACATATTGCATCAAATATGAGTGACACAAACGATGGAATGGAAAAAAGGACTGTCAAGCTTACTAGTAAAGCCTTGGCTTGCAAAATCGAACAACTGCAAAAAGAATGTCAGTCAAACGTGCAGAAGATTAAAGGACGCACACAGGATATCAAATATCTAATGAAAAATTATGAAAATGCAAAAACATCAGAATCAGAATACCTTTATTAGAGGGGACATTTGCAGCGTTACAGCAGGAAAGAGCCACAGACAGCTTAATGTTGCAAAAACAGCACATGAATCAGTTATTATGTTGCTTTCTGAAGACGACCTGGAAATACAAAATAACTGGTTTCAACAAATAACAAAACATAACAATGATTTCATGGAAGATGTACAACAATGGCTCTTGGAAACTGGGAGGAGGCCCTTTCTGAAAACAGGTCATGTGACTGTCAATGAACCAATCGCTGCAAACACAGATATTCCTCTCATTCTACCAGACAAGGCACCCGCCAAAGTAAAGGAGCAATTCAAACACACTGAGGCTCAACAGGATGTTCTCTTTCCCCCGTCAAACATGAAGGCTACATCATGCACACAAGATGATATACAACCTGGTGACAGCATATCAAACATTGGTAGCAGAAAAAGCAGGCAAAGCTCAAGATCAAGAGTTTCCAGCACCGCATCTGCACACACAAAAGCCAAGCGGCAAACACTGCAGTTCATATATTGGCCGATAGGCGATGACTGCAGAAAGGAGCAATTTCCATAGAACCCCATGTTAAAATGCCCAACTTTACAGCAGAAAAAACATGTTTCTACCCCTGGCTGCAATAATAATTATTATGCATATAGTTAGATTCCACCTTCATGAACGACCCTTTTATTTATATTAGGTATTAAAGTTTTTGCATAAATTAGGGCGTGGTCACATTGAGTGACATTGAGGTCACATTGAGTGACAGCTCTGTCAAGTGACTGCTGCTGCTAGCTTCTCTCTGCTAGCTGCTCCGTGAAGCTAGCTACAGGGACTCCCAGTCAGTTCACCCAGGGAACACAACTTGAAGCCGGCCGTGGTTGTTTGTTCTTCATGCTTATATATCGGACTATTGTGACTCGCTCGGCGGTTGAAACAGACAGTGCATGAATCCGGTTTTGCGGTAAGTGAAATTCGAGTACTTTATTTATGTGTTAATGATTTTAATCAGCTACGTAATGAATGGCTTGGGTTAGTGTGTAAGCGAGTGGTCGCTACATTGGTGCTAACAATGCTAATAGTAGCCTCCAAGTTAAAATCATAGACTATATATAAAGGTTGAAACGAAATAGACAAGTGTTAAGCGTTAAGTGGGATAATACTGTACAACAAAAGGCTTCTCATTTCATTTCAAACCTTTATTTAACGAGATTGGTTCCATTGAGATCATAGATCTCTTTTTCAAGGGAGACCTGCAGCATATAGGTTCCACATGAAACATAAAACAATAAAAGACATCATACATTATATTTACAGGATACATTTACATAGTTATAGACATTTACAAGTGCCCATAGTATCAACGAGCATTTCATTTAGCCTAGCTTTAAAAACATGCAGAGGAATGAGATTGCTCAGTTTCAATTCTTGCTGAAGATGGTTCCAAGCAAGTAGAGCTGCGCACATAAAAGCTGTCTTACCTCAGACAGTCCTTGCTCTTGGCACATCTAACAATACTACATCATGCGATCTCAGACAATAGCTGCTTGCAACTCTCTGTGTTATCAGAGAGCAGATATAATACAGGAGTTTACCCAACAAAGCTTTATAAATAAACGTGTACCAATGACTGAGCCTCTGTACAGTAAGTGATGGCAAACCTGCCTTGGTATACAGGGTACAGTGATGCGTAAGTGCTTTACAATTTGTGACAAATCTCAGTGCGCTGTGATAGGCGGCATATAACTTGTTCAGGCAATGGGCGGTGCATTCATATATATCCAGCACAGGTAAAAAGGTCACAGTGACTAGCCTTTTCCTGGCCTCAAGCGAGAAACAGGACTTGTTTCTGAAAAAGAAACCTAGTCTAACCCTCAGCTTTTTAAGCAGGTTATTGACATGAAGTATAAAAGTAAGACAATCATCAAGCCAGATACCAAGGTATTTATAACAGGTAACCACTTCAAGTACTTGTCCTTGTCCTTAGTAACAATATCTAAAACAGGCTCTGGTGTCTTTTTAGCTTTTGAAAACAGCATTACCTTGGTTTTATCAACATTTAAAAGAAGATGTCTGTGTCTTTGACATTAGCGCTGCTAGCCACCTGTGCCCTGTACTACGAAGCCAGTTCAACAGACCCTGGATATGTTTGAGTAACAAACAAACTAACAAAAACAAACTAACACACAAGATCTCGCTAAGCGGTCCTACGACGCTGGTTATCAACTCGGTAAATCAAGCCAGGGTTTCTCTCTCCAGCTGAGAGCGCGTTCACGTCTAAGACACGAGTGGATCTGACTTTAATTACATTTGAATCGAGTGTTTCGTCAACATAATGTGTTGCTTAAAATAATACTTCTGCATCCAGTCTGTGACACTGTAAGTGTTGCACGGCCAGATACGGCTTAGCTGACTCAGATAAGGAAATATATGATATATTATGATATTATATGATCGATGATCTGATTGATGATGTAATATGAATGATAAGTGCGACACGTCGGCGTCTTCTCTGCATACGGCAGTTTAAACTGTATTACCTTTATCCTGTAATATGACTTGAGAGATTTAAACTCCGCACACTGAGTTGATCTCTTTTCTATAGACGCCGGAGGCGGGCAGCGTCAGGTAAAAAAAGTTATTTAGCCTTCCCAAACCTGAGCCTCACGCGCCGCCTATGGGGGATGTGCTAGTGACTTATCCGACCGGCCCACTTCGGTACCGGCCCATCGGGATTCGTCCCGATGGCCAGTCCGCCACTGCACCCAGCCCACGTATACTGTCAACGGGGGGAGCCTCGCTGCGGGGAAACGGTGGACCTAGTGTCCCGATCGGAGTGGGAATAATAATAATCCGTGCATTTTATCCATTAATTTCCCCAACATTGTGGTAAAAAAACCACACGTTTAATCCACGTTGGTGTACTACAACTACAAAAAGCATCGGTTTGTTTTCTCATCAGGAAATGCAGACCGGCACAAACAAACGATTTTTAATCATCATCCTCACGATCATTTAATGTATCATATGTTCGCCGAATTGACATGAAAGCACTAATAAATGTAGTTTCATCCACTTGAGTTTATAACTACAAAAATAATCGATTTGTTTTTATATCACATCCTACGGGAGGAAGTTCAGCAGCTCTCACTACCGATTTTTAATCCTAATGTAATCATCATCTTCACCACAATTATGTATGTTTATGTCGCCGAATTGACATGAAAGCACTGACACATATGAATATACTGTAGTCAACTTCATTACAACGTTATTAACGTGCCTAAACTCAGTAATTCACCATTTCTACGCATGACAACACACTTGGTCCGTGTTTGGCTCTCTCGCCGCACAGTGAAGCGTTCCCGCATTGACGTCACTTCCGGCTTCCCCCAAAACTTCAAAATGAGTCGAAGGAATTTCCCCGCGATGTTCGAAATTATTGATATTTAACGGAACGGTATTGCTTTTTCTTTTTTAAACTGACGGTTCGAGATGACTAGTAGCCCAATATTTCATTGCACAACAGTTGTTGGGATGCTGTCACAGGCTCTTTAAGATGCGATGATCGACGGTATCAAACGCTTTGGACAGGTCAATAAACAGAGCTGCACAACTCTGCTTATTATCTAAAATACTCGTAATGTGATTCACCACTTTCATTGTTGCAGTGATGGTGCTGTGTTGCTTTATGAAGCCTGACTGATGTTTAGACAGGATATTATTTTTACATAAAAACTCCTTTACTTGTTCACTCACTAGGCGTTCGAGCACCTTCGCCAGAACTGACAATTTAGAGATTGGCCTATAGTTATTTAAAATAGTTGCCTCCCCTCCTTTCAGTAAAGGCAAGACATAAGCTGACTTCCATACTTTTGGAATTGCATTTGTGCTGAGGGAGAGGTTAAAAAGAGAAGTAAGAGGTGGAGCAATAAAATCTGCAGCTATCTTTAAAAAGAAAGGTTCTACGTTGTCCGGGCCAGCCGGTTTCCTAGGATCTAACTTGGTTAAGGCTTCATGAACAACATTAACAGTAAAAGGAGCAAAACTGAAAGGGTTTTCCAGACCACGTTGTTCAGAGTCACATACTGTGGTGTTCACAGAAGCAGAGTTAGAAACAGAATCAAACATAGAACCGCAGGACAAATAGTACTTGATTTAGCACTTTTGACATGTGAAGTGAAGCTATTTCTTAGCTGCCTAAAACGCAGCCATTCTACCTCTGAGCCTGATTTCCTAGCCTTTGACCAGGCCTTGTTTCTCTCATGTAGGAGTTCAGCAGAAAACCAAGGATTGTCTCGTCCCTTTACTCTAAATCAGGGGTCTCCAACACGTAGATCGCGAGCTACCGGTAGCTCGCCGGCAGCTTTTCAGTAGCTCGCCGGCGCCGCTTGATTATCGATTATAACATAGTAAGGTTGCTTCTTGATTTTTCGGCCATGGCTGGACAATAATGTTTTTTTATTTTAGAATTGTTTCTGTCACACGAATATCAAATTGGTCGGTGACGCAGAGATCAAGGAACAGACGTGACAGCGGCACAGCAACACCACACACGGAGCAGTCTGCTTTCTCCACCAACACCAGTCCAGAACCAACAGCAGAATGACCCGCTCTGAATCAGGCCCTGTCGCTGCGGCTCAGAGACACACAGGGAGGGATTTGTGTTCTTTGAAAAACACTCGTTATCGTCATGTCAGGTTTTTGATGGATTTAATCAAGTCTTGGATTGCAGAGTATGGATGTCCTCTTGCTATTTTCAGTTGATAAATACTTGTGTAAAGTTTGTGAAGGCAGGAGGAAAAAAGCTTCCGCGATCACCATTCAGACTTAAGTCATGTGTGTGATGCCACATGCAGGACATTCAGACAGTGTCCTTTCTTTAACAGAAGACCGTTGCTAGAAACTGCAGCTTGACTGCAGAAGCATTAGTTTTTTGTTTTTGAGGATGGACAAATGTCACACACAGATATAGGGAGGCTAGACCTATACACTTGGTTTATTATGGTTTATAATTTAATGTCAAGAAGAAGAAGAAGAAGAAGAAGAAGAAGAAGAAGAAGAAGAAGAAGAAGAAGAAGAAGAAGAAGAAGAAGAAGGCTAAACTGTTCAGTGTCAATCCTGTGGAGATGGAGGTTACAAATATCCAAAATCATGTTTAGCTTAAGTCTCAGCAAAACTCACAACATTTCTGGAGCCTTGTAGACCCAGAAAACTATAAGATCATTCACCAAGCAGCACTGAACATGTCTGCTTTATTTGGTTCCAATTGCCTTTGTGAAGCAGCTTTTTCTGACATGATTGTCATGAAATCTAAATACAGAACAAGACTGACTGATGAACATTTAAATGACTATTAGAGTGAACCTAAGTGAGTACTCCAGCATACACCTGTGTGGTGGACTCCATGCAGCGCCACTCATCTCACTAACTGTAAAAAAGAGTGAATGCACTTATTTTACACATGTGCCATAAGATGCTTGTAAGTTGGTGATTAAGGACATTTATGTGAATGTTCAGTGACTTACTTACTATGTGGGCCATAATAATATGTGAGACATTTTCGTTTTCTTGGACCTTCATGTGAAGTTAAGATTTGTGATAAGCTTTAGGTATTGCAATTTCGTACGTGTACACAAGTATAGCTTAATTCAACTGATGAGTGCTATGTGAATAAATGTAAGCGATGTGATGCAAGTAGCTCTTGGCCACTTTCATTCTTTTCAAAGTAGCTCTCAGATGAAGGAAGGTTGGAGACCCCTGCTCTAAATGTACGCAGGGGTGCATGTCTATCGATGATCTCCATAAAACCAAGATAACAATAAGACCATGCAGTTTCTACATCAGCACACAGATCGATTTTTCCCCAATCAAACCCAAACAGATCATGAACAAAAGCCTGCTTCTGTTTGCGGTTGATAAAATAAGGTCATCCTTGTAACTTAGAGAGATATTTTATTATGTAGGTAGGAACTGTATGCATCGCTAAGGTTAATTTAAATTGGCTATGCTCAAGTATGTAGACAAGCTAATGACGAAGTAGTGTATGTGAAATCAACCTCACAATAAGATGTGTGTATATTACAATTATTAATGTCATATTTCAAGATGATTACTTAGATATTACAATATGGTTGGTTGAGCTGGAGTTCATTATTGAGCTTACACGTTAACGTCACAGTCATCTGAAGAACGAACCCAAACCTTGTTGTTTTTATTAATTGCATTACCAAATGAACAGTAAGCATTGGTAACACAACTTCCAAAGTTACAGTAAAATAAAAAGGACCCCGACTCGGACAATACACAATCCAACATGTTCAACAGAAGAGAATCAGTTATATTGTTTGTACACATGGTACTTTACATATATATCTGTTGTGATTTCCAGGTGATGCAGACAAGATGGACCAGAGAGTGAGAGACAGAACTGGACTCCTCACAGCAGTGAACCTCAGCACAGGTACAAAGACTCTTTTTTTCATACTGTACAAAAGTTAATCAATCACATGTTTTAAATAAAAAGCACATATGGACAGAAGGTGTAAACCTATTAAATGTATAAGTAAACACATTTAGTCAAATAACGTGACAGACTAGGCCTGTGCAGTTGGTATCAGCTTTGCCCAGCATGGGCTCCTCCATCAGGCCTGGTCCTCCTCGCTGAGGAAAGCCCCTCAGTCCTCTCCACACCAACAGACTGGACGTCCATCACATGGAGGTTTCTCCCTGAAGTCTCAGCAGCTCTCTGGACACCAGGCTGTCTCAATCCGTCCACACTGAATATGAGAGGGGGAAAATGAAAATAATAAATGCTTTAGACAATAAGAAATATAAAGTTGACTGTTGAGTTGCTCAGTTTTTTTAGATTGTCAATACTATTACTGTATAACTAATATCTCAGGTTAAGAGGCACATTAAAATAAAGAGTGGTCTTTAAATACATGTTGTCTCTTGAATTGTTTGTCTAAAGTCAAGGATCTAGAACTGGTACTTAGTTTTAATGATAGTCTGGTTATTATGCTGTTTGGAGGAGGCCTCACAGGTAAGAGCACTAACTAGCTACCATAACATGTACCTTAGCTTGACTTAAATGTATTAAACGTGTAATTAAGTGATATCAAAATACAAATAACTAATGTCATGCAAACATATTAATATTTGCTTGATTCCAGTGTTGAATTTAGCACAATTGCATACAAACGTTAAGGGATTTTAAGATTCTGAAGTATTATGCTAAAAACTCAATAACTTAGATTATTATTTATAGTTTTGCTGAATAGTTTCATGTCCGCTTACCTTAGAAACGTAAAATGCGACGGCAGTGTGCAGATGGGGAGCATGTTAGCTTAGCTTGGTAGCTTCAGCTAGCTCTAGAACTTCCAGTTCGGAGGCAGCAGGTCCCGCCTCGGCTCCGCCTCTTTGCCCTTATTTGGAGCAGGCGGGAGTTGAACTCTGACATCACTGTCGAGGCCGAGTCCGCCTACTAAGGGCTTCTCAGCAAGTCTGCAGAATCCTATGGGTGACATCACGGACCCTACGTCTATTTATATATACAGTCTATGATAAAAGCTGAGGCCGAAGTGGCAGCCATGAAAGTACTCCAAAAACTCCTAAAGGACAAACATGTCCTGGAAGCACAGGAGCAGGAATTGAGGAGGAAAAATGAGCAAATGGAATTAGAAGGAAACATTGCTGCCACCATTGCAAAAAGGAAAGTGTTAGCCGCCCCCAGGGGATCCGCTAATTGTTCTATATCATCCAATGGCATGCAGTCATATATATAGACATTTTATTCATTGGGATAAACCCCTTGAGATGCACCATCTCGTTTTCAAGGGGGTCCCGACAATAGCAACAACTTACAGACATACATAAACAAAAAGACAAAATGCAAAACATGACACACAAGACAAAGCACATACAGTATGTTAAGTGAATTCAAGCAATGCACACAATCATTACAATTTGAGACAGTCGAGCAAATCAGTTTCATCAATATCAGTTATAACAAGTGCAGAGCAGTTGAAAGTGAGATGACAATGCATGTTTAAATATACCCAATGATGCAAGAGATCTAATAGCAGCAGGTAAAGTATTCCAGTCAGTTGGGGCTTTGAACATGAACGCTCTTCTGCCAATATATTTTTTTGCAGAGGGGACAGAGAAATAAATCTGAACAGAATGTCTAACTTGATGAATTGGTGAGTAGGGTACAACATACTGCTTTAAATAAGGGGGATAGTTAAGATAAATACATTTAAATTAGGGCTGTCAAGTTAACTCGTTAGTAAAAAAAAATTCACGCCACTAATTATTTTAACGCGATTTAACTGATGCTGACAGCCCCGCTCCTGCCGCACGCTTGTGGCAGACCTCACTTCCACGCTCACCGGCAGGCACCGACTGGCCACCTGGAGGACCGGGAGGGTGTGTGTGTATGTGTGGCTCGAGCGAGTGAGAGAGAGACCTTACGTGTATTGTTCAGGGCTCTCGACTAACTTTTTTCCCCATCCTCCCGGAACCGTCCCGAAATACAATCTAAGCCGTCCCGAAATTAATGTGGACCGTCCCGAATTTAAAATGTTAGTTTTTCTACATTATCATTAGTTAAAATCATTCAAAGATAAATAAAACATCATACAAATCATTAGATGATAATTCATCAACCTTTTTATTTGAGGAAATCATTCAATCACATAAACAAAGGCCAAATATATTTAAACAAACACACAAATGAGAAAATTACTCTAATATTGAATCCAATCAAGTCCCATCCAATTAACAACAACATCCAACACTGTCCTGAAGACAGAACCCAGAGTAACCACTAACAGGAAGACAGCCTGTCAGTCAGGAGACCTTTACAAACGGCCCGCCCCCTCGCACACAGACGGGAGAGAGAGATCTCGTCTGGATTGGAAAGCTCGAAAATACATCATAGGTTTATAGGTTGTAGTCTTTTTGCATATTAGAAATGGAGTTGGCAAAACTAAAACTGCGATATAATGTGTATGTAGCAATAATAGATATGACATTTTTTAAATGTCTCCAGTACCGATAAAAAGTCCGATAACGTCGGAGCTTAACGTTACCACTGTCTTTAATAATTCCGGCCCGGGGCCCGTTTAACACCGGGGCTCGGTACCCATCCCTACATGGGGAGAGGCGCAGGATATTGCTAAGGACTAAATACGATGGAGGGTTCTCTTCTCAGCCTTATTACCCATAGGGGATGAAGAGGAGTACGTAAATAAAGAGGCCGGCGCTCCAGGGTCTGGTTCTGCTGTGCGTTTTTGTGATTAACGGTAAAACATTTCAGAATTAAACATTAAACTAAATTATTATTATTTTAATATATTTATTATGCAATACCCACGACCCGACCCGCATCATCTTTGTTTTACCCAGAACCGAACCCGGAAAAAATACCACCCGCGAATCACCTTTTTTGCGGGTCACCCGTCGGGTACCCGACCCGACGCAGGACTCTGCTAGGCAGTACTGCTTCGTTTGGATATTAGGCCTTATGAACAAACTTAACCTCCAAGGAAGAAGGTCAAACATTCTGCTGAGAACTATAGGTCAAATGAAGGTCGTTGACACCAGCATTGTGTCAGGCCTAGAGGTTGCTGGACTGCATAACAGCAACTTTTGTGAGCTCCCCGGCATATACACTCAGAAGACTATGCCCGTGCACAAAGGAAACATTCCACGTCAAAACGACATCAATCAATGGTTGCATTTGAGGGATGTTTGTCTACCTGAAATTGATGCTGAAATTGAGTTGCTGATTGGTTCGGATGTTCCAAAAGCCCTTGAACCAATTGATGTAATCAGGAGTGTGGGGGATGGACCTTATGCCGTAAAAACCATGCTTCGGATCAAGACCAAGACTGGTTTCCTGAGCAGACCAATTAACAAAGTTAGCCTTCTTCAGGATGCAGAGGAATATTTCCAATTCTAAAACGGACTATTTTGTGTCTTTTATTTTTTGTCTCCTGCCCCCTGCACACACACAAACCACCACACTAAGCATTGTTACTGATACTGATTAGTGAGTAAAGACCACTTTTCCAAAAAGACTGCAATATATGAACTCTGAACAAAAATAATTCAAGAAAGAGATCTGGACGTATATTGTGTGTATTGTCATTTATTATAGTGTAATTATAATTTTGTGAAATGATAATTAGGGGCCGGTATTGTAGGTGCCATAATGCTACTTAGCCCAAGTTCATTATTTGTATTATTATTATTTGTTTACGTCACTTTTATTTGTTTGTTGAGCACTTCCGGTAATTGTCACATGGGTGTGGTTTGTCTATTTAAGTCACCCGTTTCATGTCGAGTGGGATGACAGAGGGTGAGCTTGTGCTGTCATTTTTTCTGTTGACCGTTTTGTCCATAGTTACTATGTTTTGATTTTGTTTATTAAATATCCTTAAAACTATATTGCTTCAATATGGACTTTCTCTTCGAAAACGCGTCACAGTTTATAGCCAAGTGTAGCCTCTCGGCGACTCAAACGTAACTGGGGATTGAGCCGCCACATACTGTGTTCTTAATATAGTTCGCTATCTGTGTACTTTTTTTTATTTTTAGTTTTTTATGCACCACGACACCTAGTCAAATTCCTCGTACGTGTAAATAAATAAACCCGTTTCCGATTCTGATATTTGTGTCCTCTAGGTTGCACTGCCACGTCTACAGTAGCGCAGAATGGACAGAGGAAACATGATTGGGCCTCAAGTTTTTTGCAGCCAATATACATTCTCCTACAAACTTGGGATAGGAGGGTGAGTGAACAAGCTATCCATTGGTTGGAACCTACATCCCCAATGTTAGACGTACTAAATCCTGCACACTGCTCCTTCACACAATTTCTGTTATTTTCAGTTGAGAATGTTTCAAAGTACTCAAAAATTCAACTTACTTTTTGTTTCTACTGTTTATAAGCATGATGTTTAAATATGAAATTCTGTATTCATTAGTTGTACTATAATTCTACAAATATTTTTAGTAATTGTTTCCTACAGAACATTTTGTGATGTCATTTTGTTGAACCTGTTTGATTGGAAAATGTTAAAAAAAACGCTGTAAAATATCAGTATTCTAGCTGTAGAACTTTAGGTTCTGTATTTATTTTAGTGTTTGACAAATCTAATACAAAAAAATGTAAAAAACTGTTTTTCTCATCAGAACTTTATTTAAGGTATTTGAATGTAACATTTTAAGACAATGGATTTTGAAAAGAGAGGAAAGTGTTTTCCTGTCAAATCTTTAAGGAAAATTCCTGTATATTAATTGCTTTTGCACTTTATTTCAGTTAAAGTGTTTTTACTTTACTTTTATGGTTTTTGTTTGGCACCGCTGCCAACAGTCATTTGACCGTTTTTTTACGGGTTTTTTGCTTTTTTGTATTAGTGCTGTACTTTTATTAAAGGTTATTGACTGTAAAAAGAGCAGATAAACCCGTAAAATTACAGTGGTTGTTCAATCTGAATTTACTTTAAAATAAAAACATCTATATTGATTCTGACTTTTCTACATCCAACTCACAGGTTTATCATTACTTTGAGAACAAAGATTATTAATTTACCCCTTTTAGAAGTGAAGACATCTGAAAAACAGGCTCAGGGCTGAACAGGTTAACAATAAACAAATGTCAAGTGAACTGAAACTGCCCTCTATTCGTTATGTTGTGCAGGCCCATCATTACTGCATTATTAATGCCATTGTGCCAGTCCTCCAGAGATATTTTGCAGATGAGGACCCCCGCCCTGACTTTCGGCTGAAGACGGAGAGGCAACACGGTGACGATCCGAC
This sequence comes from Pseudochaenichthys georgianus, assembly GCF_902827115.2. NCBI lineage: Eukaryota > Metazoa > Chordata > Actinopteri > Perciformes > Channichthyidae > Pseudochaenichthys > Pseudochaenichthys georgianus. The sequence continues at coordinate 981,983 of NW_027262480.1, forward strand.
CTCCATGCTGCTACTCTGGTTCAAACTGTATCCACCAAGCAATATGATTGGTCTCGACCTCCCCAAAAAAACCAACATCTGACTCTGTGTGAAAAGTATTTTTTAGATGTTCTGTCGTCATTTCCTGCGATCTTCTTCCTGCAGTCAGTCTTAATGGATATTAATACGGGAGTTTCTTTGACTATGTATAGGCAAATATGGGCGTTACGTGAAGCCCACAGAAGCTGCGCCGCATTTCAAGTTGATTGTCCCGGCGTAGGACGTGTGTGCGCAGTGTTTTATAAATCAGAATATTTGTGTGCGTATTTACTTGCTTTGTCCTACGTACGCCACCTTCCCACGTGAATCCTACGCCAAGTTTTATAAATGAGGCCCCTGAACAGAGAATACGAACTGCTGCCATCTAATGGAGATTCAATGAAGTCAGACTGAAGCATCCTTTGTGCTCCAGTCAGTCCTCTCAGTAAACACAGAGCTGAATCCAGACCAAAAGCACGCTGAAGGCTCTTTGAGCAGGTTGTCTCTCACTGATCCTGCTGTTATGTTACATGTTTGTTTTTCATGTATTGTGTCTTGATATTTGTTTATGTTGATGTTACACATGGAGCTGCTGTGATGCAAGTCACATTTCAGACTTGATCATTCAAGTATTATCGTATACAACAACGTTCTAACCATACAGGGCATTCATATTGTATTTTCTAAACAGGTTGTGATCTTTCATTTGGGGATAACAGTGTTAGGAATATATTGTGATGAAGTGCACACTGACCTGAGCTCCAGGGGTCTCTTTGTTCTCCTCCATGCTGCTCTCAGTGCTGCTTCTCCGGCTGGGTCTCTGTAATAAATCAACACAACTACAGCTGACACAAAACAAGACAACTCGATACAACCCACAGACACAACTAAACAAATCTACAGCTACTTCGTAGGTTCATAGCAGAGGTGAGAAGTAACTAAGTACATTTACTCAAGAACTGTACTTAAGATTCCAGTCTACGAGAATCTTAGGTTATATACGTGTTAGAGCCAGTATTTTGTTTTCATAAGAAAGGCCACCTAATTGTGACGTCTGTAGTCAACACACTATAAAAGACTGCACTTCCCACGGCGCCTGCTCTGACTTGTCATCTACTAATATATCACAGTAACTTGGATCAGTGTTTATTTAGTGAATTACCTTTGTTGTACAGCCTGTGATGGAACACTGTTTTATATGCTTGCTTTTATACTGTTTTAAACCGTTTTAATACTGTATTGATACCGTTTTTATACTGTTTTTACCCCTGACAGGAGCAGCTAGCTCGCATCAGCTCCGGTTAGCTCCTATTAGCTCCCGATAGCTCTTGTTAGCTCCCGGTGCGAACTCACCTGAACGAAGGTTGTTTTCCGGGATCCAGCCATCCCGGTGTCTCCCCCCGGTGTCCCGGTGTCTCCTGAGGCCCATAAACCCCATAAACCCTCCCGGTTCTCCGGTAAATCCTCCGGAGCTGCGGAGGCCATGGCTGCAGTCGAATAGTCCTTTAGCTTAGGAACCTTCCTAACCGAGTGAAATGACCCGGAAGTCCCTCAGTGGCAGCAGCCATGAGAAGTGCCCTTCGAATTCTCTAGAGATGATAGGAAAGGAGGTTTCAAACTTCCTTTATAACCTCCTTTAGCTTAAGAACCACTGGACCTCCCTCACAGAAAGGAGAGGAGAAAATGCTGCATTTGCCGTCAAACAACAGTCGGCTGTTCACGGAAACAACCGATTATGACCGAGAAATGATATCATGAAAGTTACGGTGCGCATTTTGAAACGTAGGTGGCAACCTATGGTGGCAACTTGCCAAAGTGCTTTGTTTTGAACGTTCATCAGTATTATAATCAAAAAGAGAAATATGAACGTTAGTTTTTACTGAAATTATCAAATAAAGTCAACATTTCAGTCTTTACTGAGCTGTGTGGGGTTTGTTCAACTTTTAAAATATGTTTGAATGGTGATATACACAGTGATAGATGTTAAGGACTAACGTTTATAATAAATACATTTATATTGATTTTAAGATCTTTTCATAGCTCATACAATCATACGTATTGGGATCATTTGTATCAATGTGGACCGGAGGGAGAGGGTGACGAGCATAGGCATGGGCTCAGAACAGTCTCATAATAACGACGCTGAAGTTGGCTTCCGATTCGGCAGTTCCGGGGAAAGTTAAGGGACATTTAATTTACAGCGCTGCGCGAACAATCCTCCGTGTTTGAACCTCTTAAATCGCTGCATAGCCGATTTATTTGGACTGGATTATCACACAGAGGCTAAAGATTCTTTATAACCCAGTTTGAGATTTGTGAAACCTTTATTCTATTTGTGAAAATACAAACAAGGGAGATTTCAGTGCTTTTTTTTACATGTAGACCACATTAGACCAGGTCCTGATCTAAAACCACTAGACCTACACTCATCAAATCTGGACTAGATTATCCCAGAGAGGCTAAAGATTCTTTATAACACAGTTTCAGAATGTGACTGGTGGTATGGAGTGTTCATTTCATGTCAGCATGTCACAGACTGGGAGGGGAGGTACTTGCTGACCACCTCCAGGAAGAGTGAGGCAGTAATAAAGCACTCTTTTGGTCTGACCTGGAACTTTGGATGCAACATTACCTGTAGCATCTAGATATAGGGTCAGCGGTGTCTTCTTTCTCAGGTGTTGCACAACTAGTTTACTCCGGTTTCAGAATACATAAACTATGTACTCCAAATGGGTCAACTTGAAAATGCTGTATGTACCCAGGCATCCTGCGATCATTTGAGTCACATTCCTTAATGATCATTTGTGTGAGGTACATCTCCATGAAAACATCCGCATGGATTCTTTTACCTCTTCTTACTTCTGAACGCATCACTTTGAGAACATTTTTGTTCAGACTGCGGCTTATGTTTCCTGAAATCAGTTCAGCAACAGGTGTTTTTTTAAGTTTACTGTAAAATACTTGACTCACGCCTTTATGCAGGGCTCTTGCCATTCTGCCTCTTCTTCTGTTTGCTGCTGGTCGGAATTTTGTCTCATTTGCTTTGTGTGCCATTTCCCCTCTTTGCAGCACAGATATTTTAACAAGGGTGTGTCCCACCGGCTCATTCGGCCCTGCAGGAAGGGAATGTACAAACTGCACAGATGTTTAAGTACGGACTTTTAATTGTCCTGCTCTTGGGAGTTTTTATGCGGTGACTCTTGAAGGCAAGTGAACAACAGGGATTTTTATCCCGGAAACTCTTGTACAACACGTCGGTCCACGGTTGCCTCAGTTTGTTTTAACCCGTCAAAGGAACAATCTTTTGCCATTTCTTTCGATTTACTGTTATTCTGAACCTTTTAGATCCGACTGGCAACTTCCGCCAATGTGTTTTGGTGCCTGTGTTTTTATTGTCATCTTGCTCCTCTTTGCAAATTCTGTTCTTCAGTTTCTGCCTCATTGATTTCTGTGTCCTCATCTGATAACTGGTCATCTACTTCAAGTCCACTCTGAGAAGACATCCTTTGTTGTTTGTCTTCTGCTTCATTCTTGTCTGTGTCCTCATCTGATAACTGGTCGTCTACTTCTCGTCCACTCTGAGAAGACATCCTTTGTTGTTTGTCTTCTCCTTCTTTATTTTCTGTGTCCTCATCTGATACCTTATTCTGAGTCATGCTCAGAGGCATGTCCTTTGTAAGACAGTCTTCAGAACATTCCCCTCCAACATCTCTCTCGTTTTGATTTGCCTCCATTACCTGAACTTCCTTCTGCTCTAATGATTGTTGGCGTTTATAGATCAAATCCCTCAATCCTTTTCGATTGTTGGTCCATACAACCCACAGCCAATGACGGCGTTTCTTATCATCATGACCAAAACGCATTATAGCGAGTTCCGACCAAATATATGACGAATGTCCTGTTTCTCTTTTGGTCATGTGACACTCTTCAGTCCTCGGACCAATGCTTCCATTCCACCAGCCATTGCCCATAAGTCTCTGGGCCCCGTTTCCTTTTTTAACTCTTCCCATTATTTTCAAATTGCCTCTAACCGAGGAAAAGGAGGAAAGGCAAAGCGAAATACTTTTTCTCAATATAAAAAGAGTTTGAAGTAAACTTTTTAGAAGCACATATAAGAAAAAACTGTGGCCAAATATGTAACACTGAGCAACATTAGTCATTTGTCATTTTAATATGTGTAATATTACATCACAGGAACAAATATCATTTGTTTGTAGTTTTAATTCAGTAACATTTCAGTTGATCAAATACTAACAAGATGAGCTCAAACGTAATTATCTAAACAGGTATATAATCAGGGGATTGATGATGACTTCAGCAGTGGCTTCCAGGAGGGTCCTGTTGACTTGCTTCACAGATTCAGCCTTGATGTCTTTACCCTCCTAGCAGGCAGATTCTACTCCCTCGGTTGCCTTCAGGCACACATATTTGTGGGTTGTCCTTGAAGAACTCCTCCAGAGCCATTTCATAGAGTGCTACATACGAGTAGATGTGGGCATGGAGAGCTCGCTTGTAGTGTTTGCATTTCAGGATTTGCCTTGTTGTGGCAGGACCATACACATCTGCTTCCATCCAGGCATCATCTATACCCGAGTTCTCCATGGAGGCACCAAGAGCTCTGAGGGCAGCCATGACGACATGCACCCAGTCTGGGAACAACCATCTGTTTCACGTCAGGTCTGGCATCTAGGAGCTGCACCACCTTCTCATAGAGGGCCATGTCAAAGGTAATGACTGTGGGGTGATCTTCCCCAACTGCCAACTTTCTCAGCTGATTTGCTTGCATGATCACAGTCAACAGAGTTGACCACTCGTGTGCCACCTCTGGCATTAGTGGCAAGGCTCCAACCTGTGTCAAGGGAAGGCTTTCAGACAACAGTGAGTTGTATCCTGCCCAGCCTGGAATATTGCTGGAAGTTTCTCCTGCTTTCATTCTGGAAAATGCAGATGCACCAACCCATCCTAGATGTGTCAGCTGATAGGATTCTGAGATCCCCTTGCTGATGGCAAACTGTGTAAAATAACCTTAAGGGATGACACTTCTCATATAGTAGGCTATGTGTGGTCCACAACAAATATCAGAAGAATATCAGAAGTCTGAAGAACAGGGCCGTTGCCATAGGAGACGAAAAACTGTGGTCGCACAGGGCCTCGCATAAGATTATTTATTTTTTTGCCTGAATTGATTTTATAGATATTTTATATTTATCTATAGAAAATAATGGTCTATTATAGAGTATTTGATGAAAAATAATCAAATCAATTTGTTTTTGTATACTTAAAAAAACTTTTCACAGGTCATTTTCGACCGACTCATGCATCGAAGGGTTAATGTTGTAAAATGTAGTACCTTTGTAACTACCACCATTGGATTTCTTGACCCTGAAAATGTAGGTTTAGAAGTTAAAATCAATGTTCCAGCTTATTTAGAAGCCGAGATATTACAAAACCTACATTTTACGGCGGCCATTTTGGAAATTTCAATATGGCCGCCATATAGACATCTGGGCAAATGGAAACATGGATTTTCTGATTCCTTATACAATACCCTTTCCAAAAATGTATAGTTTAGCAAATCCCCACAAAAATCCCACGAAAGTTAAAATCAAGTTATAATGAACGCACATTTAAAAAATGTTCCTATTGTTCTATAGAGAGTATTTCAAGATGCGCTGGAACAGACTGGGAAAAGAGGACTGGGTTAACATCAAATGGCAGCCTGGAAAGATAACCCACACCTTCCAGAAAGATGCCACCAGTTGTGGAGCCTTTGTCATGCAGGCGATTCAATGCAACATGTTGTGTTCATTAATAATAAAGCATTTTATTTTAAAGAGAAATTAAAAAACACGTCATAACGTCATGTTATTTTACCATCTGTCCAGATGGCCGAGATGACAGTGAAGGAATTTCCGAAAATTCCACAGACGTTTCACATCAAGTCATCAAAACAATCTCTTCAACATCTACGAAGAGACATGGCAGAAGACATTCTCAAAGGACCAGGTAGTAGCCAAAAATATGAAATGAATATATGGACGGCTTCCTGTAAATTGAACAGTAATACACCGGTTATTTTTTCAGTTTCAAAGGATGACTTCTGTTCCTTCTGTGGAACTGAGCACCTGCCCACCACTGCTGGTGATGCTGTTTGGGTGAGACTACATGATGAATTGTTTTGAAACTCCAGAAGATAATCTGAATAATAGATAATATATAGATCATCTGGAGTTAGATTTCAGGAATAACATAAAAGTAATGACATTTTGTATAATTGTATGCATTACAGTTTCCTTTTGTTTTTCTTATACTTTGTTAAAGTGTTAGCACAGTTCAGTAAACCTGAATAACAACAAGTATTTATATATAAAAAAAGTATAATCTCTATAAAATATAAATGAATATGCCTGCTTTACAAGTGTCCTACACTTTAAATGTGTTGTTGTATTTGTCCCCATGTAGATTCAGTGTGAAACTTGTGGAAGATGGTTTCACACGCAGTGCCTCGGAATGACTGCTGCACGAATACCCAAAAGAAGACCCTGTGGTATTGTGTGTTGTGTATCCTCCAAACTAAAGAGGCTAGAGGTGAGTTTGTGTAACTTTTACCAGAGGTACCAGGATTTGGGGAGGTAAGGCTTGTAGTTTGAACTACTACCACAGTAGAAGTAGTGCGCTTACAAACGGCATGTGGGGGGAAATCCAGCCCAGCCAGTGATTTGAAATCGGCAAAATGAAAGCTGAATTTGATACAAAACAAACAAAAATCCAGAAAAAACGTTGCTAAAGATTTTAGGCAACTGAAGTAATGATTAATAATCACCTGTCCATAGTTTTAAATTGTTATATTCTTAATTAAGATGTTAAATATATTTTCAATTACAGATTAAAGTAGTCACAGATGTTCATGATGTTTTCCATGTCTGACATTAGATTGTAGATTTGTTCATTAATATTAAAACGTTTTATTTTTCAATGTTAACTTTATTTCTGTCACAGTCTGCTCCATCATTCACCAGTAGTTTTCCATTCACCTGTCTCACCTGTTAACCACACCCACGTTTTTTCTCACTCTCTTCTGCACCCATTAGCTGCCAGTATTTAAACCCTCTCCAGACACACACCCATTGCCAGATCATACTTTGCCTTCATAGTCTTTCACGCGTTTGTTACTAGATTGCCTACCCGGTTCCGACCCTGCCTGTCCCCGACCTGCCTGCTCTGCCTGCTGTCTGACCCTGCCTGTACCTCCGTTGACCGCCTCGCCTGCTGTCTGACCCTCTGCCAGGCCCTGACTCACCTTCTGCCCGCCGTCCTCTGGTTCGTTTGCCTGCACATCATCCGGCTGATACTGTTCTGTTATCCCTCTGCTCTGGTATTATTACCAATAAAGTGCATTACCAATACTCCTTGGTTTCTCGAGTGCTGCATTTGGGTCCTTCATAAGATTGTGACCATTTTACTGTTTCATAGCTAATGAAAAAGTTGTTTCATGTCTTAATTTATATATAACATACTGTATATACAATGTGTAACATTGTATATACAGTATGTTATAATACATTATAAATATTCCCCAAAATTATTCCAAACCATATTCTTCCAAACTCTCTGCTGTAGTATGACCACCAGGAGACTATTGATGTGTGTAGTGAGTTTGGTAGAAATATACTGTATAATAGTGATTGAATATTATTGTATTTTCTTTTTTCGGAGTTGCACTTTGCAGACGGTCCCTGAGCACTCATTTCTTCTCCGGCTGCTGAAAGAGACCAATTTAATGTGTCCAGCTCGGAGGACGGCGCATATTGGCTTTTTTTGATCAACATGTGATTGTAGTTCGTTGTCAACCTTACCACGGTACATAGGAGACGTAATTTGTGTCTGAATAACGTTTTGTTCATGAGTTATTGATCCGTGAAATCAGAATCTGCCAATATCGTTCTAACTTTACTCAACTGGCACGGAAACCGTAGTTTCGGTTATACACCGGTGGTTTCTGACTTGGCTCGTTGTCAGCCGGTAACCAGCTGCCCCAACACACTCTCACTCCCTAAGCGTCCAGGAGCGACGTTTGGTCAGTGTCCGTGGCGTCCAGTTGTGACGCTCCGAGGCTCCTTCAGCGTCATAAAGGGACGCAAATAGCTTTCAACTGATTGCAATGTATTCCCATCTGCGGCGGGATTTGACGCTCATGGAAGCACGGCATTCGTTTGTGTCGGCTGCCCTTAAAGGTAATGTGAGCATCCATTCTCATTGGATAACGGAGAATTGTACACCCGGAAGTAAGTGTTCCTCTTACTGTCGATTGATTTCACAGTGATATCTGCACTACTCATCGACTAAAAAACACCAGATTATCCTTGTTAATTACACAACATTGATTGGCTTAAATTGTGTGCAATGCTTTTTTATTTAAATATTTTTTCGGAGTAAAGGATGGCAGAAGACACTACACTACCCAGGTTAAATCAGCTTTCTTTGGTGCGTTTATTGTCAGACAACACCTGTGTTTTCATATATCTAAAACACTTCACCGTGGACTAGAGGTCTAAGACTTGGTTCTGTTTACGGAGCCCACGGTTCATTCCCCTGTCATGAATTTTATAGTTTGAAACACCACTTTTTCCAGAGTTTTCATTAGATATGGGGATAGGATCTGTTTCCTGATGCATCTGTTCACATCTTTTGTCTTCAGCTATGTTCGTTCATTTTCTGTTTTCATAATGTCTCTTGAATATCTTTGACTAATCCCTGATCCCGCCCTCTTTAAGGCTCTTCTTATCAATAGCCAAACCCTTCCTCTGTCATCGAGGGTCTTTTACCAGATGAAGGATCTTGTTTGGAAATTACTTCCGAGAGGTCCCTCCCTCCTCTCACTCAAATATATTTTGGTCATTAAGGTAAAAACTAAAAAACTCTTTGTAGTTCCTTTTCTGTTCACTAGTTTAAAAACAGAATATTAGAGGAAGGTACACAGACTGTTTGGATGTAAGTGGGTAGTGGTGGTTTAATGGATAGTGAGGTGGGCTGTGAGTTCAAATCCCACCTGGCACACCACCACTAGTGTGCCCTTGAGTAAGGCACTTAGTTACTCCAGGGAGAATGTCCCTGTAATTGTAAGTCGCTTTGGATAAATGTAATGTAATGTAAGATATTTATATATATAGATATAGAAAGATATTTTGATCATTCAGTTAAAGACTAAAAACTAAGAAAAACGTTGCAGTTCCTTTTCTGTTCACTAGTTTACAAACAGAATATGAGAGGAATGTACACAGACTGTTTGGATGTAAGTAGGCTAATGAGTTTCAAATTCAGCAAAAAGCAAGTCACATTTCTGTGGATGATGGAAACACTTTCTGACAAGACATTATTTAGTAAAAGTTAGTAAATATATCTAAACCAAAAACGCAAAACACTTTAGATGTATCTTTAACAGATGTGTAAAGTAACTAAGTACATTTACTCAAATACTGTACTTAAGTACAATTTTGAGATACTTGTCCTTTACTTTTGCTACTTTTTACTTTTACCCCACTACAGTTCAGAGGTTAATTGTGTACTTTTACTCCACTAAATGTATTACAGATCTGGATGAATGATGTGAAATATAATCAAGTGTTGAGTCAGACTTTAGTTCCACCTGGAGTAAATCCACCAGCTACCCTGCAGTATACAAAGTACTTCAGACTAGCTGCACCTTTACCAGCTTTGAGAACACTTTCATGATCAATCATTATATTCAAAACATATTAAAAAAAATGTATTACCACAAACAAAAACATTGTTCCCAATGTTTAAAATCTGTCATACCAGTCCCATATTTATATGTATTTTTATTATTATTATTATTAATAATGTAATTATTATTTATTTTAATACCGTTCGTTTTTTCTATTTGTTCGCAACAAGGGGGCAGTGAAGTGTCGTGTATATATATATATATATATATATATATATTATAATACATATATAATATATAATATAACAATAGTTGAAAAAAAGAATATATTTAATTCTTAATTTGATAATTCTTACTTTAGTAAAAAATAGTTTTTATATTACATTTCTTTATATATATTTCTTCAAGGTAGTTTTTGTGATTGAATTATATATTATATTATGTTTTATTTGATATATTTAATTATTATTTTCTTATTTTAATTATTTATTCATTTTTACATCATTTTATTCTTACTATTTTTTTCATTTTCTCATTTTCTTATTTTACTTATTATTTTATTATAAATGTTATTTGAAAACACTATCATATTAATAATAGTGTTTTCAATCACAAAAAACAAAAATTCCAAGATTTTCATATCTTTCATTATTATTTTATTTGAATATTTTTATTTTTAATTTCTAATGAGTTTCTTTAAATTATTTAATTTACATTTTTTTGTCCAATTATTTTTACGTCAGTCAGTTAGTTGTCAGTAATCCCATGATGCATTGCGGCGGTAGCTTCCAGTCCTCAGAAGCTCCAAGTTGCTAACAGACGTTGATGCAGATTTTATACCGAATGTAATGTGTTTAAGAGGCTTTAAGAGATACACAAAGAGTTAGTTTATCCCCGGAGGGTGATTTATCCGTGCTTTCATCCGTTAAACCGTGTTTTTGTTGCCTCCCGTTCTTTGTTCGTAGCTTTTTATACCACGTGGCTGTTCGGTAAACATAAGTAAAGGCATTAAAGGGAGATTAGTGTGTTTAACGGCAGTGTTTTATCAAGGAGAAGAACGACTGAAGAACCAGGACGAAGAGGAGAGAGAGAGAGGTAACATCCTTCAGAGACAGAGAGAGAGTGAGTGTGTGTGTGTGTGTGTGTGTGTGTGTGTTTTAATGACTTTGTAGACTGCAGGGTAGCTTGTGAATTTAATCCAGGTGGAACTAAAGTCTGATTTAACACTTGATTATATTTCACATCATTAATGCAGATCGGTAAAGTAACTAAAGGTATTAAATACACGTAGTGGAGTAAGAGTACACCATTTACCTCTGAACTGGTCTAAAAGTACAAAGTAGCATTACATAGAAATACTCAAGCAAAGTAAAAGTACCTCTAAATGGTACTTAAGCACAGTTCTTGAGTAAATGTACTTCGTTACTTCTCACCTCTGCTATGAACCTACGAAGTAGCTGTAGATTTGTGTTGTTGTGTCTGTCGGTTGTATTGAGTTGTCTTGTTTTGTGTCAGCTGTAGTTGTGTTGATTATTTCAGAGACACAGCCGGAGAAGCAGCACTGAGAGCAGCATGGAGGAGAACAAAGAGACCCCTGGAGCTCAGGTCAGTGTGCACTTCATCACAATATATTCCTATCACTGTTATCCCCAAAAGAAAGATCACAACCTGTTTAGAAAATACAATATGAATGCACTGTATGGTTAGATATAGCTTAGATCGTTGTTGTATACGATAACACTTTATTGGTCAGATCAAGTCTGAAATGTGACTTGCATCACAGCAGCTCCATGTGTAACATCAACATAAACAAATATCAAGACACAATACATGAAAAACAAACATGTAACATAACAGCAGGATCAGTGAGAGACAACCTGCTCAAAGAGCCTTCAGCGTGCTTTTGGTCTGGATTCAGCTCTGTGTTTACTGAGAGGACTGACTGGAGCACAAAGGATGCTTCAGGCTGACTTCATTGAATCTCCATTAGATGGCAGCAGTTCGTATTCTCTGTTCAGAGCATGCTTTGGGTCCCAGATGATGTTGTTGGACAGCCTCTCAGGTTATTATGGTCTGCTGAGTCAGGAAGTCTCTGACAGGGTGGACCAACAATCTTTGAGCAGAGTTGTAACAGGTGGATCAGTTTTGATTTTAAAGCTGCTGACAAACACTTGTACCAGGTAGCTTTGCAGTACTGCAGAACAGACACGATCACAGATGAAAAGAACAACTGAAGAGTTTCTCTGCTCGTCCAAAAAGACCTAAGGCGGCGGAGAAAATACATTCTTTGTTTTGTCCTTTTGCACAGATATTCAATGTGCTCTTTCCATGACAGCAGGTGGTCAATCATTACACCCAAGTATTTGTATGAAACTCCCTGCTTGATTTGATCTGTGTGGATGACAATGAGGACTTTATGGGAGTCAGATGGTGAGCCAAACACGATTTCCTCAGTTTTCTTGGTGTTGATCTGAAGAGCATTGTTATCAGTCCACTCAACCACCTGATTTACAGCCTGTTGCTGCAGATCAGCGTCGTCTGTGTTACTTAGCAGAGATGTTATTGCAGTATCATCAGAGTACTTAATTATGGATTGATGTGGTGTGTTGGTACGACAATCATCAGTGTAGAGCAGGGGTCTCTAACACGTCGATCTGCAGCTTTTCAGTAGCTCGCCGCTCGCAGGTTCACAGACTGTGTAGAAAAAATCCGACGACAATAAATGCACCTGAATCTGTCCGTGTCGCTGCGGCTCAGACACACATGGAGTTATGTTTCAAAAATACTTGCGTTATCGTCATGTCAGGTTTTTGGTGGATTTAATCAAGTCTGGGAGTATGAATGTCCTCTTGCTATTTTCAGTTGATAAATACTTGTGTAAAGTTTGTGAAGGCAGGAGGAAAGATTCCGCGATCACCGTCTCCTCTGTTCCTCCAAATCCTGCCCCCTCCCTAAAAATAATGAGTGACAGGCTGATAGAAACTTTATTATTCACTTAATCACTGATTGAGATGATATAGCTAACTTAAGCTCATACATTCATGGGATGTATGTAACAGTAAGACAGAGAATAAGTGTGCACCCACATGCAGTATTTTTGTTTTTATATGCTGTAAATACTCCTGTTGTCTGCTGCGTTCAGACCAGTGGCGTAGCCAGGAATTATTGTGTGGGTGGGCCTGGAGAAATGTAGGTGGGCCAGGGGGAGACATATTAAGCGTGGGGTCTGAGCTGAAACTTCATTAATGATTTTAATGATTTTTTTAATGCACTAATAGAACATAAGCATAACTTAGCAGTGAAAACATAGGCACGGCAGCCTCAGAATGTGTGTAAAACTGACATCCACATGGGGTACACAATGGTACTACTACTTTTATCGATAGTGCTTATGCTTATGCTCCAGGTTCAGTACCAACCACATCATAAAGTACGCGGACGATACAGCAGTGGTGGGACTCATCAGGGACAACAAGGAACAGGCCTACAGGGAGGAGGTGAAACATCTGACAGACTGCTGTAACACCAACAACCTGATCCTGAAAAAGCACTGTCACCCACCACTCCACATCAACGGCACAGCAGTGAAGACTACAGACAGACAGCACCAAGTTCCTGGGGGTGCACATCACAAGCAGTCTGACCTGGTCCACTCACACCACATCACTATTTAAGAAGGCACAGCAGCGCCTACACTTCCTGCACAGCTCCCCCCTCCCATCCTCACCACGTTCTACAGAGGAACCTAGAGAGCGTGCTGACCATCTCCATCTGGTCGAGAGACTGCAACGCCAAAGACTGGAAGTCTCTGCAGAGAGTGGTCAGGACAGCAGAGAAGATCGTCGGAGTTTCTCTCCCTCCCATCAGAGACACCGCTCAGAAACGCTGCTTGACAAAAGCCCAGAACATTTTTAAAGACCCCACTCATCCTCACCATGCTCTGTTCTCCCTGCTGCCCTCCGGCAAGAGGCTCCGCAGCATTAAGAGCAGAACAGCCAGATTCTGCAATAGCTTTTTCCCCCAAGCCATCAGACTGCTGAACAGCAAGCAGACCAGTAACATAAAGATTATATTACGCTGTGTAAAGAGCACTTATTTGTTATATAGTATGTCTATTTTATTTATATGTATAGTAAGTCTTTATATTTTAACCGCACACTTTATCTTTAATTTTATCAGCACCACGTCACTATTATTTATTTATATGTACAATTTTAGCAAGTTGTTATATTGTCCTGTTCCTGCAGCCAGTACAACGACATTTCGTTTTAATAGTACACTCTGTGTCTCGTTGAAATGACAATAAAGTATTACATTGCATTTAGCTGACGCTTTTATCCAAAGCGACAATAAGTACATTCGACCAGGAAGACACAACCTTGAAGAAAACAGAATCATAAAGTACATCAGGTTTCATAGAGCCAAGCATTTCAAGTGCTACTCAACTGGCTGTAGATAAGCCAGCCCTTTATTAGTATATAAGTGCTCTGTTAGCAGTTCTTTGTTAGTAATTCTATCCTCGAGGTGGAGTCGAAAGTTTTCAGTCTGGAAGGTGTGGGAGCTTTCTGCCGTCCTGATGTCAATGGGAGCTCATTCCACCATCTTGGAGCCAGGATAGCAAACCCACGTGTTTCTGCTGATGGGAACTTGGGTCCCCCTCGCAGCGAGGGTGCAGCGAGTCGTTTGGCTGATGCAGAGCGGAGTGCACGCGCTGGGGTGTACGGTGTAACCATGTCCTGGATGTAGGAAGGGCCAGATCCATTCGCAGCATGGTACGCAAGTACCAGTGTCTTGAAGTGGATTCTAGCAGTTACCGGAAGCCAGTGGAGGGAGCGGAGGAGCGGAGTGGTGTGGGAACATTCAGGAAGGTTGAAGACCAGACGAGCAGCTGCATTCTGGATGAGCTGCAGAGGTCGGATGGCACATGCAGGTAGACCAGCCAGGAGGGAGTTGCAGTAGTCTAGGCGTGAGCTGACGAGAGCCTGGACCAGAACCTGCGTGGCTTTCTGGGTCAGCTGGGGACGCGTCCTCCTGATGCTGTAGAGCGTGTATCTGCAGCAGCGGGTTGGAGCAGCGATGTTTGCAGTGAAGGACAGGTTGTTATCTAGGGTCACAACAAGTATGTCTATGTCTTATCGATCCGGTCCTTTAACATTACTTTTATCAGTTCTTTTGGAGAAAAAAATAAGGTAAACAAATTGTGAACAAAACTAACATTGCTTTTTATTTCAATTAAATACATAATATTTCACATCAAAAGAAACGACAATGTTTTAACAAATCGTATTAAATAATCTGATGACAGAACTGTAAACAGAACAGCTGAGACTTTAACAAACTAAATAACTCCGTTACCTCTAATCATTAACCCATGTTTGTATAATGTAGTTAACTCCGTGTGTTGCTGCGAGCATACATAACACCTGACGTGGAAACGTTACTCGTGGATGGGGGGGGCTACAGAGCTACTAGAAAGACAGTTGAACCCGGTGCATTCCTCCGTCTGGATGTGGAGCACTTTTGATAAATGACAAATAGCTCGTGTTACCGCCCTTAAATGCTGAACTCTTATTGCACTTTTGGTAACGAGTATTGTCCACATCGACACGGCTATAGTTTAACCACACCTCGGAGCGCGTTCTCTCGGCCATCTCCTCCGTGTGTGTGTGTTGCTGCATGTAGCAGCTGCGTGTGTGTAAACTGCCCCGCCCCCTCGCTCATTCACTCACGGCAAAAGTTACTTTACTTACTATAAAAACTCACGGTAAAACAATGCACTCCCTATTCCATTGTCATGAAGGTGGAATCTAACTATATCCAGAATACGTTTTATTGGATTTTATTTTTGCATCCATCCCCTGTCGGCCACTAGATGAACTGCAGTTTGTGGCACTTCCTTCTGGGCTTCCCGGCTCTGCGCTATGAAGCGCTGATTGGCTGTGGGTGGGCCAGACGTGCATGTGCACAGCTACGCCACTGCCCACACAGCCACTGGTTCAGACTCAAGTCCTGTTTGTGATGCCACATTCAGGACATTCAGTGTCTGCAGAAGTATTAGTTTTTGAGGATGGAACAATTTCACACACAGATACAGGGAGGCTAGACCTATACAATTGATTTATTATGGTTTATAATTTCATGTCAAGACGAAGAAAAATAAGAAGATGGCTGAGCTGTTCAGTGTCAATCCTGTGGAGATGGAGGTTATCCATCTCCAAAATCAAGTTCAGCTTAAGTCTCGGCAAAACATTTCTGGAGCCTTAGACCCAGAAAACTATAAGAACATTCACCAAGCAGCACTGAAAATGTCTGCTTTATTTGGTTCTGTTCTACAGACCTTTGTGAAGCAGCTTTTTCTGACATGAATGTCATGAAATCTAAATACAGAACAAGACTGACTGATGAACATTTAAATGACTCTATTAGAGTGAACCTAAGTGGGTACACTCCAGGATACACCTCTGGTGGACTCCATGCAGTGCCATTCATCTCACTAACTGTGAAAAAGAGTGAATGCCACTTATTTTACACATGTGCCATAAGATGCTTGTAAGGTGGTGATTAAGGTGATGGATTTACTATGTGGGCCATAATAAGAAGTGAAAATGTTCTGTCCTTGATGTGTGCTTTTGGTGTATATCTGTGGTGTATGTGTTTCTTGGCTGTGTTTTGGCACCACCTTGTGGTGGTTGGTTGACACTGCTGCTTGCTAGTGGTTTTTTCGATTCCTGTTGCGAGGAGAACTAACTTGTTTGTTTCCGAGTGTGCTCCACGTGTAGCTTGGGTTGTTTTGGGTTGTTTCATGAACGGACGTCTGCTCTCCATGGGCTGTGCTTCGTATCCCCAAACAGGCGAAAACCTACCAGTTTCACCCACTGTCTCTGCCACCTCCCTCCATGCCCGGTTCCTCCGGTTTGTATCCCGTTAATAGTTCTGGTCGTAAAGAACCGGGTGATTTGCTACCGTAATTTCTCGTTTGGAATATGAGGAAATGAACAGCGGTCTGGCTCTCCCTGCTTACACGCGGTTTGATTGGCTAGCGCTTCTACTGTCAGATTTGCATAAAAGGGATTTGATTGGCTGACGCTTCCAGCTCAGCTTCAAAAGTTGAACATTGCTCAACTTTTGAATCCTGGAAATCCTGGAAATCTTCGCTTCGCTCCCCCACAATGCAGTTCGGTGAAAAGCGAGGCAAAGTGACGTCACCCCCATTCAAAGTCAATGGGCAGAGAAGTGTTGGAAGATGTGTTTAAAGCTGCTGTGTGGACGTACCGTTATTGTCCGACAGGCTGTGGCTTAATGGGAATATGTTGTATGTAAAATGTTTGTTTGTAGGAATGCAGTGAGTATTCTTTGCAGCTAAGCTACTAGCGGCTAGGCTGATTAGCTTCTCAGTTTGTGTGCCGTAGCTAATTGTGTGAAGTATTCTGTTTATTTAGCTCGTCAGTCGGGCAGTCAATAATAAACTGTTATGTCTGTATTGTCTTTACAGTTTCACCAAGTAAAGAGACTTCAGTAAAACTGACAACTGTGCTGGAGTTTTCTTTCAAACGGTTTAACTGGATGGATAGCTATCTCAGTGCTAGTGAGACCCTCACAGAAAACATTGTCTTTTTTTCTTGGACATGTATGGGAATTTTCAGTGATGCACTGAGAATGTGTATGTGACGTTTTCTTGGACCTTGATGTGAAGTTAAGATTTTTGATAAGCTTTGGGTGTTGCAATTTCACACGTAGGAATGATGAGTGCTAGTGAATAAATGTAAGCGATGTGATGCAAGTAGCTCTTGGCCACTTTCCTTTTTTCAAAGTAGCTCTCAGATGAAAAAAGGTTGGAGACCCCTGGTGTAGAGAGTAAGGCAAGGCACTAGGGCTGTGCGATTATGGCAAAAATCATAATCACGATTATTTGGGTCAATAATTGATATCACGATTATTCATTGACCATTTATTGAACTTTAAAACAAATAATATTTTACCAATAAACAAGATCAACAAATATGTTGGAGCGCACTTCCAAAACCATACTAAACATATATTAATATGATAAATAAAAATAAATTTGACCAAAATAAATTAAATCAAATATGTTGCAGTGCACTGTCACAACCTGAAAACTCCTTAACATATTCAACATATTCCACTCAGTTAAACGTTGAAGGCTGGCCAACCGTCATGGTCCAGAAGTAACAGGAAATAAATGTTGAACTACAATTTAAGACCAAATAAAAATGTTTTGGCCACCATGGCAAATGCTGGTAGGGCTGCTCATGTCATCTCTTAAAGATTTTTTGCAAGAAACACCAGCCTGTTTACATGGTCTGGTTTCAGAGATGAGCGCAGGCAGGTGACAATATTGCCACCTGTACTGAAGACCCTCTCTGAAGAGGAACTTGTGGCAGTGCTGCCACATATGACACAGGAAAAAAAGAAAAGACTCTGAACCCTTTCTTTGCCATTATATAAAAATAGTGTTGCTACAAAAGTATAAATTAGGCTTCCTAATAAGACAACTCAGATCTGAAGCTACTCAGGAATCTGCTGCAACAGTGCAATTAAAAAAAGACAAAATTAATAGAATCAAACCCTTTTTTTGTTGCATTTTAGTAGAGTATAAAAAGAAATGCCTTTTTTAAAATAGGATGCAAGCAACACTAGCTTCTTAACCTGAATTGATAATATACTATAATCAATTTAAAACAGAACAGATCTTAATGTTTGCATTCTTATACCATTTTGTACAATAATTATAATGAATAAGTTCAAACAAACTAAAACTTACAGCTGATTAATAACGGTATCTAACTTGAGTTTTAATTATATCAAAAACCTGTTGAAATGCTACTGTTATTTTTACTGTCCCCCAAAAGCGCGTCGGCAGCCTCCAGGAATGCTTCTTTCACAATTTCGCCGTCTTTGAAAGACTTCATGTGTTTGGCAAGAATGTGACTGACACGAGAAGATGCTATTGTAGCAGCCTTGCTCTTGTTGTTGGGCCTGGTGAAAATGGACTGCTGTGCATTTAGCGGTCCTTTCAGGCCCCTCCCCTTTTGGGAGCATAGGGCAGAATTAGCAGGGAATTCCGTCTCGTAGCGTTTGTGTATTCTTTTGAAATGCCGCTCCTAAATTACCCTTCTTCGATAAAGCCACGCTCTCATTGCAGATGAGACAGATGGACTTTGAATTGGAATAGATAGAAAAATAATCATCCTCCCACTCGGAGTGAAAATTATATATTTTGGGCTTTTTTGCTTCTGCCATAATTGCGGTCTTGTGAGTGCGGACTGTCACTCCTGTTGACACGGACAACATCAGCGAAATAGTGCCCACTGCCCACCAGCCACGTCCGACACATGGGGTGACGCCGGCCAATCACAAAGCTTTGATGCGTTTAAGTGCATTATTCTGGCACAGGAAGATTATGTTACAGGACATTAACGAT
Organism: Pseudochaenichthys georgianus; assembly: GCF_902827115.2. Classification (NCBI taxonomy): domain Eukaryota; kingdom Metazoa; phylum Chordata; class Actinopteri; order Perciformes; family Channichthyidae; genus Pseudochaenichthys; species Pseudochaenichthys georgianus. Next base: position 1,001,128 of record NW_027262480.1, read on the forward strand.
AAAACAGAATATTGTTGTTCTATTTTTAGACACATCTCGCGATGGACTAGGAATCTCCCCGCGACCCTTCTTTTTTAACGTGTTGCTCGCGCTGAACACTCACAACACATGTCACTCCCACGTGGCCGAGTGGGCTTTTAGGGAGGGGCGAAAGCGCACCCAGCAAAATAATCGTATTTTGTCAATTTCATAATCGTCGCAAGCCGTAATCGTGATTAAAATACGATTAATTGCACAGCCCTACAAGGCACATTTATTTATACAGCACCTTTCAAAGTGCTTTACAAAAACATTAAGAAATTGGCCTTAATTAAGGACTGTTTTTAACAGTCATTAAAAAGCAAAGATAATAGAATAAACATTAAAAGACAAAATACATGAATAAGAGTTGCAGTGCAAGATATGAACAGCTCAATTAAAAGCAGCGGAAAAAATAAAAGTCTTCAGCCTGGATTTAAAAGTAGTCAGAGTTGGAGCGGACCTGCAGGTATCCGGGAGTTTGTTCCAGATGTTTGGAGCATAATAACTGAACTTCACCATGTTTAGCTCTGACTCTGGGGACAGAAAGCTGACCAGAAGAGCTGAGAGAACTGGATGGTTCAGAGTTTAGCACGAGGTCAGAAATGTATTTTGGGCCTAAACTAGGGATGCACGATATTGGTTTTTTGAAACCGATACTGATAACTTCCTGCTTCTCAAGACCGATACCGATAACCGATAATAATATAATATATATATATATATATATATATAATTATATATATTAAATGTACCTGTAATCTTTGCACACCTGGTGGTAAAAAAAAGACTAGTAGTGAGCAAATTACATGAGCATTACTACTATGAACAAAACAAAACCAAGAACAGTTTTGACTCTTCAAAGTGACCATATTTATTTTCCCAAATAAAGTTCTTGCCTTTTTCAAAAGCCTCGTCGATAGGTAAAAGCCCCGGTGCCTTTGCAGCTAGTTTAGCAGCGCAGGCGTCTTCGTACGCTTTTAACACACCATCGTAGCGATGGGGATGTTTCAGGTGACTAATCAGGTTGGAAGTATTATCTCGTTGCCTTTTTCCCTCCTCGTGGAACTTCTGCATTTGTTAATACAAATAGCAAGTGAACTATCTAACTCTGAAACTTTGAAATAGTCCCATACTACCGACGACATGTTTGTTTACTGTCCTGGCTTCACGGCCGCACACCATTTACGTCACAGCCAGGCACGAGTTAGGGAGCGCTGGATTTGGGAAAAACTCCCCTCTTCCTAAACCACTAATACCACAGTACTGGCAAAACGGGAGGAGCCGAGTGAAAAACAAGCGCCCCTCAACCCAATCCACCCACACCGCAGTATTTTTTTCTTTTTTTTTACCCAAAAAATATATTGTATATTATCGGGGTTATTAATACTGTTATCGGGTTTATCGGGATGACGTCAAAATCCCTAATATCGGACCGATAATTATCGTGCACCACTAGCCTAAACCATTCAATGCTTTATAAACCAGCAGCAGTATAGTAGTAATCAGCGGCGAACCGCTTCAACACGTGTATTTCGGTTTATTCACGGCATTAATTTTGTTATTCTACAATATTGTTGTTTTATAGTTAATGTATATAACAATTTGTGTTCTTTGAAATTGAAAAGGATATTGCATTGTGTTTGTTACTTTCGCTGCAGTTGTATATGTCTTAAGTGTAATTTGGCTTGGCTTCCTATTTTTTTATGGACATGCTTTTATTTTGAAGGAGAGTTAGCGCTGTTGACAGGAAGTTGTTGTTGCTATGGAAACAACGTGTCGGAGATTAACGGAGAAAATAAACAATAACGTTTATGGTTAAGTGTTAGCACCCACGAACAGGCACAAGCTCTTACGTTGATATTGGAGATTTTAATAAATTCAATCACAAACAAAAAAAACGAATATCCAAATAACGAAATTGAAACCCGAATAGTACTCCAACGAACGAATATTCTGATATTCGGGTACAGCCCTAGTGTGATCCCTAACATACTGTTGGAACCAAGGTAACACAGTCTCCAGGCGACATTGCTTCATGTCACCGAGCACTATTGCCGGTGCATCAGGGTGGCTGAGTTGCAGCTCGTGAACACGGTCAGCGATGGAGCTTGTAAATAAAACTTTTGGCACGTAATTGATTTCCCTCATTGTAGCGACCAGAGAGGGGGGGGGATATATATCCAGTCTCTGATAGTGTTACGTTATTATGAGAGTGCTCTGTTAGATTCTGAAATGGTATATATTTATATAAATATATATATGTGTGTGTCCGCATCTGTAGCCTGTTATTTCATTATACCGCACTGTGAATCAATTAAAAGTAAATATGTAAGTGGTCATGAACACATCTGTCCATCAGACAGAGGCTGCTGTGTGCCTCCTGTCATCATTAATGGACGTCTCTTTAAAATGACCGCTCAGAGGAGAGGAGTTCTCATTTCTCTAACCGCCTGCTGCTTCCCCTCCTCTCTCCTCGGCTCCCCTCCTCGACTCCTCCGTTCGCATCTCCTGTGGGCGGGACTAAGTCTCGAGGATAGGAGTCGAGGATAGGAGGGGAGTCGAGGAGGGGAGTTAGAGAAATGAGAAAGGGCCCTGGTGTATGTCCTGAGTGTGTCCACTTTGTTGCTCAATGAGCGCAGGTTTTTGAGAATGATGGATAGAAGTGGTGGCCGGCTGAATCTCCGCCGTAGGCGATTCTGAACGCCTCCCCTCCTTCCTTGTCTCTTCTTCCTGCTGCTTAGAAACATCTAAGCGGCTCCCGAGGGATGTCATCCAATATTGAAGAGCACAGATGGCTTGATGTATTCATATGAGGCTGATCGCATTGTAGCTCCAGCATAGCCTCACGGCTGTAGCAGCATAGAGGCCGGGGCTACTCGCCATACTTATTTGTGCTGTCACTCAGGTGTGTCTTGGAAAAGTTGTATGGCCAGACATGGTCTGCAGAAGGCAAATGTAATCCACAGGATCAAAAGCATGGTCCCTCAAAATGACGTTTCATACAGACGAGACAACGTTTAGACAATAATTAGACCAAACAAACAAAACACAAGACGAACGGAGCATACTGAGACGCGCAGTGACAGGATGCTGTCTCCCTCCATCTCCTGTATATACCAGAGGTGGGAGTAAGTCATACATGTGCAAGTCTCAAGTTACTAGGGTGAGAGTCAAGAAAGTCATACCAAATTCTGATGAATAACCACAGTTTCCACATTTAAATCAGTGGTTATGAAAAGTAGAGTTTTATTTTCAACATTAGCAACAATGGAGAGTGGGGCTCTGAAATCATAATATGGGGAATAATCAGGCTGTTCGATGTGTGTGTGTGTGTGTGTGTGTGTGTGTGTGTGTGTGTGTGTGTGTGTGTGTGTGTGTGTGGTGTGTGTGTGTGTGTGTGTGTGTGTGTGTGTGTGTGTGTGTGTGTGGTGTGTGTGTGTGTGTGTGTGTGTGTGTGTGTGTGTGTGTGTGTGTGTGTGTGTGTGTGTGTGTGTGTGTGTGTGTGTGTGTGTGTGTGTGTGTGTGTGTGTGTGTGTGTGTGTGTGTGTGTGTGTGTGTGTGTGTAGAGGTGTGTGTTGTTAAAACGTAGCAGCCTGCGGTCGCCCTTAAGCTGTTCTAATGAAGGTAAACACAGCGAAGTAAACCGTAAAAGGCACAGCTCTTTGCAGCTGGTGCTGCTCTTCTCAGATTCTGCTGAGTTTCACGTTACTGCCTCCTGGTGCTGCAGAGATTTCATGAAGTGAAGGAGGTTTTCCTTCTATAAAACAGCTGCGGGCAGCAGATATTGTGAGAGTCCTGGACATGAATTCATAGATCAAGGCAGACTGGTTCACAGACTCACCTGTTTTGCCGATCCGGTGCTTAAACAAATGGCTCTACACCCCTGGCAGAAATGTCCCTAAAATGAAGTCCGACTTCGAAATATATCTCAAATAATGTATGGACTGCTATTTCCCCACATAAACATAACAGTCTGCAATGAAACGTCTGTCTCCTGTGCACTCCACTTCCTACTTGGCGCACTGGTAACTTTCTCCACTCTTTTTTTTCATTGCCTTTTGGGCTTCGTACAATACAAATGCAAATATTTTATTTTAGAAAGTAAAGTCCTTTCGAGTCATCTGTCTCAAGCCTAAGTCAATGCTCAAGTCATGAATACCAAGTCAAAGTCAAGTCGAGGATTTTATCAATGTTAGTCAAGCAAGTCTCAAGTCCAAAAATATGTGACCCGAGTCAAGTTATGTGACTCGAATCCCCCACTTCTGGTTTACAATGTGGTTAGAATGTTGCTGTATCTAATATACTAAACACAAACGGCTAGTAAAAGTAGTATTCCGTTAAGTCAAGGTTTATATTAAGTGAGTTTTTATTGTGTTAACTGTATATGTATTTATGCTCTTTCGATTCACTTTCTCTCTTTCTTTGTCTGTCTGTTCTAGAAACCGAAAGGAAGAGAGAGACGTCACAGCTGTCAGCAATGTGACAAATCCTTTACAAGATCTAGAGATGTAAAGCGCCACCTGCATATTCATACTGGAGAAAAACCGTACAGCTGTGAAGAGTGTGGGACAACATTCATTCAATCAGGTGCTCTCAAAAGACATCAACGTATTCACACTGGAGAAAAACCGTACAGCTGTGAAGAGTGTGGGATAACATTCACTGAATCAGGTAATCTCAAAAAACATCAACGTATTCATACTGGAGAAATAACATACAGGTGTGAAGAGTGTGGGACAACTTTCACTGAATCAGGTCATCTCAAAAGACATCGACGTATTCACACGGGAGAAAAACCATACAGCTGTGAAGAGTGTGGGAAAACTTTTGCTACATCAAGTGGTCTCAAAACACATCAACGTATTCACACAGGAGAAAAACCGTACTGGTGTGAAGAGTGTGGGAAAACGTTCACTACATCAAGTTCTCTCCAAAAACATCAACGTATTCATACTGGAGAAAAACCGTACTGGTGTGAAGAGTGTGGGACAACTTTCACTGAATCAGGTCATCTCAAAACACATCTACGTATTCACACAGGAGAAAAACCGTACTGGTGTGAAGAGTGTGGGAAAATGTTCACTACATCAGGTGCTCTCCAAGACATCAACGTATTCACACAGGAGAAAAACCGTACAGCTGTGAAGATTGTGGGAAAACTTTCACTACATCAGGTGCTCTCAAATCACATCAACGTATTCACACTGGAGAGAAACCGTACTGGTGTGAAGAGTGTGGGACAACTTTCACTGAATCAGGTCATCTCAAAGCACATCAACGTATTCACACTGGAGAAAAACCGTACTGGTGTGATGAGTGTGGGAAAACGTTCACTCGATCAGGTGCTCTCCAAAGACATCAACATGTTCACACTAGAAAGAAAAAAAATGTACTGGTGTGAAGAGTGTGGGACAACGTTTTCTCAAAGTATCAACTTTAAACTCCATGAGCAAATCCACACTGCATAGTTTTGAACAATTATGAGAGCCAAGCTAGATGTTCCCTCCTCCTGATGTCCTGAGAGCTGTATTGTTATATTTGAAGAGTCTTCCTGAATGGAAGTCTGACTAACAGACCTCAATTCACAGTCGGTCTCGTTTTATGTCCCTGGACAAGCCCCGAGGTCCTCCTCAGCTTTTTGAATATGCCTAAAGTCCCCGAAAATAAAATGGGTGAGGCTTTTCTACACTACGCTCACAAACTGTGGTACACCAGGAAATATCAGAGAGGCTCAGTGGACTGTTTTATTTATGATATAGGAAGGGTTTTATCTCATATTAGCTATTTAACATTTTCAATAACAACATTTATTTTTACGTTGGTTTCTTTATATTTTAATAATTTAACCTTTATTAGAATGATGACGTTTTTATTACTATACATTTATATTTCTGTTGTACCTATATGTTCACTTTATTTTATAGGGTTTCATATTGTTGCATCTATTCACTTATCTTGTGTCTTATCTTTCTGAGAGAAATCATAATTTAGTTTTCATAATCCTTATCCTCTGGGCTGCTTGTGTGAGGTGTGCAGCATGTATAGTGTGGTGTCCCTGTGTGAGACCTGTTAGTTTAACATGTTCATTGTTAGGAGATGTGCTCCAGTTTGTCTTCGTGCATTGAGTACTTCAGTCACTTTCTTTTAGGAGAAAGTTGTTCTCAGTTTATCTTAAGTTTGTTTTGTAAATTGGCTGGTGAGCCTTCTTCCTTTTCAAAGAAATAAACATTATCCACTAATTTTGCCAAATCAGTTTCCTCTCTCCCGGTTATTTTCATATTTTGTTACTTCCCTTTGTACCCCTAGTTTAGGAGGGAACGTAACAATGTATTTCATTTGTTATCATCATACCTTTTACCTCCTTGTGTATCTTAACCTGTTAACATGTTATATTTAGCTGCATGTATCTGTAAAAGTCTTGACATCTGAGGGGACTTTCTTGTCGTTTATTGAACTATGAAGAAATGTTTTACTATGCCGTGTTTCAGCCATGGTTTTCTTATAGCCTTGTTATTCCATATATAAAATATTATATGTCCAGGGTTAAACTGCTAGCCTCGTTAAGCTGCAATAATTACATTATTATTAATAATAATAATAATAATACTTAAAATAATAATAATATATAAACATGGGACTGGTATGACAGATTTTAAACATTGGGGGAAAAAAAATGTGTTTGTAATAAAACGCATAAAACACATCCGGTAAAAGATAGGATAAAACACCAATGAAAAACAGCTACAAACTCACCTCCTCCGACGCCCCTAAAGCATGTCGGAAAAGTTGAGTCTTTAGCTGCCCCTTAAAAACCTCCACTGAGACAGAGGCTCTCAGTTTCTTTGGGAGTTCATTCCATAGCGGCCACCGCCTCAAAGGCACGGTCCCCCTTAGTTTTTAGCCTGGTTCGGGGACCCTTATGAGGCCTTGCTCGGAGGACCTCAGGGACCGGGTTGTCCTGTGAGGGTGGATAAGGTCGTTAATGTAGGCGGGGGCTTGGCCATGGACAGCTCTATATGTGTAAACCAATACCTTACATTGGGTTCTGAGATGGACAGGGAGCCAGTGCAGGGCAGAAAGGACCGGAGTGATGTGGCATGTTTTTTTAGACCGAGTGAGTAATCTGGCTGCAGCATTTTGGACCTGTTGTAGCCGGTTTATTGATGTTTTGTTGAGGCAGGAGAACAGAGCATTACAGTAATAAAGCCGGGATGAAATAAAGGCATGGATAGCCATCTCCAGTTCTCCATTGGATAGAAAGCCCCTGAGCTTGGCAATGTTCCTGAAGTGGAACAAACATTTACGGGTCAGGAGTTTGATGTGTTTGTCTAGTAGCATAGACTGATCGAAGGTTGGCACCAAGGCTTTTTATGTTTAACCTAACTTTACCACTAAATGAACCCAGGTGGCTTGCTACCTTAGAGGCGATGTTATCAGCCGCTGAGATCAAGACTTCCGTTTTTGATGCATTGAGCTGTAGGAAGTTGCTTGACATCCACTCCTCAATGGCAGACAGACATGTAATCAAGGTGTTTTAATTCTCTGTTTTGACGGGTTTGAAAGATAAATATATCTGGATATCATCTGCGTAACAGTGAAATTAGACAGTCTTGAATTGGCTAATTAAGGGACCTAATGGGAGTATGTAAAGGGGAAAAAGAAGGGGGGCTCAAACAGAACCCTGGGGCAGTCCCCAGGATAGGGGAGTGCTTTGTGATGAGAACGGGCCCACCGCCACGGAGAAACTTCTCCTGCTGAGGTACGAGGCAAACCATTGGAGGGCAGACCCTGAGATGCCTACCCACTCCATGAGTCTATCTAGCATGATGGTCAAACGCTGCACTCAGGTCCAACAACACCAGAACCACGCCATCACCTGCATCCCATGCCATCATAATGTCATTGGAAACCCTGAGTGATACGAATAAGAATTAAATGCATTATTGTTTTCAATTTTTTTACATAAAACTTGAAAACAATAATAAATAAAATAACAATCTATAATTCAATCACAATAACTAATTAAAAAAAATATATATAAAGCAATGTTGATATATTTTTACAGAAATGTCTCTTTAACACACGGCCCATTTATTCAGAGTTTTAATGAGGACGTTGAAGAGCTGCTGATGTAACTAAATAATTCTCAATGTGGGATCAATAACGTTTAACGTGTTAATACTTCATTGCTTGTGTGTTTGTTTGTTTGTTTGTTTGTTTGTTCACAGCATGTAAAGTGGCCTTGGGTCCCTTGAAAAAGGCTATAAAAATGTAATCTTTTATTATTATTATTATTAACAAGGTATTTGGTTTCCTCTGGCGGTCACTAAGGCCCTTTCTCATTTCTCTAACTCCCCTCCTCGACTCCTATCCTCGAGACTTAGGCCCTTTCTCATTTCTCTAACTCCCCTCCTCGAGTCCTATCCTCGATACTTAGTCCCGCCCCACAGGAGATGCGAGCCGAGGAGCCGAGGAGGGGAACGGAGGAGAGAGGAGGGGAAGCAGCAGGCGGTTAGAGAAATGAGAACTCCTCTCCTCTGAGCGGTCATTTTAAAGAGACGTCCATTAATGATGACAGGAGGCACACAGCCCTCTGTCTGATGGACAGATGTGTTCATGACCACTTATATATTTACTTTGATTCATTCACAGTGCGGTGTAATGAGACAATAACAGGCTACAGATGTGGACACACACACACACACACACACACACATATATGTATATATTTATATAAATATATACAATTTCAGAATCAAACGGAGCACTCTCATAATAACGTAACACTATCAGAGACTGGATATATCCCCCCCCCTCTCTGGTTGCTACAATGAGGAAAATAAATGACAGGCCAAAAGTTTTATTTACAAGTATTAAAAGTAAGCAGAAGACACCAAACCAACTGAGACCCGTCTGTCCACTGCATCTACGCACACACTGTACCACACACACCTAAACCACACACACTCATACAGTTCCTAAAACAGGCTACAGTCGTTGTGTATTTTATTATGTGAAGCACTAAATGGTTTTAGAAAAATATCGACTCTTTGTAGATTTACTAAACTAAAGCAAATAAAGAGAGTAGGCCTGTTATACTGAGTGATATATATTATACACACTGCTCTGCTTTCTGCACGGACCTCACAGCTGTTCTCACTGTAAACATCGCGTCGCGATGAGAGCAGTTTCTAGGCTTGTTTGAGACGCATTGCGGCTCGCCTCGAAAGTAGACGAGAGTAGCCGATCGCAGCCGGGGGAGGTGTCAAAAAGCTCGTCTTAAGTCGGACAGCTCGGACTCGGAGTCAGCTTGACTGGCTGGGTTTGGAATGGCGGAAATTCCATTTTACCCACTGTAGACAAATGTGATCTCCATTGCTTTATATAGGTTTGTTAATTCAGTCATGATGATGAACCACACCAGTGACTGGGTTCCATAATTAGAAATGCTCCTCCCTCTTAATGTTTGCAAAACTGATAGGTGGACAGGCTACAAATGATCAGTCCCTTCAGATCCGCACACATGAAGCTTCATGAGCATGAATTGAACAGACCTGCTGCTGTATTCATTCTTTAGCTGCCACTTTAAGCTTTATGATGTGTACAACATGGATGTAATTTGATTTAATCTTGCCATTTTAAAAGATGTATTCAATAAATAAGGTTAAACCAAATCATTACATTACAATATATTTTATTTTAATGATTTGGTTTAACTTAAAGAGAAACTTTATTGTTATTGCACATATTACAGGTACTGAGACAACGAAATGCAGTTTAGCTTCTAACCAGGTGCAACAAACAGTGAAGTGGAAAGTAATGTACACAATCTACAGAATAACATATAGAATGAATTGAATGATGAATAAACAGTGGGGTATGAATACACTAGATGCTAAGATATATAAAGTATGAAAACGGTAAGCAGTATAGTATAAAATATATAGATATTAATTTCATGATGATAAACATTGTGGAACAATGATGAAAAATGGGAATGGATGTGGCGACGTAAAACTGACACAAAACAACAACAAACTTTTGCCAGCCAATGGGAGAGCTTCATCAGCAGCACGTGGTAAAAACCACCAATGAGCGCTCAGCTCGAGATACCAGCGAGCCGTTTCCCATCAAGCATTTCGCTTCCGCAGCTCGTGGAGAGCAACTGCGCCAACTCGCCTCGCCTCGCTCTCAAGGCTGCGGGCGTCTTTGTCCCGCGAGATTTCAAAGTCTCATGTGGGCGAGCCTCCAGAGCAAGTCGGACAAAATGACTAACCATCATGCAACGCACTAGCAAGACGTTGATCGCAACTGCGCAGGTCTGCGCAGGTCTTGCTTGTCTCAAACAAGCCTAATAAAATAATATCCAGGGGATGCATGCAGAGCTGTCATTGGCTGAGATAAGTCCGGTCGTGCGTCACGCCTCTTTGAAACATCTCTGTTCCCGGAAATGCATCCACGAAGGAGCCGTGGAGGACCCATCAGTGTATCCTCGGTTATAGCTCCTCCAGAGAGCCTCCTCGACGCTCGATCTTCGGTGCTCGAACTGCATTTAGAGAAATTAGATGTCCTTCAACATGGCGCGCTGAAATTCATTTCCAGGTCACTACCGGAGCACCGAGGAGCCGAGGAGGGGGATTTGATGAAGTGAGAAAGGGCCTTAGTCCCGCCCACAGGAGATGCGAACGGAGCAGTCGAGGAGGGGAGCCGAGGAAAGAGGAGGGGAAGCAGCAGGCGGTTAGAGAAATGAGAACTCCTCTCCTCTGAGCGGTCATTTTAAAGGCAAGGCAAGTTTATTTATATAGCACTTTTCAACGCAGGGTAATTCAAAGTGCTGTACAAAAAAAAAATGAAAGACATTAAGCATTAAAAAAGAAAAGCTAATAAAATAAACATTAAGGAAAAATACATGGATAAAAGTTACAGTGCAGTCTAAAATATGAATAGTTCAATTAAACATTACAAGAAAAAGTACATGGATAAAAGTTACAGTGCAGTAAAGAGACGTCCATTAATGATGACAGGAGGCACAGCAGCACTCTGTCTGATGGACAGATGTGTTCATGACCACTTATATATTTACTTTGATTCATTCACAGTGCGGTATAATGAGACAATAACAGGCTACAGATGCGGACACACACATACACACACACGCACACGCACACACATATATGTATATAAATATATACCATTTCAGAATCAAACAGAGCACTCTCATAATAACGTAACACTATCAGAGACTGGATATATATCCCCCACTCTCTCTGGTCGCTACAATGAGGAAAATAAATTACGGGCCAAAAGTTTTATTTACAAGTATTAAAAGTAAGCAGAGGACACCAAACCAACTGAGACCTGTCTGTCCGCTGCATCTACGCACTGGACAACACACTCACCTACACACTGTACCACACGCACCTACAGCTCCTAAAGCATATATAATCAAACTACAGCCGTTATGTATTTTATTATGTGAAGCACTAAATGGTTTTAGAAAAATATCGACTCTTTGTTTGTAGATATCTACTAAACTAAAGCAAATAAAGAGAGTAGGTGATATATATTATACACACTGCTCTGCTTTCTGCACGGACCTCACAGCCGTTCTCTCTGTAAACATCGCGTTGCGATGAAAGCAGTTAATAAAATAATATCCAGGGGAAGCATGCAGAGCTTTGTCTGGCCTTGCGTCACGACCATAGACTGTATATATAAATGGACGTAGGGTCCGTGAAGTCACCCATAGGATTCTGCAGAGTTGCCGAGAAGCCCTTAGTAGGCGGAGTCGGCCACTAACGGCTCGACAGTGACGTCAGAGTTCAACTCCCGCCTGTTCCAGCCTGCTCCAAATAAGGGCAAAGAGGCGGAGCCAAGGCGGGACCTGCTGCCACCGAGCTGGAAGTTCCAGAGCTAGCTGAAGCCACCAAGCTTAGCTAACATGCTCCCCAACTGCACACTGCCGTCGCATTTTACGTTTCTAAGGTAAGCGGACATGAAACTATTCAGCAAAACTATAAATAATAATCTAAGTTATTGAGTTTTAAGCATACTACTTCAGAATCTTAAAACCCCTTAATGTTTGTATGCAATTTTGCTAAATTCAACAATGGAATTAAGCAAATATTAATATGTTTGCATGACATTAGTTATTTGTATTTTGATATCACTTAACTATGTGTAATACATTTAAGTCAAGCTAAGGTACATGTGATGGTAGCTAGTTAGTGCTCTTACCTGTGAGGCCTCCTCCAAACAGCATAATAACCAGACTGTATCATTAAAACTAAGTACCAGTTCTAGATCCTTGACTTTAGACAAACAATTCAAAAAAGACAACATGTATTTAAAGACCAATCTTTATTAGAATGTGCCTCTTAACCTGATATATTAGTTATACAGTAATAGTATTGACAATCTAAAAAAACTGAGCAACTCAACAGTTAACTTTATATTTCTTATTGTCTAAAGCATTTATTATTTTCATTTTCCCCCTCTCATATTCAGTGTGGACGGATTGAGACAGCGTGGTGTCCAGAGAGCTGCAGAGACTTCAGGGAGAAACCTCCGTGTGATGGACGTCCAGTCTGTTGGTGTGGAGAGGACTGAGGGTCTTTCCTCAGCGAGGAGGACCAGGCCTGATGGAGGAGCCCATGCTGGGCAAAGCTGATACCAACTGCACAGGCCTAGTCTGTCACTTTATTTGACTAAATGTGTTTACTTATACATTTAATAGGTTTACAACTTCTGTCCATATGTGCTTTTTATTTAAAACATTTGATTAACTTTTGGTTCACATTTCAATAAATTGTATTTGTATTTGCACTCCTTTTGTCCATTATTCTTACTGAAAATGTTAGATTACACATTCACATCTGACTGAAGATTGGCCCCATTTATTTGTGACGTTGCAAACTCTGCGGTACAAGGCACAAGTGATGTGAAGCTCATAAAGTGAGGCAAATATAAATAATCAGCTGATGGAGTGTAGATGTGGAAATAGGTGTATTCGATCAGCTGACTGTTTTTACAATAAAAGTAGTTTATTAGTGTACTGGTCTTAAAATCTCATAACATAAGCTTTTAATGTTCCTCTTGGATGTTCTTCTTGACCCTCAGAGAAGGAGAACATGTTGTGTCTTTCAGGCATGTCCTTTCCTAACAAAAATTACAGGAAACATAAAACATATTATTGCAGAACAAGTGTGTTATTTATGAAAGCGGTATTTTTGTGTGTTTTTTTTATTTCAACAGTGAGCTATAAAGACAATCAGATTATGAATGAACAGTATGAAGTTCATCAACATTGAAATGTATGTTATTGTTTGAAAAAATATCACTCGACACCAGGTTGAGAATCAATGATCAGGTAACTAATTTATTCTTGCAAGAAGGAGCAGAGTTAAATCACATACAAAGGATATGGGTTAACTCACACACATGGGGTATGTTGCTCAACGGAGTAGCAAAAAACATCAGGCTTATATAGTCCAAAACAGGGAGATAGCAACAAAGTCGTAAATCGAGGTGGCGCTAATATTATCCGCGGGTGTCTAAAAGGGGTCAGGATCATCTGCGACGCCTTCTGGAGTGTCCTTCACGCCTCATAGACAAGGGATATTTAGGAGACAGCAAGTCTGTCTCCTCGTAAATATCAACAACATGAAATGCCCTGCCTCCTGCCTCCTATCACAAGAAGAGGCAGCTGCAAGGTCATACACAGTTCAGAGCCACACATGATATCAGTGCATTAAAACAACCCAAAGAGTGGAGAAAACAGTATTTCTCCAACAGTTATTATCAAAATAATATTGAACTGTTACAAAACGTAGTGCAACTGTAGTGAATAGTGAAGATATTGATATTTGAAGATTATACCATATGTATTGAAGATTTTACACTAGAAATATTCACCAAAATTATTCCAAACCACATTCTTCCAAACTATCTGCTGTAGTATGACCAACAGGAGACTATTGATGTGTGTAGTGAATTTGGTAGCACTCCACTGTATAATAGTGATGTTATTGAAGATTATACCATATTTATTGAAGATTTTACACTATAAATATTCACCAACATTATTCCAAACCATATTCTTCCAAACTCTCTGCTGTAGTCTGACCAACAGGAGACTATTGATGTGTGTAGTCAGTTTGGTAGTAATATACTGTATAATAGTAACGTTATTGAATATTATTGTATTCTCTTTTTTCGGAGTTGCACTTTGCAGACGGTCCCTGAGCACTCATTTCGTCTCCGGCTGCAGATAGAGACCAATGTAATGTGTCCAGTTTGGAGGACAGCACGTATTGGCTTTTTCAACCCAGTCTCACAAAAAAAACGTGTAATAACTACGTTGGTCCACAACGTAGGATGTAGTATTTCTACAAAAACACCTCTGAAATTGTAAGATCCCTACGTTTTTTTTCACCATTCATTCCAATGGCTGGCGTCTATAGCCGCGTTCACACTGCGGTACTTTTCCCACAAAGGTTCATGCGAACTTAGTTCATGATCGCGTTGACACCAAAAAAGAGCCGGTACTAAAAGTAATTCATGCGAACCTTTTTACCCCCTCGAAAGTTTCGAGCGGCTCTTTTTTGAGAAAAGAGCTATATTCCTGATTGGCTGGGCGAATTCCAAACCACGCCCCGTAAAACTCCCAAAAAGTTTTGTGAAGCCGCCATTTTATTATCCTCGCATTCGCATTATTAGCATTAGCATTAGCCCAGCGCAGAAACGCAGAGAGACTAACTTATGGCAACACAAAATAAAACATGGGAGCGGTGGAGATGAGGAGGTGTCGGCGTTCTGGCGATTTACTCGGAAGGCTTCAGTAGAAGCTGCTGGGACTCCCAGCAGCTTCTACTGAAGCCAGTCCCCAACTCCGGGGACCTCCGGCCGGGGACTTTGGGCGGCAGTATATGCCGTGAAGTGGTTTGCGGCCTGCCAGTAAACCCAAAGCAGAAGAAGAAGAAGTGACGTCAGCGGCTTCATTTGCCTAATCCACCCCCAGGGACTTTTTCTGGTGTGAACGCGATCTGTACTTAGTTCATGCGAACTAAAGAGTTTGCATGAACTAAGTTCGCATGAACCGTTGTGGGAAAAGTACCGCAGTGTGAACGCGGCTTATGTCACGTGATCTTCAAATTTCTCCCTGCAGAAAAAAAAAACATGGTTGAACTTCGTTTTATTCTCGGTGTAAAATGCCTATTTTAAAGTGAGTTTGGCCATTAAAATGCCTTTTGATGTAATTTGATGCGAGAAATACGAGTTGTTATTTCAGATTATGTGTGCAGTGGATGCACATGATCTTTAGTTTGCTAGTTATTATGAAGATTACTTCAGGAAATCGCGACGTTTTCATTGTTACCAAGGTGGTTGCTAGAGACGCTGCTATCGATATTATTTCTGTTATGTTGTGCAACTGTTTAATGGTGTTATCTTTATTGCTACCCCCCTTCCCCGTCAATGTATAGTGTTGGTCCACAGCGCAAACGTATTAGTTCCGCAAAATCCCCATCAAAAATTGTGGCATAGATAGGTTATTTTCCCCTGTGCAATTCTCCATTTACTCAACAATAACACATAATTATCCTTGTGTTTATTTATTTGTTTGATTAATAAACACAAGTTGGAGTCCGTCAGGACCGAGGGTCGGAGCAGCTCATTTGCTTTACAGAATATTACACCCGGAAGTAAGTATTCTCTCCGCTTCGCTTGACAAACCCCGTGCAAACCCCGTGATAATCCTCAAGCTCTGTGATTGGAGAGTGTGCCGAGCGTCGAACAGCACTTGAAATGGGATGGAACCACGGCAGACTGTCCAAAACTGGATTTGAACGGGTCCACCACGTCCCCCACCCGTCCCCAGAACTACACATGCTGGCTATTGTGTTTCGCAACATGTTCTATGGCACGTCTCTACTGAGAGTTGTAGTTTTAAAAGACATTTTCGTATTTCCCATAATAAGAAGTGGCCAGTATTAAACTGTGTACATCCCTGGAGGTTTAGGGGATAGGAAACATTCAAATGTAAAACATATAATTAATAAATGGGTGAAAATTGCTTGTGCCCATAATGGGCAGCATTAATATATATACACACACATGCCAGCTAAGGTCAGAAGAGCTTTATTTAACAGCTGGTTTTATGTCTGTGACCCCTCCTGTTGTTCATTGATAAGACTGAAACATGCACTTGTCAAGGTTCAGAGGCACATTTTGCAAATATGGCAGTAGCCATCGATCAGCTTAAGATAAGATATACTTTATTGATCCCAAGTTGGAAACATTTGCGTTACATCAGCATGTGTAACAGTTGTAAATATGCTGTGGTGTTTATTTGTAAATCATTTAGTATAATCACACAAATTCTGTGTTTTATATTTAATAATTCTGTGTTCTTTATTTATCGATTGTTCAATACCTGACAAGGCCAGAGATGAAAAACTTTGGTCGCAGGTTCCTCAACAGTGCATTACAAGACATCTATCAATATGTGTGTATACCTCCACCATTAAACTGTCGTATTCTGCACATTTCTTATACTATCTACATACATCTTATATAAGAGTATAATACATATGTATAATATCAGTTAAAATAAGTGCTTCAACATAGTTAACATTGCTGGAGGTATACACAAAGTGTTTCATTAATTGCATAATTACACCGTTTGTGTATATGATTTGTCAATAAACTTTAGAAAATCTTGAAATCTTGAAAGGGATGTGCAAAATAGTCCTTATATACAGTCTTTAATGAACTATTAGTAGAAAATAATGAGTAAAGACATTTACTTTATAGGGATCCTATTAATATCTAATAATACAAATAATGAAATGCAATAACATGCTTTAACCATTAGGTGTCCCTTTATATCAGCTGTGCACCTTTATGGTGTAAATACAGCCTATCTACCAATTGGATCAAATATAAAAGTCAGCCGAATTAGTGTTGATACCTGAGGGAGACGTATTGCGTGAAAAGAAATGTAAGATGTTGTTTAATGGCCGATATATTTATGATCCATGTCACGTTTTCAGTGTTGGCGGCAGTTCCTCATATTTGTCTAGAAGTCTTCTCATCAGGGCTCTATAAATAGAGAACTACGGCAGATATGTAATATTTAATGCAGCCGAACCTTGTATTACAATGCCGTTATGTGATGACCTCCAAAGAGAAAAGCAAGCACACTCGGAATAAAGTGTTTTCGGTCTGTTTCCGGTATTTGTTTATGACGATGTGATGTGAAATGTGAGACTGGAATTGCACAGGGGAAAATAACGTATCTATGCCACAATTTTAGATGCGGATTTTGTTAAACTAATACGTTTGCGCTGTGGACCAACACTATACATTGACGGGGAAGGGGGGTAGCAATACAGATTACACCATTAAACTATTCCACAACATAACAGAAATAATATCGATAGCAGCATCCCTAGCAACCACCTTGGTAACAATGAAAAAAAAACGTAGGGATCTTTCTGTATTTGGATTTTATTTACATGTATATGAAACGGAACACATTTGTGTGTACATTGAAAAACACGTGTGGATCCGAAAATACAAGTGTGAATCCTTTTGCGGATCATGAAATACAAGTGTGAATCCTTCTGTGTGCATGTGTGTATTATGAGACTGTTCTGAACACATAGTTATTGTTAATTTAAAATGCATTAAATTATGTTGTGCCACAATAATGTCATGTTATTGAGTTAAAATATCAATATTGTGGATTTCCAAGTTAACATTGATTGATATGACTGGGATTAAATCAGCATATACTTCTGCCAGGGGATGCCATCCCTCAAAATCTCCTGCCACCCCATGAATATTTTTTCTAGATCCACCCCTGCTCTTGAGGCCGCTAAACCCTCCCTGTTTTCCGGTAAATCCTCCGGAGCTGCAGAGGCCATGATGTCTGATGTTGTGGTGAACTGCCGTAAAGATACTAGTACTGTTGCAAAATGTGAGGTGGCGGAGTACACTAAAGTGACCGCCAGAGGAAACCAAATACCTTATCAATAATAATAATAAGAGATTACATTTGTATAGTGTTTTTCAAGGGACCCAAGGACGCTTTACATGCTGTGAACAAACAAACAAACAAACAAACACACAAGCAATGAAGTATTAACACGTTAAACGTTATTGATCCCACATTGGGAATTATTTAGGCCCAATCCCAAACCACTCCCTCGACCCTACCCCTCCGTGACGGAGTGAACTCCATCTGTAGCCACACTCGCAGCTCAACGAGGCTCCCTCCTGTCAGACGGAGGGAGTAAATACAACGGCAAGCTTTGGGACGGCCTCCCCTCTCTCCGGCAGAAACAGGAAATGCCGTAACTGTATCTAACAACGGTTTCAAATCAGCATCTCTTGGACTAAAAATGTAAATTAAAAACTCAAATAAAACTCCAAACATCTTTCATTGCGTTACTTTTTTTGTAAAGCTCTTTTAGTTTTAAACCTGATGTTTATAAGCTTCTTAGTTTTTGCAACAGTCAGTAAATATACACAATTTTATAATAAAATTCACACATTTACCTTTTTCTAGACTAAACACAGGTATGATCCTAAGTTAAAAACATATGAGGTTATTCATGAAGTTGTTAACATCGCAGTTTATCAGTGGATGTTTGCTGGAACTACTTGTAAACAGCTTGTTTCCTGACGGACACACACAGCGTGACTCCGGTCAGGTAGAGACCGGTCTCAAGTCAACACTGCTGCAGACTCGCTGTTTGAGGGCTTGATAGCCCACTACCCCTCCACACCGCTCCACACTCGTTGCTTTGGAACAGCTCTCAATATGGCGGACCCTCCGCATGAACGCGCAAACGGAGGGGTAGGGTGTAGGAGGCGGTTTGGGAATGGGCCTTAATATCCTTTTTTTTTTTTTAAACCTCTTCCTACCTCTTTTAACCGCCTACATTAACGACCTTATCCAGCAGTTTAACCCTGGACATATAATATTTTATATATGGAATAACAAGGCTATAAGAAAACCATGGCTGAAACACGGCATAGTAAAACATTTCTTCATAGTTCAATAAACGACAAGAAAGACCCCTCAGATGTTAAGACCTTTACAGATACATGCAGCTAAATACAACATTTTAACAGGTTAAGAAACAATAACAAATGAAATAAATTGTTACATTCCCTCCTAAACTAGGCGTACAAAGGGAAGTAACAAAATATGAAAATAACTGGGAGAGAGGAAACTTATTTGGCAAAATTAGTGGATATGTTTAATTTTTTGAAAAGGAAGAAGGCTCACCAGCCAATTTACAAAACAAACTTAAGATGAACTGAGAACAACTTTCTCCTATAAGAAAGTGACTGAAGTACTCCATGCACGAACACAAACTGGAGCACATCTCCTAACAATGAACAAGTTAAACTAACAGGTCTCACACAGAGACACCACACTACACATGCTGCACACGTCACACAAGCAGCTCAGGAGAAGGATTATGAAAACCTTCTCTCAGAAAGATAAGACACAAGACAAGTGAATAGATTCAACAATATAAAAGCTCATAAAATAAAGTGAACATATAGGTACAACAGAAATACAAATGAATAGTAATAAAAACGACATAATTCTAATAAAGGTTAAACGATTAAAATATTAAGAAACCAACCTAAAAATAAATGTTATTGAAAATGTTAAATAACTAATATAAGATAAAACCCTTCCTATATAATAAATGAAACAATATAAAAGTAGGTAAATAATAAAGACTAAAATACCATTTAAGGGGGTTGCTAATAAAAAGCTAATCTAAAGAGATGTTTCTTTAGAAGGCGTTTAAAAATGTCTACTGAGCCTCTCTGATATTTACTGGTGTTCCACAGTAGTGGATAAAAGCCTCACACATTTTATTTTGGGGGACTTTAGGGATATTTAAAAAGCTGAAGAGGACCTCAGGGCTTGTCCAGGGACATCAAACGAGACTGACTGTGAATTGAAGTCTGTTAGTCAATTGCTCTAGCCCAGAGGTGCCCAGTACGTCGACCGCGGCGGCAATGCTGGTAGATCACGAGTCTTTCATAAAAAAAAAAATCCAGTTCCGTTAGAATTAGGCAAAACAGGTTTTGATCCCTCCTCCCATCGCTTTCCAGTCTGTTAACCCAGAATACAAAGCGATACAAAATCAGTCAAGTGCCAGGAAAACTCAAACTCAAAGAGACAAACAACCAATTTGAGTGCGGGACCGAGCAAAAAGCTAAAAACATACCACTTTCACCCAGAATGGGAGGAAGAATATTTGTTTGTGATGTCACATTCAAAGGTTATTATTTGTAAAGCAAGCGTCGTTCTGCCAAAGAAAGGTAACGTGGAGAGGCATTATCGGAGTGTTCACAAGGCATATAACAGCGACTTCCCTCCGAGTAGCAAGTTGAGAAAGAGAAAGGTCATGTATTATTGCTACAAAAACATTATCTCGCAGTCTTTGTGTCGCCAACTCGTTTCTAATATACAAAAAGACAAAAAAATGCGTCTATGGTCGGTGTATTTTTGATCTTTCCGATCCAGATGAGATCTCTCTCCCCCGTGTGCGAGGGGGGCGGGGCAGTTTACACACACGCGGCAGCTACATGCAGCAACACACGGAGGAGATGGCGGAGAGAAGCGCTCCGGTCCAAGGTGTGGTTAAATGTTAACCGTCTTGAGGTGGACAAGGCTCCTTGCCAAGAGTGTTCAGCATGTAAGGGCGGTAACATGAGCAATTTGTCCAATTTGTCTTTGTTTAGCAAAAGTGCACCACATTCAGATGGAGGAATGCACCGGGTTCGACTGTCTTTCTAGTAGCTCTGTAGCGAGTAACTTTTTCACGTCAGGTGTTATGTATGCTAGCAGCAACACATGGAGTTAACTCAATGATACAAACATGGGTTAATGATTAGAGGTAACTGAGTTACTCTTTGTTTTGTTAAAGTTTCAGCTATTCTGTTCACAGTTCTGTCATCAGATTATTTAATACGATTTGTTAAAACATTGTTGTTTCTTTTGATGTGAAATATTATTTATTTAATTTAAATAAAAAGCAATGTTAATTGTGTAAACAATTTGTTAAATTAATTTAATAATGTATGTATTTTTGAATCAAGTATTCATCTTTATTGTTAGTTTCCACATGACTAAAACAACCTCAAGCTAAATCTAAAAGTTGATGGCTAAATAAGAGCGTTTGAGAAATTGTGCAAGGCAGACAGTAATAGTCCGAATAGTCGATTAATCGTTTCATTAATCGATAGATTAATCGATTATCAAATTAGTCGTTGGTTGCAGCCCTATTATCCCATGTATAAATAAAACGTGTTATTCAGCAACCCTTGCAATTTGGGATTTTATTTTTGGTTGGTAGACCTCGGTGAGATGGTCATTTCAAAAGTAGCTCACAGCCAAAAAAGTGTGGGCACCCCTGCTCTAGCCAGTGTGTTATCCAAGGTCTTGGAAAATAATTTTGTTGGATAGACTATGTTCGTATGTATGTACCTCAGATATCCAGTTTGGCTTCAAGGCAAAGCATGGTACTGAGCTATGCATCTATGCTTTGAAGGAAATGGTAGAAACATATAGAAGACAGAATTCCACTGTTCTGATTGGTTTCATTGATGCCTCTAAGGCTTTTGACCGAGTTAACCATCATAAACTGTTTTTAAAATTGAGACAATGGGGTGTTCCTAATTAGGATCCTGGCTTATTGGTTATGCCAACCAGAGCATGCGGATCAAATGGGGGGAATGCAGTCTCGGCGCCATTTGGTGTTGGTAATGGAGTCCGCCAGGGGGGGGCTCCTCTCACCACGCCTTTTTAATATCTATATGAATGATCTATCAGATGATTTAAGGTCTGTAAAACAGGGTGTGTGATTGGTAATGTGATTGTAAACCATCTTATGTATGCCGATGATCTGGCTATTGTTTCTCCTAGCAGTGCTGGTTTTCAACAGTTGCTAAATGTTTGTTCTGATTACGGAGTCAAATTTGATGTTAAATACAATGCTAAGAAGAGCGCTGTAATGATCTGCAGAGCAAAAGGGGATAAGAACCTTTGTTTTCCAACATTATACCTATCAGGACAGGTGCTGTCTGTTTGCTGTAACACTACGTATCTGGGACACATCATCACAGATGAAATGGCTGATGATGATGACATGTATAGACAGCGGCGTGTCTTATATATACAAGCCAACATGTTGGCTAGACAATTCTCTTGGTGTTCAGATGAGGTTAAGGTGAACCTCTTTAGAGCGTATTGCACTCCTCTATACTGCCCCCTTGTGGGTCAAGTATAAGAAGGGCGACCCTCCGGAAGCTCCAGGTTGCATATAATGGACTGTTTGCGTATACTGCTTAGAAAACCAAGGTGGTGCAGTGCAAGTGGAATGTTTCTGGTAATGCACGCGGTCAACACGTTCCATGCTCTTTTGAGAAATCTGATTTACAAAATTCATCTGTCGATTGAATGTTTCTCATAACTCTGTCATTATGCTGCTTTCAAATCCGTGTCTCAGTGCCTTTTTTAATTTATATTTGAGTGTTTGTATGTCTTGTAATAATGGACCAGAGGTCTCTTAAATAAAGATGATGATGTATTGTACGAAGCCCCTAAAGGGCAATGAAAAAAAGAGTGAGACAGTAACGTCTGTTTGCAGGAGAAAGTTACACGGGGGCGCCAAGTAGGTAAGTGGAGTGCACAGAGACATTTCCATTGCAGAGTGTTATGTTTATGTGGGGAAATAGCAGTGCATACATTATTTGAGATATAATTTCGAACTCAGACTTCTTTTTAGGGGACATTTCGGCCAGGAGAGAGCTATTTGTTCAGCACCGGATCAGCAAAACAGGAGAAATCTGTGAACCAGTCTGCCTGATCTATGAATTCATTGTCCGTGACTCTCACAGGAGGCAGTAACGTGTAACTCGCAGAAATATGAGAAGAGCAGCACCAGCTGCAAAGAGCTGTGCCTTTTACTGTGTTAGTTCACTGTGGTTTACCTTCATTACAATAGCTAAAGTGCAACCGCAGGCTGCTACATTTTCAGCCACCACACACACACAACACACACACACACACACACACACCACACACCACACACACACACACACACACGACACACACACACACACACACACACACACACACACACACACACCACACACACACACACCACACACACACACACACACACACACACACACACACACCACCACACACACACACACACACACCGTCACATATTGACGTACTGTCATTGCCCTCCCCGTCGATATATTACGTACAGGGTCCACCTTTTTCCCGTCATTTTTCTTCGGCAGGGCGTCCCATAGACCTTCATTGCGGACACAGCGGACCCCTTGCCCGTCAGGCTTCTACGGGCAGGGCGTCCCATGGGACCTTCATAATGCCTATTTTTAAGGTTCATTTGGCCATTAAAATGCGTTTTGATCTCATTTTATGCGAGTAATGAGTTTTTATTTCTGATTATTTGTGCAGTACATGTACATGATGTTAGTTTGCTAGTTATGACGAAGATTACTTCATGAATGTGTACACATTCATGGTTGCTAAGGTGGTTGCTATGGACGCTGCAACAGCTCCCAGACCACGTGATCAACAACAATGGCCGACCCTTCGTGTTATTCCCCGGTGGGAAATGCCTATTTTAAGGTTCATTTGGCCATAAAATGCGTGTTTGATGGTCATTGTATGCGAGTAATGAGTTTTTATTTCTGATTATTTGTGCAGTACATGTACATGATGTTAGTTTGCTAGTTATGACGAAGATTACCTTACGTCTGTGAGGAAAAATACATGGGGGCTCAGAGCCTCGTATTTTTAAATCTTTTTTTTCCTGTCTAATTTGTTATTCTTTTCAAATAACACACTGTTATTTACTCACCAATAACCACAATTATCCTTGCTTTTATTTATTGGTTTAATTCCATAATCTCGGTCTTTTTTGGCGTTCGTCAGAACTGAATTTCAAAATAAAATAAACCGGAAACAGACGTGGGCATTTCGAGCGATTACCCAAGATTCTCAGCTACGCTGATTGATGTTTTAGAGCCGCAATGCATGCTGGGATTTGGTGTTTATATTATATGAAATCCGGAAACATTTGAAAAGAATACCATAATACTTAATTCCGAGTGCTCTTGCTTTTCTCTTT
The DNA here is from genome assembly GCF_902827115.2 of Pseudochaenichthys georgianus. Taxonomy (NCBI): domain Eukaryota; kingdom Metazoa; phylum Chordata; class Actinopteri; order Perciformes; family Channichthyidae; genus Pseudochaenichthys; species Pseudochaenichthys georgianus. The sequence continues at coordinate 1,025,352 of NW_027262480.1, forward strand.
GAAAGTCATCACATAACGGCATTGTAATACACGGTTCGGCTGCATTACATATTACAGATCTGCCGTAGTTCTTTATTTATAGCGCCCTGATGAGAAGACCTTTGGAAAAACTGAAGAAATGCAGCCGAAACTGAATACTTGACGTGGATCATAAATATATCAACAATTAAAAAACTTCTCAATTTCTCTTCACACAATACGTCTCCTTGCAGTATCAACACTAATTCGGGCTGGACTTTTACATTTGATCTAGTTCATAGATAGGTTATATTTACACCATAACGGTGCACAGCTGATATAAAAGAACTTGTAGTTTTTTAAGATATTATTGATTTGGATTGAATTTGAATGTAAGAATGTAAATACTGAGTCTGAAATAGTAATAGCAATATGCTGTAAAATTATGTGAAAGCATGAATAAAACTACACATCTTCTGATGTTGTACATACAAGTGTCTGTGTGTACCTTGTGTGCCTAGTGGTTTAAGCACGTTATTGAATTATTGTTTTTATGTGTTATATTTGATTAAAAAAATATGAAGAGTACATATACTTTCATAGGGATGAAAGTAGAAGGTCTGTGATAGAAATATAGAATATAAAAAATCAAGAAGATACTATAAGTGATCTCTTCAATAAAACAGTTTAGTGCAGGATGTACAAAGATATTAATAGGAGGAGGTGCAAAACAGAAAAACGAATTAACATTTATTTAAACATTAAATAACAGATTAAGGTCTTCTTTTAAATAAGAAAAAAACGTTGGGGGTATCTATCTACAGATAAATACAAAGTACTTAACGTCTAATATATTGCTTTCCTGCAATGTTAACTATGTTGAAGCACTTATTTTAACTGATATTATACATATGGATTATACTCTTATGTATGTAGATAGAATAAGAAATGTGCAGAATATGACAGTTTAAATGGTGGTGGTATACACATATTGATAGATGTCTTGTAATGCACTGTTGGGGGACCTGTGACCCAAGTTTTTTCATTCATTGCATAACTACACCGTAGTTGTGTATGATATGTCAATACACCTTTAAAAATCTTGAAATCTTGAAAGGGATGTGCAAAATAGCCATAATATATAGTCTTTAATTAACTATTAGTAGAGAATGACGAGTAATTAATATATTTTATTACTCGTTTCCATGTCAATTGCAGTCAAATATCTCCTGATTGTTGGCATTTGACAATCACCTTACCTGAATTTTACTCAGGTGTAACTATTAAAGTCTGCTTTAAGGGTTGTTTATATTTCACATCATTAATCAGAATCTGCAAAAGTAACTAAAATAAGTGTAGTGGAGTAAAAATACCAGGTTATAACCTCTGAATTGTAGTGGAGTAGAATTAACAAAGTATCAATGAGCTGTCATGTGGTATATTAATGCTATATATTGATGCTGCGCATTATGGACAGCGATTTTTACCCATTTATTAATTATATGTTTTACATTTGATAACACCAATGTGTTAATACTGGCAACTTCTAATTTAGGAAAAAACGAAAACGTTCAGTAGAGACGTCCCATAGAACATTTTGCGGAAACACAATTGTGTAGTGTGTAGTTCTGGGGGGGGGGGGGGGGGCGTTCGATTCCAGTTTTGGATAGTCTGGCGTGGTTTCGTTCCATTTCAAACAGCTGTTTGACGCTGTAACCTTGGCGCACTGCCACTCCAAACATCCAAATCCCAGACCTTGAAGAGTAATCACGGGGACAGTAGTCCTAAACCATAGCTGGGGATTCTGGGTAGTGTAGTGTCTTCGGCCATCCTAAACTCAACAATGTTGACAATCGCAATGATGCTCGAACTGTCCCTTATAGGCCTACGTCTGTTTCCGGTTATTTTTATTTTGAAATTCAGTTCCTGACGAACACCAAAAAGACCGAGATTATGGAATTAACCAATAAATAAAAGCAAGGATAATTGTGTGTTATTGGTGAGTAAAATAACAGTGTGTTATTTTGAAAAGAATAACAAATTAGAAGGAAAAGATTTTAAAAATACGAGGCTCTGAGCCCCATGTATTTTCCTCACAGACGTAAGGTAATCTTCGTCATAACTAGCAAACTAAACATCATGTACATGTACTGCACAAATAATCAGAAATAAAAACTCATTACTCGCATACAATGACATCAAAATGCATTTAATGGCCAAATGAACCTTAAAATAGGCATTTTCCACCGGGGAATAACACGAAGGGTCGGCCATTGTTGTTGATCACGTGGTCTGGGAGCTGTTGCAGCGTCCATAGCAACCACCTTAGCAACCATGAATGTGTACACATTCATGAAGTAATCTTCGTCATAACTAGCAAACTAAACATCATGTACATGTACAAATAATCAGAAATAAAAAACTCATTACTCGCATAAAATGAGATCAAAACGCATTTTAATGGCCAAATGAACCTTAAAATAGGCATTATGAAGGTCCATGGGACGCCCTGCCCGTAGAAGCCTGACGGGTAAGGGGTCCGCTGTGTTCGCAATGAAGGTCTATGGGACGCCCTGCCCGAAGAAAAATGACGGGGGAAAGGGGTACCCTGTACATAATATAGCGACGGGGAGGGGCCCTGACCGTCCGTCAATATGTGGACGGGAGGGGAGGGAGAACGGACACACACACACACACACACACACACACACACACACACACACACACACACACACACACACACATCACACACACACACACACACACACCACACACACACACCACACCACACACACACACAACCACACACACACACACACACCACACACACACACACACACACACACACACACACGCGCACACACACACGCACACACGCACACACGCCTCATTCTGTTTTCATTTACTCGTTCGTTATCTGACCAGCTTCAATCTTGTAGGCTACTCACTTCGTTTCTTGTAGCCCTCGAAAGGGTTTTGGAGGCCGATGCCTCGGTGAACGTGAGTTGTTTGGCTTTCTTGTCCGCAGCAGCAGAAAGCATTTTCGAATCTTTGAATGAATCATAGTGGGGTCGTCACCCGTGGATTTTCTCTTATGCTCCAACACACAGTGCACGGGTGCAAGAATAGTTTCCCCCCACTTTCATGCAAGACATCGGGGTACTGCTTTGCCCGGTCTTTAGCAGAAATGTTCGTCGGTAAATGAGATGGATTAGATTTTTTCATCTTGGTGAAGAGAAACTCTCGTGTGAGCTCCACACGTTCACTCTACGGTGTTGTTTACCTTCTGTGATGCGCGAGCTGATAACGTCGCGCATCATCATCACTTCACGTCAAGATGAGGTTAACTTTTTTTTTCAACTTTGTGTTGAAAAATGCGGGGATTATGCGGCCTTTTGATAAATATGCGGCTTTTTAAAAATCTGCGCCATTTTGCTGATTATGCGGGAAATTCTGCGATCGCAGAATCGCGTTTTTCTGGAGGGTCTAGCTTAGGCAAGCAATGTGGACAAGTTCATCTTTCTTTCAAACAACATGAAAATACAATGACAAGCAAGTCATAATGTCAAACTGGCTGCTTAGGTACTAGTACAGTACAGTTCAAATACAGATTATTTCAGTTCATCGAAAAGCTGCACCTTAATGTTTATTTTATTTTATATTTATTTGAGTGAATATTCATAGTTTAATAATAATTAAAAACCCAAAACTAATAGTTTATGTTTTGTGAGTACTAGTACAGTAAAGTTCAAATACAGATTATTTCAGTTAATCGAAATGCTGCACCTTAATGTTTATTTTATTATATTTTGTATTTATTTGAGTGAATACATTATTCACAGTTTAATAATAATTAAAAAAAAATATGTTATGTTTTGTGATAATTTTTTCTGCTGTACCGAAAACGTACCGAACCGAACCGTGACCTAAAACCGAGGTACGTACCGAACCGAAATGTTTGTGAACCGTTTACACCCTAGTAGGGGCTGTAGACCAAGGTTGTCCTCTATCCCCTCTTCTTTTCTTAATCGCAATTGAACCATTTGCTATTGCTGTGAGAGAGCACACAATGATTTCAGGCATACATGTGAGAGGGTTTGACCATCGAATAGCTCTATTACGCTGATGACGTGATTCTCTTCCTTAGAAATCTGGAGGATTCTATACCGGCTCTTATGGATCTGATTAAAGGCTTCGGCCGAATATCGGGTTACAAAGTAAATAATTCAAAATCCTCCATCATGCTCCTTAACTCGGAGGAAAGGTCTAACCCACCCAAACATGCTGGTCATCTTAGAACAGTAAATACTTTCTCTTACTTGGGTTTTCAGATCGTCCCCAAACTGGAAGATATCGTGAACTCTGACTATAATCCGACGATAGCGTCTATTTCCAAATCAGCGGACCGATGGTCGAACCTTCCGATCTCTCGCTAATGGGTAGAATTAATATACTCAAGATGAATGTTCTTCCCAAGCTTTTATATTTGTTTCAAAACATCCCCCTGCCACCCCCACCAGATATTTTTCCTAGAATGAAGAAAAATGGTTAGTAAATTGTATCTGGAACAACAGATGCCCCAGGCTCCGTTTGTCTCTATCGTACTTGCCTTATGATCAGTGTTGTGCTAGTTTACTGAAAACCAGTAACTAGTTACCATTACTAGTTACTTTATTTCAAAAGTAACTCCGTTGCTTTACTGATTACTTACCACAAAAAAGTAATGCGTTACTGTGAAAAGTAACGTTTTAGTTTACTTAAAAAAAAGGGTTCCCATTATATTAATGCCCTTATAGCCTTCATTTCAGTACTGTAATTGCATTGGAGAATATACAATCTGGTTGATACAACTTGACATGCATTATATGCAATCTGGATAGCATCGATATTAGCTGGCTTTACATTGTTGTATATTCTTTCTCCAGGTAGTTGGAAAAGGTTTTCCGTTTCATATGCCGTGTGCCCCGCCCGACATGCTATCATGCTAACTAGCTCCCTGAAGCGGGGTGACTTCCACTGTAGCATAGCCTGCATGTGTTCTACCAACATACCTGTGCAGATGGCTTTATCGACTTTTTCCCTGGCTAGCAGTCCCTTGGTTAAAATCCAGCCGCTGTTGCTTAGGTGCAGGTGGAGGTGGAGTGGCGTTGGATGAGTCTGGGTCTGTGCCGGTCTTAGCTACTAGCTTCGTCCCAGCATGTTGTTTTTGCAGATGTTTTAAGAGGGTGTGAATGACTGGTTTGGGCAGTAGATAGGCTCTTTGACCCGCCAGGACACAACTTACATTAACTAAAACGTTCTTTTCTTTGTGCTCGACAAAAGTGAAATAGTGAGAATATCTCCCAGGTGTAGAAACTAGACTTGAGCAGCCGCCGCCGCCGCCATGATAGTCTTGTTAGTAAACAACACAACACGCCCACCAAGCCCGTCCTCCGCATGTGACACAGGAAGTGATTTAAGTACATTTACTCAAGTACTGTACTTAAGTACAGTTCTCATCTCTGTTCACCTGGCTGTTGACTATATAAAAAAACTAACGGAGTAACGCAACCATGTAGTAACGGTAACTGAGTTACTGAATTTATAAAAAGTAATGCGTTAGAGTAACTAGTTACTGCCAAAATAACGGCGTTACAGTAAACGCGTTAGCTTTGGAACGTGTTAGTCCCACACTGGCTTATGATAGAGGAGGATACAGTTCCCCAACATGATGTGGTACTAGCTGGGCAGCTCAGCTGAACATTGATGTTTTATTACTAGAGGCCTCCGGCGTGGAGGGATGTTGAGTCTTGCTTCCTTAAAGCTCCCCACTTATCTATATTCTGACACAACTAAAAAAACTACACCTAAAGTTACAAATATGATTGTGTCTGCAGGATGGTTAAAACATATATGAACGAACGTTCTTCTCTCTCCTGGTTTAGCACGATCTGGGGAAATATCCTTTTTGCGCACAGGGAATGCCGATGGGGGTTTTATACTATGGGCTGAAACGGGGTGGACAGTTAAAGACATGTTTTGGAAGTTATAATGGGAACTTTTACCATTGAGGAACTTGTCAGTAATACGATATCCCTCGTAAAACATTTTTTAAATATCTGCAACTCAGGAGCTTTGCTGGAGCGAACCAGGATCGCTCATGCTGGCCCTCCTCTGTCTATATGGAGAAAGTTTTAATTAAAAAAAAAAACCTTTGGGAAGGGCATCATATCTGAATTCTATGATCTCCTGCTGGCCTTCTCCCCAGAATCCTTGAACTCTAGACTTAATGCCTGGAAAATGACTTACAGGAAGATCTAACATTGGAACAGGAGCACAGCTTGTAAGGGCGTAGCCCAAACACAGACGGGTATATGCGTCTAAAGCTTCTTCTGCAACTACAAGTGGCTAATGAGAGTGTATATTACACCAGCCAAAAACTGAATAAATGTAACGCTAATATCCAGACACGTGCACCAGATGTGGGGGAAGGAAAAAGGCACACTGTTGTCTATGGTTATGTCCAAGAATAAGAATTCTGGAAGAGGTTAGGGTAACAGTACAGAATATTGTATTGATCAGCTTAAAGCTGGAACCAAAAATGTTCCTACTTGGCCTATATCCGGATGGACGTTATGAACAAGTTTTTATAGATATCCGTTATTACAAGCAAAAAGAGTGATTGCCTTAACATGGATAAAGTTGGGCAAACCTAGTATTGCACAGTGGTTTAGGGAACTTTCTTTATGTCTGAGAATGCAAGTGATTTTTTCTAAAGGCAAAGACAAACAAGAACTGTTCCAGAAGGTATACAGTATACCAAGAACAACGACCTATCTCAATTTCTGAACGAACCTGGGCAGGATAATAGGTTATATGTTAAAATTGCGTCATTGGCTTGATCCTATCACTTTTCATGTGAACACACATTACAATAGGCTATGTGCTTAAACTCTTTGCAGCTATTTAATAACTGGTTTATAAAGTGATATTTTTTTCTATGTAAATGACTGATATCCTCTGCAGAAATACGGTCCTATTGCTGGAAAACTGGATGGTTGCCGATGTATTAGAGTGCCCTTGTTGTATGTATGTACTGTATGTACCAATTTAATTTAGTGTTGTTATTTTTCTTTAATGTAAAGTAATGTAGTTGTCCTGTGTATATATATATGTATTGCTTTTGGCTCTATGTCTTCGTCCTATGTATGTGATTTTTTGTATGCTGAAAATCATAAACATATTGATAAAAAATAAATAAAGCATTGAATGGTTTAGGCCCAAAATACATTTCTGACCTCCTAAACTCTGAACCATCCAGATCTCTCAGGTCAGCTTTCTGTCCCCAGAGTCAGAACTCAACCTGGCGAAGTTCAGTTATTATGCTCCAACATCTGGAACAAACTCCAGAAACCTGCAGGTCCGCTCCAACTCTGACTACTTTTAAATCCAGGCTGAAGACTTTTCTTTTTGCCGCTGCTTTTAATTGAGCTGTTCATATCTTACACTGCACTGTAACTTTTATTGATGTATTTTGTCTTTTAATGTTTATTCTATTATCTTTGCTTTTTAATGACGTTTTCTTTAATGCCTTTCATTTTTGTAAAGCACTTTGAAAGGTGCTATATAAATAAACTTGCCTTACACTGATGATTGTCATACCAAACACACCACATCAATTCATAATTAAGTACTCTGATGATACTTCAATAATATCTCTGCTAAGTAACACAGACGACCCTGATCTGCACCAACAGGCTGTAAATCAGGTGGTTGAGTGGACTGATATCAATGCTCTTCAGATCAACACCAAGAAAACTGAGGAAATAGTTTTTGGCTCACCATCTGACTCCCATAAAGTCCTCATTGTCATCCAGACAGATCAAATCAAGCAGGGAGTTTCATACAAATACTTGGCTGTAACGATTGACCACCTGCTGTCATGGAAAGAGCACATTGAATATCTGTGCAAAAGGACAAAACAAAGAATGTATTTTCTCTGCCACCGTAGGTCTTTTTGGACGAGCAGAGAAATTCTTCAGTTGTTCTTTACATCTGTGATCGTGTCTGTTCTGCAGTACTGCAAAGCTACCTGGTACAAGTGTTTGTCAGCAGCTTTAAAATCAAAACTGCTCCACCTGTTAAAAATCTGCTCAAAGAGTGTTGGTCCACCCTGTCAGAGACTTTCTGACTCAGCAGACCATAATAACCTGAGAGGCTGTCCAACAACATCATCTGGGACCCAAAGCATACTCTGAACAGAGAATACGAACTGCTGCCATCTAATGGAGATTCAATAAAGTCAGACTGAGGCTGCGGCCCCACGAGGATGAAAACGGCTAAACGCATAGGATTAACGCAAACGCAATCGCAAACGGCTTCCGTCCACATGCAATAATTATCCGGATAGTGTCTGTCCACACGAGACCGCTCCGTTTAGCTCCAACCGCTGGAGAAGCTGCAGTACATATGCAGGAGCCTCTACGTGGCGCTGTAACTTCCTCCACAAAAGCAGCGAAGAAGCATGGTTGTCATGGTTGCCCTTCTGTTTATTCTCCGCGGTGGGGGCCGAGGGAACCGCAGAGTTTTTCGCCAGTCAGCGTGTATTAAAGTTGAAATCTTCCGGACAAAATTATAAAAGTGCCGGTCAAAGGTCTTCTTTGTTATTTATTGAGCTTTAAAACAAATGAATAACGACTCTATATAATATAATAATAAAATACACGGAGCCTCTCTTTTTCCTCCCTCTCTTCGGACAGCGTCAGTGTCTGTCTCATCCAGTAATCAGTGACCCGGCCGACTGTAAAATAAACATATTTATAACTAGTTTAGTTTGAGAGGTAATTAAAATAGCTAAGGGCGATGATCTGACTTGAAGTGTGTGTTGCTGCAGCGGGAGGAGCTGCAGGTGAGCAGAGCTGCGTGTCGCCGTCCTGTCAGATTAGACTTCACTCGCGAGAGAAAGATAAATAATCTGAATTCAGGATGCAGTTTACTTTGACGCGGGGGTGAGCAGCAGAGGTGGGGAGAGGCGGGGCTATTGCCTCATCATTATTGCTGTAGATGTTGCACAACAACTGTAGCATGGTCAATAGCGTCCGGAGCACGATAGCAACCTCTGCGATCCGCCATTGTTGTTGTTGTTGGTGGCGAAACACTTCAGCACTGGCGCGGGGTAAGCGGAGGTGAGCAGAAGAGGTGGGGAGAGGCGGGGCTATTGCGCAATCACTATCAGTGCTCTGAAAATGTCCGTATAGGACGCACACACGGAGCCGTTTGACCCCCCCAGAGAGTGGCGTATGCATTTCTATCCACCTTGGGACCCGTTGTCGTTTCCTCAGTCGTTTAGTGCCGTATTCGGGTCGTCCTCGTGTTGCCGAACGGTCTATATGACACTAAACAGTAACGCAAACGACCGAATTCGTCCTCGTGGGGCCGCAGGCCTGAAGCATCCTTTGTGCTCCAGTCAGTCCTCTCAGTAAACACAGAGCTGAATCCAGACCAAAGCACGCTGAAGGCTCTTTGAGCAGGTTGTCTCTCACTGATCCTGCTGTTATGTTACATGTTTGTTTTTCATGTATTGTGTCTTGATATTTGTTTATGTTGATGTTTACACATGGAGCTGCTGTGATGCAAGTCACATTTCAGACTTGATCTGACCAATAAAGTATTATCGTATACAACAACCTTCTAACCTATATCTAACCATACAGGGCATTCATATTGTATTTTCTAAACAGGTTGTGATCTTCATTTGGGGATAACGGTGTTAGGAATATATTGTGATGAAGTGCACACTGACCTGAGCTCCAGGGGTCTCTTTGTTCTCCTCCATGCTGCTCTCAGTGCTCCTTCTCCGGCTGTGTCTCTGAAATAAACAACACAACTACAGCTGACACAAAACAAGACAACTCAATACAACCCACAGACACAACTAAACAAATCTACAGCTACTTCGTAGGTTCATAGCAGAGGTGAGAAGTAACTAAGTACATTTACTCAAGAACTGTACTTAAGATTCCATTTAGAGGTACTTTCACTTTACTTGAGTATTTCTATTTAACGCTACTTTGTACTTTTAGAACAATTCAGAGGTAAATGGTGTACTCTTACTCCACTACATGTGTTTAATACCGTTAGTTACTTTACAGATCTGGATTAATGATGTGAAACACAATCAAGTGTTAAATCAGACTTTAGTTCCACCACACACACACACACACACACACACACACACACACACACACACACACACACACACACACACACACACACACACACACACACACACACACACACACACACACACACACACACACACACACACACACACACACACACACACACACCACACCCACACACACACACACACACACACACACACCACACACACCTCTACGTCCTGGTTCGTCAGTCTTTCTTCTCCTTGATAAAACACTGCCATTAAACACACTAATCTCCCTTTAATGCCTTTACTTATGTTACCGATCAGCCACGTGGTATAAAAAGCTACGAACAAAGAACGGGAGGCAACAAAACACGGTTTAACGGATGAAAGCACGGATAAATCACCCTCCAAGGATAAACTAACTCTTTGTATGTGTTTTAAAAGTCTCTTAAACTAGTGATGTTACGTACTGCGCCGAGGCTTCGGAGCGTGTGTCGAGTAATCCCCGAAGCTTTTTGTGAAGCATGTATCGAGGCTTGTATGTTTTGGGTCAGTGACGTCATCGATGACAAACGAAGCCTCGCTGCCTGTCGATACCACGTGACTGCTTCAGGAAGCGATTCAGATCCGTTGAGTTACGACAACGGAAGTCCTAAAACGGTTATCGTCACGTGGTTCATGTAGACGAGGATCGTTCCCCGGAAGTTCATGGCGGGCAAAGTGAATGCATTGATAACAGGAGATAGAACTACGATTTTTGGTAATTATTAGTGAATAAAGGTTTTGATTTGCAATATTTATACAACAAATCGATATGTGTATGTATTTACATCAATATGTTTTAAAAAAATAAAATCGAATTTGCTAAAATTAAGTGATAATATTAGGATTAGTGTGAACAACTAGTTTACATGTTACTAACAGTGCCTTGGTTAAAGAGCCTGTTGCTGTTTATTTATAGCTTTGAATTCTTTCAAACCAATATTATCTTCTTAACTTGTATGGTAGTCAGGAGCATCACTTTCTAATGTGTATTGATATATTTAGAGGGAGGAGATCTAAAGTAATGCTTTAAAATTCAGATTGGATTCATTTCTACCATTTTCTTAAATTCATGGTAGTTTCAGTAATCCCATGGTAACTGAGGACCAGTGGCGGTTCTAGAACATTTTACATGGGTGGCAAAGGGGGGGCAAGAGGTCATGCCAGGGTGGCATGGGAGGGGCGGACAGTACGTGGTATTTTATACTGTAACCTATTTATTGTTAATTCATGCCCTAACACAAGTGTTCTTAATGCACAAGAGAAACAAGGTGTTCAGACAAACAATCGGGTGCCCTTTGAGTCCCCCAACCTTACTTCAACAATTTTAAATGAAAGGAAACTACAAAATGTTTTTTTAAAGCAATGAATTAATGAAACAGGTTGTTTTGCATTACAATGTAAAACTAAATGTATATATATATTTTGTTTTTAAAAGATTGGTTGTCTTAGTAGTAGACAGACATATTTGCATGTCTTCACTAAGCATTATTACATATTCATTTAATATTAAACAAATCAAAATGGCCAATTATCCCAAAATGTTGCTGCTAATATAATCATATGATTGTCAACTTTAACTGATCAAAAAGAAATTCGGAAAAAATACTTGAATTATCTATGAAATTGCAATATTGACACACGTCCCTCAGTTTGTTTCCTATTTACCCTCCTATTAAGTTAAAATAATGGATCAGTCCATGTGTCATCTGCATTGAGGGAATTACATCACAAAAGTCTTCTGAAGAAAATATGGCAAAGAAAGGCAAGTGTCAGTTTCTTCTCTTATTTCAGTTTTTATATTTTCAGATTAAGATTGACATGCTCAACATTTCAACTCTGTTATATGAATTAATAATAGTAAATAATTGTTTATTACAAAATAAACAATAGTTTTGCAAAATATTACAATTTTGTAATGTCCTTGACTTCCATGTGGTGCCATATCTTAGCTAAACAAGGTCTCAGGCCTACTTTTGTCAAAAACTTCAACCCTGTTAAATTTTTTCAAGGAAATTCCTATAATTATTTATATTTGGGCCTGAGGTGGGAACATGTAAGTAGTCCACTACCAGATGTTGACCAAACATTTTGGTTTCATTTTTCAAAGATGTAAAGACCCAAAAGGCACCCGATTCAGAGAATACTCAGAATTCTGCTTACTGTAAGTACAGTAAAAGTACTTAGTTATAATTAGTACACAAATGACATCACCCATCTCTTCAGAGAGCTAAAGGTGACCTGTGCAGCAACACATTTCAATCAATATTTGTCAATACTAAGAGTTGCTAGATTGTGCTGCTGTGATGGAATATGTAAGGAGAATAAGAAAATACCATGTGGTCCAGCTGGAGTCTCATCTGCCTCCTGATCACTGCCTCTGTCCCTCTTTCTGACACTTCATCTTTATTCCAATCCTCACAGCCTACATGTCTTCTTCTTCACTAATGTCTTCATCTCCTTCTCTTCCTCCTGATCTGACCTTCCTGGTCTCTTCCGTGAACTCTCTTTTCCTTTCCCTCTCTCTGTTCGTCCTGATCACTCTCAGATATATCTTTTTGTTGTTGTTGAATCACTCCAGCTACTCTGGCCTGCAAGAGTCTACTTGTGAAAAGCACTGGTACAAATGCTTGTATAACTTTACACATTAGCGCCATGTAGCTAATAAGTAGCATATCATAAATATAACATCAGAAAGAATGTATCAAACGCACACAGGCAGCTGTGTTTAGTTCCAGTTTTTACGGTAAAGGATGTATCCTGGTTTCATTGATCTGGCCTCATTGCTGTGATGTGTAGTTTACGTGGATTTAATAGTATGCCTACCGCATAGTTTAGCAAAGTGATCGATCTCCCAGCTAGCGCTGTCTGCGTAGTATTTTGTAACGTAACGCCCCAAACAGCGCCCGTCTGTTAAACGCTATCGAATCAAACGGCTGCGTTTTATTAATATTTAGTTTCAAGCTCTCGTCCTTAGTAAAAACAAAACTAGTGGAAGGGGAAATGCTCCCAGGGGAAGCTGATCCACCCTAGGTGCTGGGACAGCTCGTTCCCTCTCTGCACGCTGTGTGAGCCGCAGTCTGTGTGAACGCCGCTCCGCAGTTTAATGCAGGGCCGTAGCAGCATTTTTAACGGGCCTAAAATGATATTTAAAATGATTCACTTTTGACTAATTTAATGCTTGTTTCGTTGCTTGTGGAAATAGTGTAGGTTTGTTTTAGTACAGTTTTAGGAAAACAAAAGTTAGGGGGGCAGCTGGGGGGGCTCTACAGTGGGGGGGGGGGGGCAGCTGCCCCCCCTTGCCCCCCCCCCGTAGATCCGCCCCTGCTGAGGACACAAGTTATCTAAATGACTAATGTCATCTTTATGGCTTTCAGAAAGGACAGGAGACCGACAGGTGACTATCAAAGGACTAGCAGCAGCAGCATGATGATGTTAAATGTGTTGTTTTAGGAACATCCATTGCAAATACATGGAATTCAATAAACATTGAATAGCATATCATGCAGTTTGTCGGTGCCTTTTCCTCCGTGTTGTCCTGGTTTGCTGTGCTGCCTCCTAGTCGCCACCATGGTTTGCTGTACTGCCTGGGGATGCTCAAATCGCTCAGAGAAAGGAGTACGAATGTACGGCTTCCCCACTGACACAGAGCGGAGGAAAAAATGGCTGGCTCAAGTCAGCAGGAGCAATTTCACGACCAACAGCAACACAATATGTGATGTAATTATATACAAACACTGCATTTGCACTTTTTCACAAAACGAAAACCACACCATTGGGAAAGCTTAATGTTTTGTTTAATACAAAAAAACAGGGAAAGGCTTGAAAACACAGAGTTGAGACTCGGGGTGCAGGGTGAGGGTCTCAGTGCAGGTATTCAGGCTCCATTGAACCCCCCTCTGGTTCTTGTGCTGAAAGAGGGAGTAACAGACAGGAGAAAGGGTTATACACACCTATATAGCACACCTATTGGATGGGAAATGCCTCGGGGCGATAAGGTGTTTACTTATATAAAACGGTAGTATTAAACTTACCTTGTGTTTTCACTCTCACTTAAGTCCCTCTCCCTTTGCCATCAATCCAGAACCAGCTGAGCTGCAACATTATACAGACAGGTAATAATCAACAGAATCACAAGGACACAATATGGCTCTGCTAAAAACACTCACTCTTACACGCACCAAAGTTATATTTATCTAATATTTAACTCCCTCCACCCCTGCATACAATCCCGTTCAGAAGCCCCTCTTCTCTAATTCAACATGTTGGACGAAATGACATTAAGAGAACGGAATTTACAATTAAAAGGCTGTTCAACGTGTGTTGCTAACTTGCTTCGGTATGCTAGCTTAATCTGTTATCTGTAAACGTTCCCTAAATCTACTAATTTAGGGATAATCCACTGACATCCTTTAATACACATGTTCATTTGAATCAGATGTACTGATAATATCCGCAATATAAATCTTTAAACTTCTTCTTACCTTTAAAAGTCCGTCACGAACGGTGTATTATGCTGCAACTCCACAGCTCTGCCAGCCTTGGTGCTAACTTCCGGGGAACGATTGAGAGGCTCCACGATCCGCCATTGCTGTAAAAAAGTGGTCCATTGGAGTGAACGGAGATGTCGTAACTCTTCTATTAAATGGCTCTGGGTTGAACCAGAGCTGTATAATAGAAGAGTTACGACAACGGAAGTCCAAAAACGGTTATCGTCACGTGGTTCATGTAGACGAGGATCGTTCCCCGGAAGTTCATGGCGGGCAATGTGAATGCATTGATAACAGGAGATAGAACTAAGATTTTTGGTAATTATTAGTGAATAAAGGTTTTGATTTGCAATATTTATACAACAAATCGATATGTGTATGTATTTACATCAATATGTTTTAAAAAATAAAATAGAATTTTCTAATATTAAGTGATAATATTAGGATTAGTGTGAACAACTAGTTTACATGTTACGAACAGTGCCTTGGTTAAAGAGCCTGTTGCTGTTTATTTATAGCTTTGAATTCTTTCAAACCAATATTATCTTCTTAAACTTGTATGGTAGTCAGGAGCATCACTTTCTAATGTTTATTGATATATTTAGAGGGAGGGGATCTAAAGTAATGCTTTAAAATTCAGATTAGATTAATGTCTACCATTTTCTTAAATTCATGGTAGTTTCAGTAATCCCATGGTAATTGAGGACACAAGTTATCTAAATGACTAATGTCATCTTTATGGCTTTCAGAAAGGACAGGAGACCGACAGGTGGCTATCAAAGGACTAGCAGCAGCAGCAGGACTAGCAGGACTAGCAGCATATGATGATGATGATGATGATGATGATGATGATGATGTTAAATGTGTTGTTTTAGGAACATCCATTGCAAATACATGGAATTCAATAAACATTGAATAGCATATCATGCAGTTTGTCTATGCCTTTTCCTCCGTGTTGTCCTGGTTTGCTGTGCTGCCTCCTAGTCGCCACCATGGTTTGCTGTGCTGCCTGGGGATGCTCAAATCGCTCCGAGAAAGGAGTACGAATGTACGGCTTCCCCACTGACACAGAGCGGAGGAAAAAATGGCTGGCTCAAGTCAGCAGGAGCAATTTCACGACCAACAGCAAAACAATATGTGAGGTAATTATATACAAACACTGCATTTGCACTTTTTCACAAAACAAAAACCACACCATTGGGAAAGCTTAATGTTTTGTTTAATACAAAAAAACAGGGAAAGGCTTGAAAAACACAGAGTTGAGACTCGGGGTGCAGGGTGAGGGTCTCAGTGCAGGTATTCAGGCTCCATTGAATCCCCCTCTGGTTCTTGTGCTGAAAGAGGGAGTAACAGACAGGAGAAAGGGTTATACACACCTATATAGCACACCTATTGGATGGGAAATTGCATTGGGGAGATAAGGTGTGGTCTCTGTTCCCAACTGAAGTTATGGAACTTTATTATTTGTGAGTTTAACAAAGTATGACAAATGGCATCAGTAACAGATGTGATATGAATTTCTATAAAGTTGTCTCACATTCTTGGTCATATTTTATATACAGTATGTAATGAGTATAACATGTCTAGTAAGTATAAAGTGTTTCCTAATACTGTGTATTCAACCACTATGGAATATGTATGTGGGCAGACAAGATTCAGACACAGTTGTTCTGTGTGTGAAGTAACCTCAAGTCACTCCGCAGGCACATTTTGATGCAGACCAGTTTGTCAAGACAAAAAAGGGCAAGACTAGGCTGAGAGCAGAGGCTATACCCACCATCTTCGTGCATCGCCCTGTGGTCAAAAAGAGAAGGGTCCCTGCACCACGATTCACCCCGGGACCTGTATCTACAAAGCCCATAGCTCATGATCACAGCTATAGTGTGAAAGGTGACACAGGTATAATAAGTATGAACTCTTAGTAACAAAAGTAATATTTGTTATTTTTAAGTGGTATAATATTTAAAATGTTCGAAAATGTACAGTGCCATGTCTTCTACTTACATTAGTCTCAAAGATTGAGGGAAGAAGGGATGAGGAGACTGAGAGAAAGGAAAGTGAGGGTGAAGAAAGTGAGGACATGGCTAGTGAGGAGAGACAGGGAGGGCGGACACCACCCACTCAGCCAGCAGCCACTCAGCATACGAGGGAACCAGCAGCCAGTCAACATACGAGGGAACCAGCAGCCAGTCAGCATACGAGGGAACCAGCAGCCAGTCAGCATACGAGGGAACCAGCAGCCAGTCAGCATACGAGGGAACCAGCAGCCAGTCAGCATACGAGGGAACCAGCAGCCACTCAGCATACAAGGGAACCAGCAGCCACTCAGCATACGAGGGAACCAGCAGCCAGTCAGCATACGAGGGAACCAGCAGCCAGTCAGCATACGAGGGAACCAGCAGCCAGTCAGCATACGAGGGAACCAGCAGCCAGTCAGCATACGAGGGAACCAGCAGCCACTCAGCATACAAGGGAACCAGCAGCCACTCAGCATACGAGGGAACCAGCAGCCAGTCAACATACGAGGGAACCAGCTGCCAGTCAAACAGATCTATTACAACACTTAAAGAGAAAATTAAAGAGCCAAGAAGGAATCGCCAAAAAAGCAAAGGCTGCACTAAGAAAAATCAGGAAGGAAAATGCAGCTCTCAAGAAAACAATGAAAATTAGGGACAAGAAATATAAGAAAACGTTTTCAAAAGACCAACTGAAGGCATTAGGCAGACTCACCACAAAGGGGATGAAGTGGAGCAATGAGACAATTAAGAAGGCTTTAAAAATTCGCTTTGCGAGCGGACCAACGGGTTACAAAACTCTGCAGGAATTGAAGATTCCCCTTCCAGGAATAAGGACACTGCAAAGAAGGATGCAATGTGTTAAGTTTGAGCCTGGTGTGTTGACAGAGGTCTTTGATTTCCTAAAATTGAAGGCAGATAGATTGACAGACCTTGAAAGGGAGTGTGTGTTGACCTTGGATGAAATGGCAATCACACCAAGTGTGGAGTTAGACATGATTACAGGCAAACTGTATGGTGATGTGACTTTACCAGGTCACACAGGGGTGGCAACACATGCTTGTTTGTTTATGTTGGCTGGAAACACAACACGGTGGAAGCAAGTAGTGGCATATCATTACACTGGCAATTCTACCAATGGAGCAGAGTACAGGCCAATCATTATTGATATAATACAGAGGGCAGCATCCATAGGGCTACATGTGCTTGATGTCACCACCGACATGGGTAGCCCTAACCGAGCCATGTGGAAATCCTTTGGGGTGGACCAAAATAAAACATCGGTGCCACATCCAGCAAAACCAGACAGGCAGCTCTATTTCATGCCCGATGTTCCACATCTGGTAAAAAATTTAAAAAGTGCCCTTGTCCGTGGGCAGGTCTTCATAATTCCTGAGGATGTTGTTAACAGAGAGAACCTCCCCTCTAACGAGGTTTTTGTGGTCCCCATTAAAGACTTATTGACCTTTCAGGAAGGGATGGCCTTAAAAAGAGCTCCCCATCTTTCAGCTGCAGCCATCGAGCCAAGTCACTTCGATAAGATGAAGGTTGGTCTTGCTCTAAATGTGTTCAGTAAGGCTACAAGTGCTGGACTGAAATACATGGTGCAGCAAGAAAACCGCCCTCTGTCCTACCTGACGACAGCGTGGTTCCTGGAGCAGGTTGATTGTTGGTTTGATCTGATGTCATCTCACCATCCAATTACAGCCCTGAGCAGGCTCAAGATGGAGGAGTACCAAAAGGCCATCACCTTCCTCCAGAACATCGTCCATCTGTTTCGTGGGATAAAGATATGTCAAAAGGGAGGTTGGAAGCCTGTTCAAACAGGGGTGATAATGGCAACAACATCAATTTTGGCCATACAAGAGGAGATGCTTATACAAGGACACAGGTTTGTGTTAACGTCAAGGTTCACACAAGACTGCCTTGAAAATACATTCAGCTGTGTGAGGTCTAAAAATCCTGTCCCAACTCCAGTGGAATTCCATCATGCACTGAGAATCATATCTGTGGGGCAGTTCCTCACCACCATCAGCTCTGGGAGCTACCAGGAAGACCACAGTAGCTTTTTGGCAGACTTCCTGGACACAGGGGAGCCAAAAATCACTCCATCAGTCAGAGTGGAACAGCTGATGGCGGTGAACAGAGCAGCAGCACCTGACCTCACAAAAACTGAGAAATGTATTCTCTTCCATCTTGCAGGCTACATCGTCCACAAAATCATCAAGTTTGCCAGCATCTGTGAAAAATGCAAAATTGCAACAGAGCACCATGATGAGAGTCCTTCTGGTGACAACAGCTTGTTAGTGGACTTGAAAGACTTCAAGGCAGGTGCTCTTTGTCGTCCCTCCCAAGAAGCCTTTGACTTCATTCACCAAATTGAGGAACTATTTAGGACCAAGACTGGTTCCTCCCTCATGCAGCTCCCCAACGCAGTGGGTGTCTTGGAGAAAGAAGCTCAGGCATCCGTCATGCTGTGGAGTACAAGACAAAATCATTAGAAGATTCATATGGCTGAGGCTGAGAATTGAGGCCAAACAAATCAGAAATGACAGAAAAAAAATGAAATTAAAAGATGGCCATTTTGGAAGCAAGAGCCAATCCAAAAAGGTGAAAAGGAACAACAGCAGCCAAGCTACCACATCCAGCAACCCCCAAACAGATCTACAGCTGCAATCATTTCCATTAGCAGTTGCAATGGAAATATTTGGACTAAACATTGCTCTTCCACCTGCCAGCTCCCAGCTAACATCACTGCCCCTCCACCCGTAACATCACTGCCCTCCACCTGCCAGCACCCAGCTAACATCACTGCCCCTCCACCCGTAACATCACTGCCCTCCACCTGCCAGCACCCAGCCAGAGGAGCACAAACAACAAAAACAAGCAAGGTGTCCCGTCATGTACCTGGAAGTTTGGGTTGGCAAAATGGAGTAAGAGAGGGACTTGAAAAACCTTGGTGGCTCTCTACTCATGTTGTTACAGTTGTCTTGGTTACAGCTCTCAAGTTTTTTTTTTTAAAATATGAAATAAAAAATTGAAGTGAAATCAACCTCTTCTCTGGAGAACAAACTTTGATTTCTCTGTCTTGTGAGTTTGCAGTCTTGCAGTTTTGCTCCTCCACCTGTAACATCACTGTCCCTCCACCTGCCATACAGTAGGTTACTAACAAGATTACTTATATAATACAGTGATAGAATACATGTTTAGTATGCTTACTTATATAAAACAGTAGTATTAAACTTACCTTGTGTTTGCACTCGCACTTAAGTCCCTCTCCCTTTGCCATCAATCCAAAATCAGCTGAGCTGCAACATTATTCAGACAGGTAATAATCAACATAATCACAAGGACACAATATGGCTCTGCTAAAAACACTCACTCTTACACGCACCAAAGTTATATTTATCTAATATTTAACTCCCTCCACCCCCGCATACAATCCCGTTTAGAAGCCCCTCTTCTCTAATTCAACATGTTGGACGAAATGACATTAAGAGAACGGAATTTACAATTAAAAGGCTGTTCAACGTGTGTTGCTAACTTGATCGGTATGCTAGCTTAATCTGTTATCTGTAAACGTTCCCTAAATCTACTAATTTAGGGATAATCCACTGACATCCTTTAATACACATGTTCATTTGAATCAGATGTACTGATAATATCCGCAATATAAATCTTTAAACTTCTTCTTACCTTTAAAAGTCCGTCACGAACGGTCTATTATGCTGCAACTCCACAGCTCTACTAGCCTTGGCGCTAACTTCCGGGGAACGATTGAGAGGCTCCACGATCCGTCATTGCTGTAAAAAAGTGGTCCATTGGAGTGAACGGAGATGTCGTAACTCTTCTATTATATGGCTCTGGGTTGAACCGTTGAACCACAACGCTCATAATACCTGGATGTATAATAAGAACCATATTACCCCTCCTCTACCCGGGCCCGGTGACACGATGGAATCAAGAGAGCTCAGACCCTCACTTATATAGAGATCGGAACATGTCATAAGTATAAATAGATACAAGCATAAATAAATGTAGGAATAAAAACATGAATAAATATGCTGCAGTGTTTTCAGTGAGATTCAGTGTGTGTGCTGCGGCTCAGCTGGAGAGCAGTTGACTCACGACCGCAGGTTCTATTTCGTATGAGGCTTCGCCCTCTAAGGCTATCGCTATTGGGTAATCCCACTGCACGTGTGCAGCACTGACAGACTTAATCCACGCCCACCTATGACGTGGGCCCCACCTCCGGCCTCACTTCCGTATAAATACTCCGTTGCAGAAGCACTGTACAGGCACAAGCTCTTTTCAGAGCTGTTTACTAGAAAGCAAACATTTCCCCCTGGCCCCATTCTCCCTCTCCTCCGGGCGGGGGAGACAGGGAGTGGCTCGGGGTTAGCCGACATATGAATTACGACCGGCTGTGGCTGGCTCGCATCAGGGAGGAAGCAGCTTTACACAGACGATACCTTTTAACAAACGTTGTAATGCTTTTCTTTACTTTCAATTTGAGTAAAACATTGAAGATATAACATTGTATTGTTTTGTTTTTACACTGACTCAGATATAATGAAAAGATTACGTCAGTCGAAGCTCAGCTTTGGATAGAGAGAGAGAGAGAGAGAGAGAGAGAGAGAGAGAGAGGGAGAGAGAGAGAGAGAGAGAGAGAGAAGAGGAGAGAGAGGAGAAGAGAGAGAGAGAGGAGAGAGAGAGAGAGAAGAGAGAGAGAGAGAGAGAGAGAGAGAGAGAGAGAGATGAGAGAGAGAGAGAGAGATGGAAGGAAGTCAGGGAGGAACTGCAGTCACACAAAAGAATGTAGGCTTAATAACCCCATCTATCTATATATCTATAACAATAGTCTTCATTTACAATAAGCATAAACGCATAATTGTAAAACAACATCTATTGCAGTTATGTCATAATAACATACAATTGTATAAAACACAATTTGCTTACATCTTTGTTCTCTTTTGAGAATCAAACAAAACTGATTTAAAAAAAAAAAAAATGCAAACAAGTGAATTGAACTAAATTGCTTTTAATTCACTGGCAGGAGCGACAAGTGAGGAGGAGCAAACAGTGAACAACAAGGGAGAGACTGCACAAAGAGAAAGCGTAGAGGACAGAGAGAGTAAAGAACAGGAAGAAGACTCAAGGAGATGGAAGAGAGGCTGCAGGTTATGGAAAGGAGAGAGACATGGAAAATGAATGTTGACAATGTGTTGTGATCATGTTAGCCTCTTCTGCATGTGCAGATCATTAATAGTAGCAATCAACTGATTCTTATGATGTATTACTGTCAAGCTCAAAGAGCGCTTACAGGCTGAACCCTCAATACAAACACGGAAGGGAGGAGACGTGAGTATGGAAGCAAAAATAATTTAATTTCCAACTCAAAATTCAAACAATACTGATGTGGAATTAATAATCCGGATCTGGGAATAACTACGGGGGGGGGAGAGTGGAGGTCCGTAGTTGAAGATCCGGAGGATGTCGGAGAGAGCAGGCTGAAGCCGGGGTTCAGAGATTCTCAGCGGAACACGGGTGAGATGAGCCGGGGAATCAGAGTTGAATAGTGTGAGCAGGCTGGAGCTGGTAGTGAAGATAATCCGAGGTTCGCTGACGAGGTGGTGTTGGCTGGACGTGGCAGGCAGAGTAGTAGAGGGATTCAGTGTATCTTTGACGACGAACTGGTGCATACTGGATGAGGAAGCCGGGTATTTAAGCAGCTGTGGGAGAGTAGATGAATCAGGAAGATGAGTAGCAGCTGCGGAGGTGAATTGACGGGAAATGAAAGTAGGTCAGCCACGCCCAGCCAGGAAGACAGACAGATACAAACAAACATGAAACAAAAAGAGAAGCAGAAGGACGGAAAAGGCACATCCTTACAATTACACTTTCAAAAATAATTTACGCTGACATTGTCAGCCCACTGACATTGTCAGCCCACTGACATGGTTTGAAATCAATATATTATCCAATTTGTGACCCCCCACAGGACTTAAAAAGCACCTAACTAGATCATGAAAATCCCAAAAATCTTGGGGGGTTTGGACCTCGGTATTTAGGAAATCCTGGATACGGCCCTGGACTGGACCATGTGCTCATCGCCAGCCTCATGTTGTGGTACCTGAAGTTCAGCTGCAAGTTCACTGACTGACCAAGAAGTGGAAAGACTTCCAGACCCTGATGGAATGTCTATGTATAAACTGTGTGTGTATCAAAAGGCTGTTGCTGTGGGAAATGATTAGGACGATTAGGTGACAATATTTGACTGAGTTACATGAAGCCGCTGGTACCAAGATTCAGTATATTTAGATTTGAATACAATACAACATTTAATGGTAATGAAATTACGTTCAGTAGTCATTTTAAACATGTGTTGCACTGAACCATATGCTTGTGAATCAACACTTACTGTAATGCATCAAGCAATATACATTTGTTACAGTTAATGAACATTTTGTAACCCATATCAATTTAAAACTTTGAAAATATATAAAGATAAACATGCTTTCCTTGTTATGTGCAATAACAAGGAAAGCATGTTTATCTTTATATATTTTCAGTGTTACACAAACTGGTCGGAGTAGGCATTAACCAACCTGATCTCACCAGAATGCGTGACTCCACCACGACTTCTTAACACTACAATGCATGGTGGAGTCACGAACTTTGTTACATTTACGTGTCGGCACCACGCAAACAACCCCAATGTAAAGTGAATGAGGCTCCTTTGTCGTGGTGCACACACGCATTTCTACAACGTCCCGCAGTGAGCTTTTATTCTATAAAACGGTTTTTTAAATCTACTTTATATCTTGTAGTAACTCACGGAAGGCTTCTTTTATTTTATTTGTATTCATAATAATTAAAAAAATTCGTCAGAATGTAAAAATTACATTGGTTACGAATTTGTGTTCTCAAAAAACAGTGCATTGTGTGTAATGCAACTGTGATTTTTATTAAATTAGTTAGTTTTTAAGGAAGGCCAGAGCTTCAGCTGTGTCAAATAGATTGTTCCCTTTAGTTAACGTTATTTAAAAGATGATGATCATGTCCCCTGTATTGTATTACGAGCGTCCATTCCCATTGGATAACGGAGAATTGTACACCCGGAAGTAAGACTTCACCTTACTGTCGATTGATTATACAGTGATATCTGCACTACTCATCGACTAAAAAACACCAGATTATCCTTGTTAATTACACAACATTGATTGATTTGAATTGTGTGCAATGCTTTTGTATTTTTCCCCTTCGATTCGGATAAACAAATGTTTTTTCAGAGTTTTAGGATGGCCGAAGACACTACACTACCCAGAATCCTCAGCTATCGTTTGGCACTACACCATGTGCTTAGCTTGACAAACCCGTGATCAGTCCTCAACCTCTGTGATTGGATGCGCGAAGTTTACACAGAGGTCAAAAAGGACTTTGAAATGGAATGAAACCCATCGACGGCACACTATTCAAAACAGGAATCGAACGTGTCAGAATGTTTTACATTCTGACGAATTTTTTTAATTATTATGAATACAAATAAAATAAAAGAAGCCTCCCGTGAGTTACTACACGCACCGTCACTGCCGTCACTCTCTCAGCGGCAGTGATTGGGTCTCGTCTTCCACTCGTCACCCAACGGTACGTACCATTACGGCCTCTGAACTTACCCCCCCCCCCTTAAATATTTTCTCATCGAATCTACACGATTCACGTAGGTCACCTATTTTGGTTTCCAAACGGCGAATTTCGCCGAAAGGTGAGTGATTTTCATGCCTGCATGGTTGAAACACAGCATAGTAAAACATTTCTTCATAGTTGAGGAACTATTACAAAAATCAATTCAATTGGAGAAACAGCATCTCTGTGGTGTTGTGTTGGCATAGTGTAAACGCTGGTCAGAACATAAAAAACTGTTGTAATAATAAAGCTTTATTTATACAGCGCTTTTCATACAGCACATGCAGCTCAAAGTGCTTTACAAAATGGCGACACATCACAAGTTAAAAATAAACAACAAGAAAGTCCCTTCAGATGTTAAGACCTTTACAGATACATGCAGCAACATATAACATTGTAACAGGTTAAGATACACAAAGAGGTCCAATGTATGATAATAACAAATGAAATACAGTAAAAAAAGAATATGATTTATCTCGGAAAGATAAGACACAAGAAAAGTGAAAAGATTCAACAATATAAAACCCTATAAAATAAAGTGAACATATCGGTACAACAGAAATAAAAACTAAAAATGTAGAGTAATAAAAACGTCATAATTCTAATAAAGGTTAAAGGATTAAAATATAAAGAAACCAACGTAAAAAGAATGTTGCTATTGAAACGGTTAACTAACTAATATAAGATAAAACCCTTCCTATATCAGAAATGAAACAATATAAAAGTAGGTACATAATAAAGACTAAAAGACCATTTAAAGTGGGGGGTTGCTAATAAAAAGCTAATCTAAAGAGATGTGTCTTTAGCTGGCGTTTAAAAATGTCCACTGAGCCTCTCTGATATTTCCTGTTGTTCCACAGTTTGGGAGCGTAGTGGATAAAAGCCTCACCCATTATATTTTGGGGAATTTAGGGATATTTAAAAAGCTGAAGAGGACCTCAGGGCTTGTCCTGGCACATAAAACGAGACTGACTCTTTGAATTTAAGTCTGTTAATCAGACTTCAATTCAGAAAGACACTTAAAATATAACTACATCTCTCAGGACACCAGGAGGAGGAAACAGCTAGCTTGGCTCTCATAGTTGTTCAAAACTATGCAGAATGGCTCATGAACTGTAACCTGTTAAGGACTGAGCCTGTGTTTCAGGTCTGAGGCTCGAAAATGACAATTCCAGAACAAATGACAATAACTACACTTCGAAAAGAGAAAAAATAATAATCTTTTTTCTCAAACTAATGATAAACCTGTGAGATTCAGATTGAACATAGTAAAAAACTGTATATTATAGTGTCAGTCCATAAATTATTTTTTACTTATAGTGAAAACTACCCTTGGATGATGGTAAGGTAGACTAAAAGCTTTAGGAAGGGTTAGGGTATAACATATAATAAGTACCCTGTATCAAGATTGATGCAAAACAAGTGACATTTGACCTTTTTAGAGAGGTTTAGCAGCAAAAAAACCACCTCTGAGGTGATTTGGGTGGAAATGGCCATTATTACCTTTCTCTGGAACCCATTGGTCGATGTTGGTGATTGACATCTCTTTTTGACCATTAGAGCCAATAGAATCGAAGGGGGGTTTCCACATACACCATTGAGAAATGAGAGCTATGCGCACACAGTTTTGCATGAGAGCGAACCTATCTCTCGCTCTGACATCTGGAAACGGAAAAGCAGGTTTATTGCTTATGGATTATCAGAAGTTATTTCAACAGACACATTGGATTAACCTATGGATTAACCTCCAGATACATTGGATTAACCTCCAGTAGCGTTTTTATCGTTTTAATGCCGTTGAAGACCACTTTTGACCAGACAACGACAAAGGTAAGCCATTTTGCCGTTTTAGTTACCTAGCGCCACATGTTTTGATGTCTGTTCTTGTTAATATTTTCGCGAGTTATCATAGAGTGGTGATGTATGTACCTATCAATTCTGTGTAATCTCACTATGCTAGTCGATATGTTGGATGTTTAGTTAAGATAAGTAATAAGGGTGTTATGAGTGAGTTTCTGTGCAGTAATTGCAGTCTGTGCAGTAATTCTTCCACTCGTGGCTAATTCAGAGGCTGAGCATTAGCTTAGTGTTTAAAAAAAAAAAAAAAAAAGATCTGTTAGCTGAGTTTCTTCCCGTTACATGGATATAAAACATTCATAATCTATTGAATATTAAGATGCCCTCAGACGCTGTTTCCTGCAGATGACGCGTTTTCCCCCCGGTACCGGGGGGGGGGCGGTGTAGATCAGGTTAAGGTGAATACTTTGAGAAACCGTTTTCCCACCCTCTTAAAACCACTACGGTTTCTCTCCTGTGTGAACACGCTGATGTGTTTTGAGATGACTTGATGTAGTGAATGTTCTCCCACACTCTTCCCAGCTGTACGTTTTTTATCCAGTGTGAATACGCTGATGTGTTTTGAGAGCACTTGATGAAGTGAACGTTTTCCCACAGTCTTCACACCAATACGGTTTTTCTCCAGTATGAATTCTTTGATGCGTCTGAAAATTACTTGATGTCGTGAATGTTTTCCCACACTCTTCACAGCTGTACGGTTTCTCTCCAGTGTGAACATGCTGATGTGTTTTGAGATGACTTGATGAAGTGAACATATTCCCACATTCTTCACACCAATACGGTTTTTCTCCAGTATGAATTCGTTGATGCATCTGAAAATTACCTGATGTCATGAATGTTTTCCCACACTCTTCACAGCTGTACGGTTTATCTCCTGTGTGAACACGCTGATGTGTTTTGAGATGACTTGATGTAGTGAAAGTTTTCCCACAGTCTTCACAGCTGTACGGTTTTTCTCCAGTGTGAATACGTTGATGTTTTTTGAGATTACCTGAAATAGTGAATGTTGTCCCACAGTCTTCACAGCTGTACGGTTTTTCTCCAGTATGAATAAGCAGGTGGCTTTTTAAATGTCCAGATGTTGTAAAAGATTTGTCACATTGCTGACAGCTGTGACGTCTCTCTCTTCCTTTCGGTTTCTAGAACAGACAGACAAAGAAAGAGAGAAAGTAAAACTAAAAAGCATATACATATATACAAATAACACAATAAAAACGTACTTAATATAATATTGAGTTAACGGAATACTAATTTTACTAACTAATTATCGAGTTCGCTATTCAGCTTGCTCACGTTAGCTTAAACATGCAACGTTAGTCTAATCTAAAATGCTCTACTACGGCGTACCTTTCATGTGGCTCGTCAACGTTATTTTTTGCAAACTTTGCAGGAGGCTACTCGTGGGCTTGACCCTCGTCTTAGCCATGGCTTGTATTTGTCTTCTGCTAGCCAACGCTCGTTGAAACTGCAACCTCCTGGCATAATGTCATCTATCACTCATCAGAATGCCCAGGTCACACGTAACAAAAACACTTGCCAGCCACGCGCATCGCGCGGGAAGGCCAGAGCAGGGCTGTTTTATGTAAAAGTAAAGCAATTAAGTGCGCTCCGACTTCTTTATTTTCTTTTAATCTTAAAAGCGAAGTAAAGCATGTTCAAGCAAATTCAAGCACCATTCCCAAAATGCAAGCACTTTTCAAACCTTGAAAACACCTCATACAATTTCAAGCATTTCCAGCACCCGTACGAACCCTGCAAACACATATTCTTAGATATAAATACCTAATTTTGAATTATTTAGACACAATTAACACTTATAATTTCATGTCTTGTTAATAAGTGTTATTATGGTAGAATTACTATTCTTGTGGTACTACTGCCTTATTAGGCCCATATTGAGCAGAGCATATTAAGACCAAAACTCATGTACAACAACTTCCTTACTTGCAATAAATAAGCACTAATTAGAGGGTTATTGAGGAAAAACTCTCAACTAATGGCTTATTACTTGTAGAATATGGTCATGTAGATTAAGGCATTCATAAGTGTTTTATAATGACTAATAAAGAGCCAATATATTGCTTATATGCATGTTAATTAACAACTGCTTGATGGTTAATTTGTGTACCTTAATATAATGTGTTACCAAAATTCAATTTAAATGAATACTGTTGTAGGGTGTAGGCATATAACAATTAAAAATAACTGAAGATAAAAACTAATAATGTAAAATTAAAACCAACGAGAAAAATAATATAAAGGTTATTTTACCATTTCCTCTTTGATACTGAGGTATTCTCCATTCAAGCTCTAATGATCCATATGCCAATAGACAGAGTTTCGTCTTGCCATCTTTCTTTGCATAATTCACTAAACATTCTAACAGTTCTACAGCTAAATCCTTTGCATTTGAGCTATTGCTTGTTACTCAGATTTAAATTCCTTCTTTTGCTCTATTGAATATCCCTTGGTACATAATTTACCAAGACAAATTCTAAATTATTGAGGGAAGATCCCACAAGAAGCCATCCTCTCCTGTGGAAGAAAGCACATAAACTAAGGGTTTCATTGTTTCCCCTTTTGTGGCTTAATTCCTGAGGTTATCTACACTCCACATCTGGATCAGACATCATCATCTTCCATCCACTCACAGCTTTTGCTCCCTGAACAGTTTTTTTTAGTAGCTTCAGATATTGAAGAATAAAGAGTGTATATGCAAATGTTAGTACCTTGAGACATTTCCCTCAGGGCTGAATAAAATCTGTCCAAGATGCTTCTCTTCAGGAGATAATTTTTCCTCTGTTCATGGACAAGTCGTGGACATGAATAACACAGATTTTCTATCACCCTGGTTCCTTATCTCCACACCTCCTCCTAAATCATTCGTGGCTAGATGAACTTCCCAAGCTTTCTCCATATCTCGCATTGTTAGTTTCTGAGAATGGGTCACAACATAGTTTAGTTGATTTTGGTAAAGTATTTGAGCTTTAGCTTATCAAAAAACGTCCTCCTGGTTTTCAAGATATTGTTGGGGTTTGGTATCTGCTGACCACATAGGTTTTTTTAAAAGTGTTCCCCCTCCCGTTTTTTCTGTTGCTCCTGATTATGTTCACCTGGTGCCCTGTGTTGTCTCCTCCCCCCAACCCCCCACCCCACCTGTGTCTAATTGGTTGATTAGGGTGTGTGTGTATTTAGGCTCTGTTTCCCTGTCTGTTAGGAGGCTGGGTAGTGTGTGAGATCCTTGTGGTGGATGGTGACTGTGCTCACATGAACAGCAGATTGGGGCTGTGTCATACGTTTGTGAGTAATAAATGCCCACACCGGGTTGTATTTTGGAAGTTCTGCCTCTTTGCTTGGTCTGGGCCACTCAACGGTCAGCTTCACAATTGGTGTCAGGAGTGGGATTGACCAAGTGAGGACTGAGGAGGTGAAAACGATGGAGGAATTGAGGGAGATTATGAAGTCATACATGCAGTATGAGACAGCCAGATTCAAGCGGGAGGAGTGCCGTTTGGGAAACATGGAGCAGCCGTTTTCAGGGACACAGGAACAGGTTTCCCTATAGACCATGCTTTTGATCCTTTTGATTACATTTGCCTTCTGCAGATCATGTCTGGCCATACAACTTTCCAAGAAACACCTGAGTGACGGCACAAGCAGGTATGACGAGGAGCCCCGGCCTCTACGCTGCTACAGCCGTGAGGCTATGCTGGAGCTACAATGCGATCGGCATCATACGAATACATCAAGCCATCTGTGCTCTTCAATATTGGATGACATCCCTCAGGAGCCGCTTAGAAACACCAGGAAAAAGAGACGAGGAAGGAGGGGAGGCGTTCAGAATCGCCTATGGCGGAGATTCAGCCGGCCACCACTTCCATCCATCATTCTCACAAACCTGCGCTCATTGAGCAACAAAGTGGACACACTATGGACATACAAAAGGTACTGTCATGAATTTCGTGAAGAAGTCTTCAGCTGTGGAGAGCTCCGCCCAGGATAACTTGTGATACAACTTCTGTGGCTTGTTCTTGTTGTCATTCTTATATTTGTATCATATATCGTTATTAATATGATATCGAGTTGATTTGAGACCTGTTTATACTTTCATACAGTCTGTCTGAGTTGTTTACACCCATCTCCTCCAACGCAGCGTGGAGAGCTGTGGTAAACTGCGATCCGCTCAGATTAAACTGCGACACGACTTCAATTGACACTTAAATAAGTCAGCGATGCAAACACGGGAAAAACCAGAGGAGGCGGTATTTGTGTGTATATTAATCTGTTAAGCCCCATTCCCCCCGCGGGCGGGGGAGAAACCACAACATCTGCAAGCAACAGTGTCTGAGGGCTTCTTAAGATTTAATAAACTATGAATGTTTCATATCCATGTAACGGGAAGAAACTCAGCTAATTGACGATATGAGCCATTTTTAGAAACAAAAAAACACAAGACTAACGCTGAGCCTCTGAATTAGCCGTGAGCCAAAAAATGCTAACGCCGTTAGCACAGAACTCACGGTATAAAACCCTTATTACTTATCGTAAATGCACATCCAACCCATTGATTAGCATTGTGAGATTACACAGATTAGATAGGAATCGGTATCATCATTCCATGATCAAAACTCGCGAGATGAGAAACAAAAACAGACATCACAACACGTGGCATTAGGTAACCAACACGACAATATGTCTTACCTTTGTTGTCTTCAATGGCATTAAAACAATAAAAAACGCTGCTGAAGGTTAACCCAAAGATTAATCCAATGTGTCTGTGTCACTTTGAAATGATTTCTGATAATCCATCAGCAATAACAGTAGTTTTAAGTTTTCAGATTTCAGAGCGGAAGATAGGTGTGTGTGTATGTGGAAACCTCCCTTCGATTCTATTTGCTCTAACGGTTCAAAAGAGATGTCACTCATCAAAATCGACCAATGTGTTCCAGAGAAACGGCAAATATGCCCATTTCCACCCAAATGGCCTCAGAGGTGGAGTTTATTTTGCTAAACCTCTCTAAAAAGGTCAAATGTCACTTGTGTTGCATCAATCTTCATACAAGGTACTTATATGTACTTTGGATTCCTAAAGCTTATAGTCTCCGATCCCATCATCCAAGGGTGGTTTTCACTATAAGTAATGTTTTTCTGTTTTCTGGTTAAACGTCAGAGATCGTCACCGCTGATTGGCTTCCGCGAGAACGCGGCACGTGACTTTGACGCTCGAGTTGATCAAATTGAAATCTCACGTTTGATGCGGCACAGTTCAATCGCGTGATTCGCGCCGCGTCCACCGCTTCATGCTCGCCGTCGGAGTGAATTTGCGTCTGTCCGCGTCTCTGCATTGACTTTACATGTAATCGCACCGCCCCCAAACATCGCATCGCGTCCGGTGTGAACGCAGCATAAGAACTGTTACAGGATTTGTATTTTGAAAAGTATTTTTCTTACTTATATATTTTTTTATTATATTTGTATTATATCATAACTTAGTACTTTTTTTTAACATATGTAAAATTAAGCTGTCTGTGGCTCTTTCCTGCTGTAACGATGCAAATTTCCCCTCTGTGGGACTAATAAAGGTATTCTGATTCTGATCAGCCTGCCTTTAATGAGACTGCTGTGACTGCACATTATCTGTAAGCCTTTTGATATCTGGCTGATAGGCAGTCAGTAAGATGTGCGTCAGTCATACGAGTTCTATACTTGGATTTAATTATTTTCATTTGTGAAAAGGCCGTTTCACATAAGTATGTGGAGCCAAAGTAGGCCTTCAGTTTAAGCGCACATGACACAATCAGTGGATACCTCTCTCTACTCACGAGTGACCAAAAGTCCTGATCTCTTGCTCTGGCCTTCAATTCAATGTCGCTTTGCATTTAAATGATCTCCATGTCAACACCAACTATAAGCCGGTTAACCCTAACCCTAACCCTCGCAGGACAGTGCACCCAGCGGGAGCCTCCAGCAGATCCCCCCCCCCGCACTGTTCCTTCATCCCTTGGAAGAGGCGGAGAGCAGGGTGTTTTTTATCTAATGTCCTGCTCGGGAGCCAGGCTCAGAGGGCCTGCCTTTTACAGCAGGCGCACACGCTCGCCTCGGGGAGGGAGAAAAAGAGAAACAGAAACTGCCGAAACAGCCAGAGCCCTGCCTCTCTCCCCACCGCTGCTGCACTACACGTTGCTAAATCCTCTGCGGAGAATAAACATAAGGGCAACCAGATAACCATGGCAACCATGCTCGGTCTTCTTCGCTGCTTTTGGTGTCTTTTGGGGCGGAAGTACAGCGCCACTTAAAGGCCCAGCAAATGTACTACAGCTTCTCCAGCAGGTCGAGCTGTCTAGTGTGAACGGACACGTTTCTGGTGCCTATTGCGTATGGACGGAAGACTTTTTTTATATATCGAATGCGTTTCATTTGGGTTCTCGTGTGGATCCAGCCAGAGTTACCATAGCTATGCAGATGACACACACATTTACATAACCATTTCACCAGGAGACTATGCTCCAATTCAAACACTGAGTAAGTGCATTGAACAAATCAATGACTGGATGTGTCAGAACTTTCTCCAATTAAACAAAGATAAAACTGAGGTAATGGTTTTTGGAGCCAAGGCAGAGCGTATAAAAGTTAGCGCTGAGCTTCAGTCTGCAATGTTCAAACACCTAAAAAATCTAGGTGTAGTCATGGACTCTGACCTGAGTTTAAACAGTCACATTAAAACAGTTACTAAATCAGCCTACTATCACCTAAAGAACATATCTAGGATTAAAAGACTAATGTCACAGCAGGATTTGGAAAAACTTGTCCATGCTTTTATCTTCAGTAGACTCGACTACTGCAATGGTGTCTTCACAGGTCTCACTAAAAAATCTATTAGAAAGCTGCTGCTCCTCACTGACACTAAGAAAGTGGATCACATCACTCCTGTTCTGAAGTCTTTACACTGGATTTCAAAATACTGCTGCTGGTTTATAAAGCATTGAATGGTTTGGACCCAAAATACATTTCTGAGTGTTCCAACACACCACATCAATTCATAATTAAGTACTCTGATGATACTGCAATAATATCTCTGCTAAGTAACACAGATGACCCTGATCTGCACCAACAGGCTGTAAATCAGGTGGTTGAGTGGACTGATATCAATGCTCTTGAGATCAACACCAAGAAAACTGAGGAAATCGTGTTTGGCTCACCATCTGACTCCCATAAAGTCCTCATTGTCATCCATACAGATTAAATCAAGCAGGGAGTTTCATACAAATACTTGGGTGTAACGATTGACCGTCTGCTGTCATGGAAAGAGCATATTGAATATCTGTGCAAAAGGACAAAACAAAGAATGTATTTTCTCCGCCGCCTTAGGTCTTTTTGGACGAGCAGAGAAATTCTTCAGTTGTTCTTTACATCTGTGATCGTGTCTGTTCTGAAGTACTGCAAAGCTACCTGGTACAAGTGTTTGTCAACAGCTTTAAAATCAAAACTGTTCCACCTGTTAAAAATCTGCTCAAAGATTGTTGGTCCACCCTGTCAGAGACTTTCTGACTCAGCAGACCATAATAACCTGAGAGGCTGTCCAACAACATCATCTGGGACCCAAAGCATGCTCTGAACAGAGAATACGAACTGCTGCCATCTAATGGAGATTCAATAAAGTCAGACTGAAGCATCCTTTGTGCTCCAGTCAGTCCTCTCAGTAAACACAGAGCTGAATCCAGACCAAAAGCACGCTGAAGGCTCTTTGAGCAGGTTGTCTCTCACTGATCCTGCTGTTATGTTACATGTTTGTAGTTTGTTTTTCATGTATTGTGTCTTGATATTTGTTTATGTTGATGTTACACATGGAGCTGCTGTGATGCAAGTCACATTTCAGACTTGATCTGACCAATAAAGTGTTATCGTATACAACAACGTTCTAAGCTATATCTAACCATACAGTGCATTCATATTGTATTTTCTAAACAGGTTGTGATCTTTCTTTTGGGGATAACAGTGTTAGGAATATATTGTGATGAAGTGCACACTGACCTGAGCTCCAGGGGTCTCTTTGTTCTCCTCCATGCTGCTCTCAGTGCTCCTTCTCCGGCTGTGTCTCTGAAATAATCAACACAACTACAGCTGACACAAAACAAGACAACTCAATACAACCCACAGACACAACTAAACAAATCTACAGCTACTTCGTAGGGTCATAGCAGAGGTGAGAAGTAACTAAGTACATTTACTCAAGAACTGTACTTAAAGGGGACCTATCATGCAAAATGCACGTCTTTTATACATGAATATGTGTCCCCGGTGTGTCAGGGAACTCACCAAGCGTCAGAAAACACAACCCTCTCTTTTCCTCCATACCCAAACCTCTAAAAAACGGGGCTGCAACGGATCTGATACAGACTGATCCAGATCAGTCAAAGGTCTTCTTTGTTATTCATTGAGCTTTAAAACAAATGAATTATGACTCTATATAATCATATAAGAATAAAACACGGAGGACGAAGATCTCTTTTGTTCCCCCTCTTCTGAGAGCCCAGCAGCTGATCTCAAAGCACGCTCCCCTCTCCTGCAGGGGGGCGTGGTCAGCTGCAGCTCACAGAATCAGCCCCCTGCAAAATCAGGGCTGGAAAGAGCAAATAGAGTGAAATGAGGCATGGCTAAAATGGAGGGTCTGTTTGGTATTAGAAAAAAAACTATATTTATAAGTTTATATACTTTATATAGGCATGGCCCTACAATATATTGTTCAGATATAGCATGATAGGTCCACTTTAAGTACCATTTAGAGGTACTTTTACTTTACTTGAGTATTTCTATGTAATGCTACTTTGCACATTTAGAACAGTTCAGAGGTGAATGGTGTACTTTTCCTCCACTACATGCATTTAATACCTTTAGTTACTTTACAGATCTGGATTAATGATGTGAAATATAATCAAGTGTTAAATCAGACTTTAGTTCCACCTGGAGTAAATTCACAAGCTACCCTGCAGTATACAAAGTCATTCAAACTAGCTGCACCTTTACCAGCTTTGAGAACACTTTCATGATCAATTATTATAAAACATATATAATAAAAAATATGTATCATCAGAAACACACGCACACCGCCACTCACTGAAGGATGTTACCTCTCTCTCCTCTTCGTCCTGGTTCGTCAGTCGTTCTTCTCCTTGATAAAACACTGCCGTTAAACACACTAATCTCCCTTTAATGCCTTTACTTATGTTTACCGATCAGCAATGTTCTATAAAAAGCTACGAACAAAGAACGGGAGGCAACAAAACCACGGATAAATCACCCTCCAAGGATAAACTAACTCTTTGTATGTGTTTTTAAAGTTTCTTGATTTAAGATCTGCATCAAAGTCTGTTAGCAACGTGTAGCTTCTGAGGACCGGAAGCTCGAAACGGACAACGGCAATGCATGATGGGATTTTAGTTTTTGTTTAAACATCAGTTCACTGCCCCATGTGGTGAAAAAAAATAGAAAAAACGAACGCTATTAAAATGAATAATAGGTAATAATTACAATAATAATTGCACCAAAGTTGTTCTGGAAAACTGTCCGACACCTCAGGAGGGGGAAGCAGGGAACCATCCAAGCTGTGTACAGTAAGGATGGGACGTTGTTGACCTCAACTGATGGAGTGTTGGGACGTTGGAAGGAACACTTTGAGGAACTCCTGAACCCGACAACTCCGCCCTCTATGTTAGAGGCAGAGCTGGAGTATGACAGGGGATCAACGCCAATCTCCCGGGGGGAGGTCACTGAGGTCGTCAAACAACTCCACAGTGGCAAAGCCCCGGGGGTGGATGAGATCCGCCCGGAAATGCTGAAGGCTCTGGGTGTTGAGGGACTGTCATGGTTGACACGTCTCATCAACGTTGCGTGGAAGTCGGAAACGGTACCGAAGGAGTGGCAGACCGGGGTGGTGGTCCCCCTTTTCAAAAAGGGGGATCAGAGGGTGTGTGCCAATTACAGAGGCATCACACTACTCAGCCTCCCCGGGAAAGTTTACTCCAAGGTACTCGAAAGGAGGGTCAGGCCGATTGTCGAACCTCAGATTGAGGAGGAACAATGCGGATTCCGTCCTGGTCGTGGAACGACGGATCAGCTTTTTACTCTCGCAAGGATCCTGGAGGGGGCCTGGGAGTACGCTTATCCGGTCTACATGTATTTTGTAGACTTGGAGAAGGCGTATGACCGGGTTCCCAGGGAGTTACTGTGGGAGGTGCTGCGGGAGTATGGGGTGAGGGGGTCTCTACTCAGGGCCATCCAATCTCTGTACTCCCAAAGCGAGAGCTGTGTCCGGGTCCTCGGCAGTAAGTCGGACCCATTTCCGGTGACGGTTGGCCTCCGCCAGGGCTGCGCTTTGTCACCAATCCTGTTTGTAATATACATGGATCGGATTTCGAGGCGTAGTCGTGGGGGGGGGGGGTCTGCAGTTCGGTGGACTAAGGATTGCACCACTGCTTTTTGCAGATGATGTGGTTCTGATGGCTTCATCGGTCTGCGACCTTCAGCACTCACTGGATCGGTTCGCAACCGAGTGTGAAGCGGCTGGGATGAGGATCAGCACCTCCAAATCTGAGGCCATGGTTCTCAGCAGGAAACCGATGGACTGTCCACTCCAAGTAGGGAATGAGTCCTTACCCCAAGTGAAGGAGTTCAAGTATCTCGGGGTCTTGTTCTCGAGTGAGGGATCAATGGAGCGTGAGATGGGCCGGAGAATCGGAGCGGTATTGCAGTCGCTTTACCGCACCGTTTGTGACGAAAAGGGAGCTGAGCCGGAAGGCAAAGCTCTCTGTCTACCGGGCCATTTTCGTTCCTACCCTCACCTATGGTCATGAAGGATGGGTCATGACTGAAAGAACGAGATCGCGGATACAAGCGGCCGAGATGGGTTTCCTCCGCCGGGTGGCTGGTGTCTCCCTTAGAGATAAGGTGAGAAGTTCGGTCATCAGGGAGGGACTCGGAGTTGAGCCGCTCCTCCTTCGTGTCGAAAGAAGCCAGTTGAGGTGGTTCGGGCACCTAGTTAGGATGCCACCTGGGCGCCTCCCTAGGGAGGTGTTCCAGGCACGTCCAGCTGGGAAGAGACCAAGGGGTAGACCTAGGACCAGGTGGAGGGATTATATCTCTTCGCTGGCCTGGGAGCGCCTTGGGATCCCCCAGTCAGAGCTGGTTGATGTCGCCAGGGAAAAGAAAGTTTGGGGCTCTCTGCTGGAACTGCTACCCCCGCGACCCGACCACGGATAAGCGGGAGAAGATGGATGGATGGATGAATTACAATAATAATAATAATAATAATAGATATATAAAGATGAGACAGGTCAGACGGATTTTAAAAGTTGTGGAAAATGATTTTGTTTGTAATAATACTTTTTTATAATGATTGATTGATTGAGTGTTATCAAAGCTGGTAAAGGTGCAGCTAGTTTGAATGACTTGAATGACACGGCATCTATTGCACGTCTGTCCGTCCTGGGAGAGGGATCCCTCCTCTGTTGCTCTCCCTGAGGTTTCTCCCATTTTTCCCTTTAAACTGGGTTTTCTTTGGAAGTTTTTCCTTGTACGATGTGAGGGTCTAAGGACAGAGGGTGTCGTATTGTCATACTGATATTCTGTACACACTGTGAAGACCACTGAGACAAATGTAACATTTGTGATATTGGGCTATATAAATAAACATTGATTGATTGATTGATTGACTTTGTATCCTGACAACTAACCGAGGGACAAAAAAATTATTGGACAAAAAAATTAAAATAATAACATAAAAAAAATCCATTAGGACTTAAACATAGTTAAATAAAATAATGAAAGATATACAAATCTTGGAAAAAATAATTGTTGTGATTGAAAACACTATTATTAATATAATAATGTTTTCAAATAACAAATATAATAAAATAAGAGGTAAAATAAGAAAAAAAGAAGAAAAAAATAGTAAGAATAAAATAATGTAAAAATAAATAAATAAGAAAATAAGAAAATAATAATTAAATATATCAAATAAAAAAATTATATAATTTATAATGAAATCACAAAAACTACCTTGAAATAAATATATATAAAGAAATGTAATATAAAAACTATTTTTTACTAAAGCAAGAATTTGTTTCAACTATTGTTATATTATATATATATATATATGTATTATAATATATTTATATTGAACGCAATGCATCATGGGATTTCAGTATTTATTTGTTGTGGCGAAAAAATAGAAAAAATTAACGGTATTAAAATAAATAATAATTACATTAATAATATTAATAATAATAATAAATATAAATATGGGACTGGTATGACGGATTTAAAACATTTGGAAAAATGTTTTGGTTTGTGATAATACATTTTATTATTATGTATGTTTTGAATATAATGATTGATCATGAAAGTGTTCTCAAAGCTGGTAAAGGTGCAGCTAGTTTGAATGACTTTGTATACTGCAGGGTAGCTGGTGAATTTACTCCAGGTGGAACTAAAGTCTGATTTAACACTTGATTATATTTCACATCATTCATGGTATTAAATACATGTAGTGGAGTATAAGTACACTATGTACCTCTGAACTGTAGTGGAGTAGAAGTATAAGGTAGCTAAAGTAAAGTCCAAGTTTCTCCAAATTGTACTTCAGTACAGTACTTGAGTAAATGTACTTAGTTACTTTACGCCTCTGTTAAAGATACATCTAAAATGATCATACAATCACTCAAATAGGATATAATTGCATATTTAGTTTAGTTATATTTACTCACTTTTACTAAATAATGTCTTGTCAGAAAGTGTTTCCATCACCCACAGAAATGCAACTTGCTTTTTGCTGAATTTGAAACTCATTAGCCTACTTACATCCAAACAGTATGTGTACCTTCCTCTCATATTCTGTTTTTAAACTAGTGAACAGAAAAGGAACTGCAAACGGTTTTAGAGTTCTATTTCGTATATGGCTTCGCCCTCTAAGGCTTTCGCTATTGGGTTATCCCTCTGCGCCCCTGCGCAGCACTGAAACACTTGTAGTCCACGCCCACCCGCTAGGTGGGCCCCACCCTCGGGCCTCCTTCCGGTATAAATAGGAAGGTGGCCCGGCAATCTGCTCCCTCTTTTCTTCAGCAACCAGCAGTACTGAAGCACGAGAAAGAATCATGAGCAGCAATGATCGTATCCGCATGTGTCCTTCGTGCAATACAGGATATATCATGAGCTATGATTTGCACCCGATATGCGCATCCTGCCTGGGGCCAGAGCACGCGGACGCGGCTCTCAGCCAGCAGATCGCATGTTCTCACAGTGTGCGTCTCCCATCATCCGACAGGAAGCAAAGGGCGGACGCTCTAGCTGCTGCGGGTGAGGAGGACGACTGGCCCATCCAGAACAGGGACAACAACCTGTTTCTGGAGGCGAGTGGGGGGCAGGAGTCGGACGAATCCTACCCCGTCTCCCTCCATGGCTCGCCATGCGGCTCTCCCCTTCCCCCTCTTCCCCGGACGGGGGAGACGGGGTCGGAGCGAGAGTCAGAGGTGGCGGTCGAGCACGTGGTCCCCTTCTCCGTGGCCACGGCGCTACCGGCATTGGGAGGCATCATGCTGGAGCTGCCGGAGATAATCGGCAAAGCAGCAGCATGCAGAGGCCTCCCCGTTCCACGAGTACGGGAGAGGGTGGCTCTGGATGACATGGCCGGAGTATTTTCCCGGGTTCAGACGGGCAGGAGTGACCCGATCTGGCCGCACTTCCCCGCCATTAGGCGTTACCAGGAAGGGGCAGCGGCGAACCCGAGGACCTTAAGGGCTCCGGTGGCCACCTTTGTTCCCTTCACTAAGGTGGAGGGGTTCACGGACGAGGTTTTTCCAACCACACCCGCTCTGGAACCGAGCTTAACGGCGTTTTTCGGGGTTAGGCAGGCCAACTTGGTAGCCGGACGGCGCCCTAAGTTGGCCACCCCCAAAGACCAGTATGTCGCCCGCCAGGCTGACCGGGCGCACCAGTGTGCGTTCCAGGCGTCGGCAGCAGCGAATAACATCGCGTTGCTGACCAACTCGGTGGTGACGTTGGTCGAACGGTGCACCACCGTAGCTCCAGAGGAGGCAGAGGAGATCGCTAAGGCGGACAGCACGGCCCTCACGCTGTGCGCAGCCGTGGCAGTCTCCCAGGCCAGAATCACGGCCTGGATGACTCAGATCCAGCGGTTACAGAGCCAGCCAGGAAGGTTCTGCTGGACGCTCCGACCCCAGTTCAGTTACAAATGTATTTCACATATCCTCCACTGGGTGAACCAGCTGCCTATGACCTATCGGTTAATAGCCAGCAGAGTTCGTTACAAAAGCCTGCACTATTTAATCTATCGATTAAGAAGCGGCAGAGCACAGTAACTACACCAGCTGCCTCCAATCTGTTGATTAGTAGGCAGCAGGAGTCGCTGCAGAGGCCTGATGGTTATGACTTTTCGGTTATTAAACCACAGACCTCGCGGCATTCCTCTGTCCGAGATATGCTACCTACACAATAAGCCCATGAGCGCCATGGTAACGCCTCATGTGGATATCACTGCACACACCCCCATCCATCCTCTGAGCGTACAGAATATCTGTATGACAATACGACACCCTCTGTCCTTAGACCCTCACATCGTACAAGGAAAAACTTCCGAAGAAAACCCACAGTTTAAAGGGAACATGGGAGAAACATCAGGGAGAGCAGCAGAGGAGGGATCCCTCTCCCAGGACGGACAGACGTGCAATAGATGCCGTGTGTAAATTGAAAAGATAGTTCCCTGTATGCCAACTAAGTGCTCTAGTCTTTGCAATAGGATATCATGGTCGATAGTATAAAATGCAGCACTGAGATCGAGCAAAACAAGAATAGAGACAAGTCTCTTGTCTGAGGCTATTAGAAGGTAATTTGTGACTTTAACCAGAGCTGTCTCTGTGCTATGATGTGTTCTAAAGCCAGACTGAAAATCTTCAAATAAATCATTGTTTTTTTAAGTAATCACACAACTGTTTTGCGACCGCTTTCTCAAGAATTTTTGAGAGGAACGGAAGATTAGAAATAGGTC
Source organism: Pseudochaenichthys georgianus (assembly GCF_902827115.2). Taxonomy (NCBI): domain Eukaryota; kingdom Metazoa; phylum Chordata; class Actinopteri; order Perciformes; family Channichthyidae; genus Pseudochaenichthys; species Pseudochaenichthys georgianus. The sequence continues at coordinate 1,066,605 of NW_027262480.1, forward strand.
TATAGTTGGCTAAAACCTCTGGATCGAGGTTGTGCTTTTTAAGAAGCGGTTTTATCACTGCTACTTTGAATGATTGTGGAACATAGCCTGATAATAAAGACATATTCATAATATTTAATAAAGAAGTGCTAATTAATGGAAAAACTTCCTTCAACAGCTTAGTTGGAATTGGGTCTAACATGCACGTTGATGGTTTAGAAGAGAGAATCATTGAATGTAATTGTTCAAGGTTTATGGCTGAAAAGCATTCTAGTTTACTATCTAGTGTAATATTAGAACTTACGTTTCCGGGAGCTGTTGATAACACTTTACTGGTCAAAGGCAAGAGGTCATTAATTTTGTTTCTAAGAGTAACAATTTTATCGTTAAAAAAGCACATAAAATCATTACTACTGAGTGCTATGGGAATAGAAGGCTCAATAGAGCTGTGGCTCTCTGTCAGCCTGGCTACAGTGCTGAAAAGAAATCTTGCATTATTCTTATTCTCATCTATTAATGAAGAGTAGTAGGCTGCTCTCGCTTTACGCAGTGCTTTCTTATATTCATTGAGAGTAATATGCCAAATTAAACGAGATTCTTCAAGTTTAGTGGAACGCCATATCCTTTCAAGTTGTCTAGACTTTTGCTTTATTTTTGCGGGTTTCGGCATTATGCCATGGAGCTAATCTATGTTGTTTTATTTTCTTCTTTTTCAAAGGAGCAACAGAGTCTAATTTTATTCGCAGGGCATCTGTAGCACTATCAACAACATGATCAATTTGGGGTGGTGTACATTTTGTATAAGTTTCCTCCCTTACATGCAGACATGCTATCGAGTTAAGTATTGGTGGAATCTCTTCCTTAAATGTGGCTATAGCACTAACAGATAGGTTTCTGCTGCAAGAGCTTTTGACTAATGCTTTGTAGTCTAGTAACAGTACTTCAAAAGTTACTAAGAAATGGTCGGATAAAGCAGGATTATGCGGTTCGACTAATAGTTGCTCAATTTCAATACCATAAATCAGAACAAGGTCAAGAGTGTGATTATAGCAGTGGGTTGGTTTATTTACACTCTGACAGAAACCAACAGAATCTAATATAGAGTTAAATGCAACAGTAAGGCTATTTTTATCATCGTCAACATGAATATTAAAGTCACCTATGATAATTACTTTATCTGTTTTAAGTACCAAACTCAGAGAATTCTGATAAGAATTCTGAATAAGGACCTGGTGCACGATACATTGTAACAAATAAGATTGGCTGCAAAGTTTTCCAGGTCGGATGCGTAAGACTAAAAACGAGGCTTTCAAAGGAGGTATAATTTAATTTTGGTTTAGTATTGATAAGTAAACTTGAGTCAAAGATTGCTGCAACTCCACCTCCTCGGCCCATGCCTCGAGCAATATGAGTGTTGATATGGCTGGGTGGAGTGGCCTCATTTATGCTGACATATTCTTCATGTCTCAACCAAGTTTCAGTGAGACAGCATATATAAATATTATAATCTGATATTAAATAATTTACCAATATTGCTTTAGATGCTAGAGATCTTATGTTTAAGATCATACATTTAATCTTCCTGTTTTGTTGCACTGTAGTAGTTGTTACATTTACTTTTATTAGGTTATTATGTATGACACCTCTATTAGGTTTTACCTTAAATTGTCCTTGGGCAGACACACACACCGTTAAGACTGCGACTCCATGCTAAACATGTCATCATTGATCATATTGGGGAGGGGACCAGAGAAGATTACGGTGTCCGACATTGTTTTAGCATAACTCCACATTAAGTTTGGTGCATTCTGATTGGCGTAAATGAACATCATTACCACCGACGTGAATAACAATCCTACTGTATTTACGTTTATTTTTAGCCAGTAGTTTAAGATGCGCCTCAACGTCGCCCGCTCTGGCCCTCGGAATGCATGTGACTGTGGAGGCTTCAGTCTCTAAATTCACGTGTCCCATAATAGAGCTACCAATAACCAGAGTTGGCTTCGCAGCGGGTGTCTCGCTGAGTGGGGAATATCTGTTAGATACGTGAACGGGTTGGTGGGGACCTGCGGGTTTCGTGTTATGCCCCTTCTGAACAGTCTCCCTGCTGCTCAGGAGTTGCCGGGGGACGGCTAAGAGGAGCTACTTTTTGCCGGTCCACACTGGCTAACTTGGGCTTTACTGTAGCTGAGTTACTTTCTAAGATGCGGAGCCGGGCTTCTATGGCTATGATTCCCGCCTCCAACCAAACAACTATACTACATTTAACACATGTATCGGTACCAGTAAAGGAGGCAGGGAAGTAACCAAACATGAGAAATAACACCCGAGGGTGGGGAAAGAGCCATGGCTAGCTATCAAGCTAAAGTAGCTACCGTTATCAAACCCGAAAAGAGTGTAGGCGTTACAGTCGCTAAGAGAAGGAGAGTTGTGAGTGCTTAAGCTGTAGTAACGTGTGATTACAACGTCAGGCAGTTGCCGTGATCAAGAGTTTTAAAACGATCGATTAAGTTAAGATAATAAGCTATCAGCAACAGAACAGGCCCACGGGATACCTGGAGATGACAACAACAACAACCGGAAGTTACAGCATGCTTACCGCAATAGTGGTCCTTGTAGAAACCGACATCAACCAAAGAATCCCACTTGGTTGCTAACACTGAATCTAAAACACTTGATATAACATTTTAACAGGTTAAGATACACAAGGAGGTAAAAGGTATGATAATACAAAATGAAATACAGTGTTACGTTCCCTCCTAAACTAGGGATACAAAGGGAATTAACAAAATATAAAAACAACAGAGAGAGAGGAAACTGATTTGGCAAAATTAGTAGATAATGTTTAATTTTTTGAAAAAGAAGAAGGCTCACCAGCCAATTTACAAAACAAACTTAAGATGAACTGAGAACAACTTTCTCCTAAAAGAAAGAGACTGAAGTACTCCATGCACAAAGATAAACTGGAGCACATCTCCTAACAATGAACAAGTGAAACTAACAGGTCTCACACAGAGACACCACACTACACATGTTGCACACGTCACACAAGCAGGCCAGGAGAAGGATTATGAAAACTAAAATATTATTTCTCTCAGAAAGATAAGACACAAGTACAATACAAATACAAATGAATAGTAATAGTAAAAACGTCATAATTCTAATAAAGGTTAAACGATTAAAATATAAAGAAACCAATGTAAAAATAAATGTTATTGAAATGGTTAAAAAACTAATATGAGATAAAACCCTTCCTATGTCATAAATGAAACAATATAAAAGTAGGTAAATAATATAGACTAAAAGACCATTTAAAGTGGGGGGTTGCTAATAAAAAGCTAATCTAAAGAGATGTGTCTTAAGAAGGTGTTTAAAAATGTCCACTGAGCCTCTCTGATATTTCCTGGTGTTCCACAGTTTGGGAGCGTAGTGGATAAAAGCCTCACCCATTTTCTTTTGGGGGACTTTAAGGATATTCAAAAAGCTGAGAAGGACCTCAGGGCTTGTCCAGGGACATCAAACGAGACTGACTCAGTGAATTGAAGTCTGTTAGTCAGGCTTCAATTCAGGAAGACTCTTCAAATATAACAGGACATCAGGAGGAGGAAACAGCTAGCTTGGCTCTCATAGTTGTTCAAAACTATGCGGTGTGGATTCGCTCGTGGAGTTTAAGGTTATAACTTTGAGAAAACGTGTTCCCACACTCTTAAAACCACTATGGTTTCTCTCCTGTGTGAACACGTTGATGTGATTTGAGAGCATCTGATCTATTGAACATTTTCCCACACTCTTCACACCAGTACGGTTTCTCTCCAGTGTGAATACGTTGATGTGATTTGAGAGCATCTGATCTAATGAACGTTTTCCCACACTCTTCACACCAGTACGGTTTCTCTCCAGTGTGAATACGCCGATGTGATTCGAGAGCATCTGATCTATTGAACGTTTTCCCACACTTTTCACACCAGTGCGGTTTTTCTCCAGTGTGAATACGATGATGTTTTTGGAGATCACTTGATTGAGTGAACGTTTTCCCACACTCTTCACAGCTGTACGGTTTTTCTCCAGTGTGAATACGTTGATGTTTTGGGAGATCACCTGGTTGAGTGAAGGTTTTCCCACACTCTTCACAGCTGTACGGTTTTTCTCCTGTGTGAATACGTTGATGTGATTTGAGGGAACTTGATTCCCTGAATGTATTCCCACACTCTTCACAGCTGTACGGTTTTTCTCCTGTGTGAATACGTTGATGTCTTTTGAGGGAACCCGATTCCCTGAATGTTGTCCCACACTCTTCACAGCTGTATGGTTTTTCTCCAGTGTGAATAAATTGATGTCTTTTGAGATGACCTGATTGAGTGAAAGTTTTCCCACACTCTTCACAGCTGTACATTTCTTCTCCAGTATGACTACGCAGGTGGCTCTTTAAATGTCCCAATGTTATAAAGGATTTGTCACATTGCTGACAGCTGTGACGTCTCCCCCTTCCTTTCGGTTTCTAGAACAGATGGACAAAGAAAGAGAGAAAGTCAATCTAAAAAGCATAAATACAGTTAACACAATAAAAACTCTTAATATAAACCTTGAGTTAACGGAATACTACTTTTACTAACTCTTTGTGTTCATTATATTTGTATTATATTAGATACAACAGCATCATTCTAACCACAGTATATACCAGGGGTGGGGGACTCAAGTCACATGACTTGACTCGAGTCGCATATTTGTTTTACTTGAGACTTGCTTGACTAACATTGATAAAAGACTTGACTTTAAATATTTGTTTTGGTATTGTACGAAGCCCCTAAAGGAAAATGAAAAGAAAAAGCATGAAAAAGTTACCGGTGCGCCAAGTAGGAAGTGGAACGCACAGGAGACAGACGTTTCATCATAGACTGTTATGTTTATGTAGGGAAATGGCAGTGCATACATTATTTGAGATATATTTCGAACTCGGACTTCCTTTTAGGGTTAGGTCATTTTGGCCAGGGGTGTAGAGCTATTTGTTTAAGTACCGGATCGGCAAAACAGGAGAGTCTGTGAACTAGTCTGCCTTGATCTATGAATTTATGTCTGTGACTCTCACAGTATTTGCGGCCTACAGCTGTTTTATAGAAGGAAAACCTCTTTCGCTTCATGAAATCTCTGCAGCACCAGGTGGCAGTAACTTTTAAATTTTAAATAAATAAAGTATTGGCTTTCAGAATATGAAACTTTTATTTCCAAAATCACACGATAAATACATTTTTGAAGCTTGTAAAGGGAAGATGACAGGCACCTCTCACTCGCGCTCTGCTCTTCCGCAGCGCCGCCCCCCCCTCCCTTCGGCTGAAATTATGAATGTAAGGCATATAGTAATCATAGATAACACGGCAGGGTCCATTACAGTTTGTTTTCATCTCATTTCAAATAAACAAAGTCTTGTCTTTCAGAATATTAAACTTGTTTCGGCGAATTCAGATGATAAATACAACTTTGAAGCTTGTAACGTTATAATTAGAAGCGGAGAACGGAGTAACTTGACGTCACAGCAAAAATACACAAACACACAAACTCGCGAGCTTCCCCCAGACCAGTAATCCAAACCAAAATATCTTCCCTCCGTAGTATTTGGATCATTTGCTCCGCTAATAATCAATCAGATCGATGGATTCCAGAGAAGAGGAAACTTTGAAGGCCTTTTTCTCAAAATGATGACTCTGTGACAGTCATTATAAAATGTGACATATATTTGCTTAATATTTGGAGTACAAAAACAATCATGATATCGTTAGAAGGCTAGGAATCTCCTCTTTCCAACAGTGTATACAACTCAAAATGTGTCTTCGGGTCACTGCGACTGATTTCGATAGAGCAGGTCACATATATAGTTTGTGCATGTTTGTAGTCGTTCTAACACTTATCGATATGGAGAAAATGTGTAATCACATTAAAATAGTTTTTTTAATTATGTAAACGCACACCAAAAAATAACCATTAACCTGCCTGGGCCGCAACAGCTTCTGAGGACTTCATAACATGTAAGAAACTATGAATGTGTCATACCCACTTAACAAGAAGAAATTCAGCTAACTGACGATTTGAAACATTTTTACTGAAACAAAACACAACTCTAAGACAGAGTCTCTGAATCAGCAGTAAGCGAAAGAGTGCTAACGCACTTAGCACATAACTATATATATATATATGTATCATCACTGTGCGACCAAAACTCACGGCAGCGAAGGCAAGCAAAGACAACTTCACTTTACAGGGAGACGTGTGGCGCAGTGTATAGAGCCTTGGCGTTGGGATAAGGGCAGAACTCACGGCAGCGAAGGCAAGCAAAGACAACATACAACTTCACTTTCCAGAGAGGCGTGTGGCGCAGTTGATAGAGCCTTGGCGTTGGGATAAGGGGGAGCACAGGTTCAAACCCCACTGCAGTCAGCATATCGTTGTGTCCCTGAGACACTTCACCCCAAATTGCTCCTTTGGGGAATGTCCACAGGATTGAGTATGTAAGTCGCTTTGGATAAAAGCGTCTACCAAGTGACATGTCATGTAATGTAATGTTAACAGGGCCATTACGGCAAATACGTCTTCTCTTTGCTGTTTTCTGATCAAATGTTGTGTTCAATGGCATTAAAACGCATATAAACGCTGCTGAAGATTAATCCAATGTCTCTGTGTCACTTTGAAATGATTATCAATATTATTATGATCTTTGTACACAGGAAAAATACAGAAATAATCACATCCTGTCTCTCAAATACTTTGGACAAATTTCAACACTGGCTGAACAACATTTGCTTACAGTTAAATGCAAAAAAAACAGTATGCATGACGTTCAGTGAACGACCAGTCAAAATCAAAGAATCCAATGTGTTTTTAAACGGAGCAGAATTAGAACTAGTCCCCCACTTCAAGTATCTTGGAGTCATACTGGACTCGAACTTGACTTTTAACTAGGGCTGTCAGTCGATTAAAATAGTTAATCGCAATTAATCGCAAATTAATCGCACATTTTGATCCGTTCTAAATGTACCTTAGAGGAATATTTTTCAAGTTTTGAATACTCTTATCAACATATGAGTGGACAAATATGCTTTATGCTAATGTTCATTATCATTTGAACAATGACAAATATTCTCATGAATATTAAACACAACAACCTCTGAACATTTCAAATATTCGCCTCAATTCAACCTGGAACCTCTCTCATACAATACAAATGTGTGTGTGTGTGTGTGCGTGTGTGTGTGTTGGATCGTTGGAGCTATGTGCAATCATGTTGCTGCAATCATGAGTGTGCTGACTTTTCGTACAATGTCCCGCTGTCTGGCTTCCTGCATAAAGTCAAGTGCTCGGCGCAGTTGTGTGGATAGAGCGCTCCTCTGTTTTCATTTAAACAGCTCCTTATATCCGTTTAGCGCAGCTAGCTAGCACCAGATGCTAACAACAACAATGCACGTAAGGTCTCTCTCTCGCTCGTTCGGGCCACACATACACACACCCTCCCGGTCCTCCCGATGGCCAGTCGGTGCCTGCCGGTGAGCGTGGAAGTGTGGTCTGCTGCAAGCAGGCGGCAGGAGCGGGGCTGTCAGCAGCATCAGCTTGTAGATGGTATTTTAAACTCGATGCGCTCTGAAACTACGGGGCGGCCGAGGAAAAAAAATACACATGCGTTAATCGCGTTAAAATAATTAGTGGCGTTATTAACGCGTTAACTTGACAGCCCTACTTTTAACCTGTTAAACCCCAAGCCTGTTTTTCAGGTCTCAGGCTCGAAAATGACATTTCCAGAACAAATGACCATATCTTCCCTTCTAAAAGGGGAAAATTAATAAACTTTATTCTCAAAGTAATGATAAACCTGTGAGTTGGATGTAGACGAGTCAGAATCAATATAGATGTTTTTTATTTTAAAGAAAATTCAGATTGAACATAGTAAAAAACTGTAAATTATAGTGTCCGTCCAAATAATATTTTTTGGATGATGGGTTATAGGGATTGACCGATATGGCTTTTTCAAGGCCGATACCGATTATTAGTAATCAAGGAGACCGATAACCGATATTTGGAACCGATATACATTTGCAGTAAAATCAGAAAATCTATAGTGTCAAAATGTAGAATAACACAAACTCCAACACAACTCAACACAACTTCTTTGAAATGCATTTAAGCACATATTATGTTTAATGAACTTTTAAACATCTTACAACTGGTTTCCTCTCTGTGCCCTTTTCTTTAGTGCAGTCATCTGCAATGAGTTAGAGAGAGACAAGAAGTGGGGCTGCAGGCTGACATGATTAACTAACAATAATGCTTCATTTATTATATCAAACCAATGCCAATGTCTGTCTAGCATAAAATCCCAATAAGCTGCTAGCAACTGCAACACACTAGTGCTAGCTAATGTTTTGCAAACTATTACAAGTGAGGCTATTACAGTAGACCTAACGTTAGTCTAGTAGCCTCACTTCTAATATTTTGCTAAACATTTGCTAAATACATGTTGATTAGCTAATGAGCTTCACAGATCAACCTGAAAAACTGCGAGGCTCCACTCGCAGCCCCCCCTCCGCACCACAGTTACTCCGCTGCGAGACGCTGCACGCACCCCCAACTCTGACTGACTTCCCGCGTCCCTGTGTAACTGGGAAGCTGATAGAATTGGATCAATAGATCGTGCTGTTTTTGCAACTTCAGCATAGGGGATAGGGATGTTTATTGAACTTCGGCTTTCAACTGATTTACCTTCGAAAACACATGTATGGCTCTGCCGCTCAGCGATGCTGCTTGCCTCTGTCTGTGTCTGCGTTCTTCGCACATGCCTGTAATCTGAGAAGGTCCCGCCTCTATGGCTGGCTCCCGCCCGGAAAATCTTCAGTGTTGATTGACACTTCAGTAATAGCCTATCAGATAGCGCTATGGGCGGGACATTGCTCGTGTACAGAGAGTGGTGACTGCAGACAGAGAAACGGCCGCATCAGAGCCAAAGTGTTATCGGCAATTTTATAAAAAAAAGGCCGATACCGATAATCGGTCAAATGAGGAATATCGGCCCCGATAATCGGCCTGGCCGATAATCGGTCGACCCCTAATGGGTTAGTAGACTAAAAGCTTTAGGAATCCAAAGTACAACATATAATAAGTACCCTGTATCAAGATTGATGCAAAACAAGTGACATTTGACCTTTTTAGAGAGGGTTAGCAAACAACAAAAACCTTGGTCGAATTGGATGATTGACATCTCTTTTTAACCGCTAGAGCCAATATAATCGAGTGAAAGTTCCACATGCACACACAGGTTACCAAATAAGGATTGATAGTGACACGTAGAAAAACCGGAAGCTGCGCTAACCTCTGGTGGCTACCATTAGCAGCTAATTTTTTTCTCTGATTTTTGCATAAAAATGGAATTATGGATTATCAATACTTGTTTCAAAGTGACAGACACATTGTATTAACTTATGGATTAACCTTCAGCCGCGTTTTTTCTCGTTTTAATGCCATTGAACACGACTTTTGATCAGAATAACAGCTAAGGTGAGCATATCTCCGTGTTTTGCTACCTAAAGCTACTCGTGTGTTGTCTGCATTTGCTTCCCCTGTCAGGAGTTCTGATCGCTCAGTGATGTACCTTATATTTCTATAATCTGTGGTCTCTCAGGATATTATCTAAGCTTGTTTGTGCAGATCCAATAAGTATATCGATCGGTATAGCTAGAGTTCTGTGCTAACGGCCTTAAGATTTTGTCGCACAGGGCTAATTCAGAGGCACAGCGTTAGCCTTGGGTTTTTTTTTTTGCTAAAAAAAAAGAAAATCAACAGTTAGCTGAGTTACTTCCCGTTACATGGATATAAAACATTCATAGTTAATTACATCTTAAGAAGCCCTCAGACACTGTTGCTTGCAGATGTTGTGGTTTTGGCCCCTTCGGCAGGTCCGTGGGGCTAAAGAGGTTTAAGAAACATGTGTTGACAGTTCTGCTGTGAAAGTGGCCATGTCATACCTGACCTTTGCCTCACCTACCTCTATTTAGCTTACCATTGATACAAATATGCTAAATTGGCTGTGAATGGAAAGGATGTATGTTTCCTTCTTTGTTGTTTCAGGCATATGAAACTACATAGAACATTCTGAACTTTTGACCTATACACACACACATTCTAGATGGTGCAATAAAAGCATAACAGTTCCAGCTACCATTCGGAAAAGGCGCTTGTGGTTTTTGACACCTTGAGAGCTCTTACAGCGGGTATGAAGACAGTGAAGCACAGGATGCAGACAACCTACGCAAGGATTTGAATCAACTTCCTGGGCCAGCGAATCGTAGAGACAAGCTGCCCATATTTAAAATTAAAAATTAAAAAAATTATTTCGGGGCCAAGGCAGTAAACCTAGGGGAAACACTGAATACTGACACATAACTTTGCACTAAGGTGTGTCTGCTGCTGAGTCTATCCCTACCTCTGGGACAGTCAATTGTGTATTATTATTATATATATTTATAAAACGGACAAGTCAAATCAAGCAATCTGATTGGTTCTTAGCCGTGATATACTGAGTGTATACCACGGGTAGAATTGTAAGTTACTTTTCACAACAAGTCAGTATCCTTCCGCGTCTGAGAAAAAGAGTATACCGTTGGGCTGAAAAGCAAACTGCTTTTCAAACTGGAACAAGAAAGCAGCGGAGAAGTAACGGGGCAGAAACCCTCCTTTTTACGCAGCGGTCCAGACATAGACATCAGATGGCAAAACATATTCAGTGTGCAGTTCCTTTGGCCTTTAGGGCAGGGATATCTAGATACTTTCCAAGGTTTGACATAATGAATTGTGCTACATTTAAAGCAATTAACAATGTTTTCAAATCTGTAATCAAAGAGATCCGCAAACACACTATCGACCAATCAGATTGCTTGATTTGACTTGTCAGTTTTATAAATATATTTACATTTCTTCCGTTACGACATGTCACTACGAAACAAACTTACGACCTCTGGGGGGGGTCTTACTATGGAGGAGTGGATTGAGGAGTGTCTATCTCCAGAAAAAAAAAATCACCTAAACAACAACATGCAGAGCTACGTGAGCATACGTGAAGAGCAGGTAGACCAACTGGAAAAGTACCACCATTCAAAAGCTTTCTGATGCGGGTCTTAAAACAAAGCAGAGAAATTATGACCGTTAGTGGCCACAGGTGCGAAAGCTTTCTCCAGAGCTACTGGAAGCCGAATCTCTGGGACCGGAGAAAGTGGAGCAATATTCTCGCCACGCCAAGCGACAGTCTAGAACAACCTCAACCTATACAAGTGACCTCGTAAGCCATGCTACTGATGCTGGACAGGTTTTCAGTGGGTGCACAAGAAACGGCAACATACACATGAATGTAAATAAATAGCCAAATAATGGATCAACGCTCTCTGCCTAATATGTTCGCTAGCTGTTAGTGTTGTTGCATAACAACTAGGGCTGTGCAATTTAATCGATCCTGCGATATATATCGATATTTAGTTTTACGAGAAAGTATCGATAAATTAAGTCTGATAACGGTGTTTGTTATTCTCACGTCCAGGAGAGAAGCTTTAAAAAGGAGACTAATTGAGTCTCTGAGAAGGTTCCAATGTATACTTTAATTAATAAAAAGCGCGGTAATGTTACAAGCAGAAGATGGTTCAGTCAGAAACAGCTGTGTTCTGGCTTTCGTGAGCGAAGGGAAGAGAGCGAGCTCCACCTTTCCAGCTGTTAAATATCCTCTGCTGGCTCCTCCCTGTGGGCCGGTTGGCGCTGCTGGGGGCCGGCCCTGCACGTCTCCAATGTTCGTTGTTGCGCATTACAGAGGATTCAGACATTGTACATTAAATATATAACTAAACACGCCTTTTCTCCTCCTTATCTCCTTCATTACTTTTAATTTAATACATTTTAAACGCTGTAATCAATACTCCAAAAATACCTCACCGCTGGTATCATTTCCAGTAGTTCCGGATGTTGTCTCATGCTACCCACGTCTGTAAACAAACGTATTCAAATAAACTGTACCTTCATTTAATATTCAGCAATAATAATATCTCGACGTCTATAGTTGTAGTGTTGAAATCAGTAGGTTTCGGTGTGCAACACTCCGTGTCATATCACTACTAAATTCACCTCTATAGTAAATGGTATATTAGCCACATGCTAAATGCTAACCGGAGATGAAGGATTTTCAGAATAAAAGCTTAACAACTGGTTGTGCACAAGAACTTCTGGTTTTTCAGTATAAAACAGCATTTAAACTGACGGTATGTTTATGGTACTTTATGCCATCAAAATATTGATTTTAATTTCTAACAAGTCCCATTCAAATCCCCCGTGTTCGGCCACCCGCTGCACCTTTTAATTCTCCATTGTCCATTGTGATACTGTACTTTATGTACTTACGTTTTAAAGGCTTGTAAGCTACAGTTTGCACTGTTTCAATAAATGAAACAAATGTTCTCACCACACCTTTTGATTCATTTTGTCCAGCATTTGCAAGCTGTAGACTCTCTGTCAGAGCCATATATTGTATAATTGATGCTTTCAGTTTTCAGTTGAATTAATTCAATCCAAGTCAATGGAACACTCACAAGATGTCACCAAAATCACACTGTCCCTTTAAAATCTTTCAGAAAATGATAAGTGTATCGAATTATATCGAATCGTATCGAATCGTATCGTTGGCTGAATATCGTGATATATATCGTATTGTGAGCTGAATATCATGTATCGTATCGTATCGTGAGATTAGTGTATCGCTACAGCCCTAATAGCAACCACCACGCACTATGTTTCTTGCAGAAGGCAACGGAGGGACTATTTTATTTTGAACATCATTATTTACTATTTAAATTAGAGTGTGTATTTTTCTTTCATATTGCCACACTAGGTAACCGTTTTATAAAAGCAATAGCTCACTTCAGGCCGTGATATATGCTCATTATATCCAGTGTTGGGCAAGTTACTTTAAAAAAGTAACTAGTTATAGTTACTGCTCTCAAAAAAGTAACTAGTTACTTTATTAGTTACTACATTATAAAAGTAACTAGTAACAAGTTACTTTACTTTAAAAATAATAACAATACAAATACAAGTTTTGTACAATGTTTTCTGTCCTGCACACAGTTTACATTTGACCGTAATATTTGGGCGTCCTTTATCCCCACAAATTGAAAATAGTGGTTATATCTCCAAGTTGTAAATGCGCTGCTGCTCTCGCTGATACTTGCATCTGCCATAGTGTGTGTGTGTGTGTGTGTGTGTGTGTGTGTGTGTGTGTGTGTGTGTGTGTGTGTGTGTGTGTGTTGGTGGTGGGCGTTGCCTTGTATGTGTGTGTGTTAGCAAGTGTTTGTGTGGACGAGGACGACCGAATACCGCACTAAACGACTGCGGAAACGATAACGGGTCCCAAGGTGTATAGAACGGCATGCGCAACGCTCTGGGGGGTCCAATGGCTCCGTGTTTATACCCTATACGATCATTTTCTGATAACGATGAGGCAATAGCCCCGCCTCCCTACCTCTGCTGCTCACCCCACGACGCTGAAGTTGGCTTCCAATTCGGCAGTTAAGGGGAATGCGCTGAGCGAACAATCCTCCGTGTTTGAACCTCTTAAATCACTGCATAGTCGATTTATTTGGACTGGATTATCCCAGAGAGTCTAAAGATTATTTATAACCCAGTTTCAGATATGTGAAACCTTTATTCTATGTGTGAAAATACAAAAAGGGAGATTTTGCTGTTTTTTTTTTAATTTAGGCCACATTAGACCAGGTCCTGATCTGAAACCACTAGACCTAGACTCATCAAATCTGGACTGGATTATCCCACAGAGGCTAAAGATTCTTTATAACACAGTTTGAGATTTGTGAAAATACAAACAAGGGAGATTTCAGTGCTTTTTTTTTTACATGTAGACCACATTAGACCAGGTCCTGACTCCTGATCTGAAACCACTAGAATAATTGTATTCTTCATTTCACTTGCGCATCCACAAAGCACACAAAATGGCGACGTCAGAGTTCCCGTTAGCCGACAAATCTAAATCTCTTCGGTCAAAATGTCCGGTCAAAATAATTTCCCTTTAACGCAATACCGCTTCAGTTGCACCACGTATGTGACAGACAAGAAGAGTCAATTCTAATGTCTAACACTTAATGTGGAGAAAGAGATGTCCTGTATGGGTTGATTGTGCGTTGATCTGTTGGTAATGCCTCGGGGTTCCGGTGGGCATGTAAACAAATGCATAATGCTGCGCTATACTTTGCGGCCTCACCCGGTTGCATAGCGACACTTATTGTTTAGGTGTCTATTGATAAGCAGGTAGTCATATCATTAGCTATAACTAGCTAGATCCAGTGTTGTAGTCAAGTCACCAATTCACGAGTCCAAGTCCCCCTCGAGTCACCACTCTTCGAGTCCGAGTCCAAGTCCGAGTCACCAAGGGAGAGTCGTAGTCGAGTCCGAGTCCAAGTCCGAGTCACCTAAGGAGTGTCCAAGTCGAGTCCGAGTCATCATTACCTGTGTTCGAGTCCGAGTCCAATTCCGAGTCACAAGTCTTCATGTATTAATCTTCGTGGATATATGTTTTGAAATGTAGCTGCTCCTCTACATTGCTGTTATCCTGTCTATTGAACTGCTGTGAAGCGAGTTTGGCTACAATTCTTGTAATAGGTGCTATACAAATATAAAGCTTATTTCTAATATTCATATTATTATTATATATAAATAAACTATATTTAAAATGAGTTACCTTTTAGAGAAGTGATTATATTTGTATGCCAATATTTTCCTATGGTAAAGTTTTCGTTTTGCACTTTTATTTTGATAGTAATAAGATTGGGACTCTTATTTTGAAGGAACTTTTACGGGTTAAATCAGTTTACCGATAAAGATTTAGCCCCAGAAAGCACATGGCTACTTAGCATGCAAAATGACGTCATTCTGCATGTTAAGTAGCCATGTGCTTTCGAGTTATGGCTGAATCTTTATTTATTGATTAGATCACGTTACTCTGATGATAGTGTTCAAGACAGCCTATATGTCTGAACTCGATCCTTAGAGTAATGTGTTACGGAGCCTTCTCTTCTATATTGTTTCCACATAACGAGCATTTTGCGCTGCTCTTTCCCAATGTGGAAGCAGAATGTGTGAAAGCATACAGCATGATGCGGGGTGTGTCTGTAGACATCTCTAGACTGGAATAGCGGGGCCCAGTACATGAACTCGCCATACAGGATAGAGGACATCAGACTCCAGAGAAAATGTGCTCGAGTCCGAGTCCAAGTCGGAGCGTCAATGTACGAGTCGAGTCCGAGTCATCGTGGGGGGGGGAATTCACGAGTCCGAGTCCGAGTCCAAGTCATCCTGTGCGAGAATTCACGAGTTCAAGTCCGAGTCCCGTCAATCAGTGCGCGAGTCCGAGTCGAGTCACGAGTCCCGAAAATCGGCACTCAAGTCCGACTCGAGTCCGAGTCCAGGACTCGAGTACTCCATCTCTGGCTAGATCTGATCGATATGGACATAAACGCGAGTGAAGTCTAATCTGACGGAGAGAGAGATCAGCTGCTGCTGACGAGTGGACACGCAGCTCTGCATAATCACATGCAGCGGTGAGCGGACAAAACACACTTCAGGTTAGAATATCACACGTAGCTATTTTAATTACCTCTCAAACTACCGTAACTAGTTATAGATATGTTTAGTTTTACTGTCGGGTCACTCATTACTGGACCCGCGAGCTGCATGATACTGGCATAATAGATTGCCCGATCGGGCAACCAGCAGGTGAGGCTTCATTGCCCGAGCTAAATACTAGATGGCCCCGGGCCATCGGGCAGTCCTTAATGTTGAGTCCTGTTTATTCATGTTAAGTTAAGCTGCTGTTGTTCATTGCATTATTACTAGACTAGTTAGTCTTAAGGCTAGAATTCTGCACTAAGCCACATTTTTATTTTATTTTATTATTTGTGACTGAATGTGAACTTGTGAAGCTAGTCAAGCTACCTCTTTCCAGTAGAGTTATTTTTGTTTTGTTACTGCACACAATTTCTTTACATGGTTATTGTGTGGTGGACCACTGATAAGCTTTACATTTGGTTTTGATCCAATGCTGCACAACTGAACTGATCCAATGCTGCTGTGAAAAAATAAGCTACATCCATGTTGGATAGAATGGGTGGTTGGGTACTGTCATTTAAATAAAAAAATAACCTTAAGGGACAACTTGAATGCTTTTTTTTATCTTAATGCATTGCATAAAGATTGGATCGGGAAAAATTGGTATCGGCAGATTGTCAAAATGAAATGATCGGAAGCAAAAAAATGTGATCGGGACATCCCTAACGAGCACCAAAACCACAACTTCAGTCAACTCCATACCATGACTGAGGTCGGAAGGTAAACGGACGCATATAGCGGAAGCGGAACTTTTTCTTCTTCTTCTTCTTCTCTCTGTTTTTTGGTGGATTGCAACTTTAAGGTGCATACCGACACCTACTTTACTCGCCGTGAAGTTGTTTGCAGCCTGAAAAACAGGCTTGGGGCTTAACAGGTTAATGATCTGTGGTGCCGATCATACTCAGTAAAATGTAAAACCTGCAATCCCAACGTAGAAATTCTCGGCATGACGTTAAGACCCTTTCATCCTCTAATCTGCCTAGAGAATTCAGGTGTATTTTACTGTTTTTTGTTTACGTGCCTCCCAGCGGCAGAGCGTCACTGGCGGCCGGCTCCATCGCTGACCGTGTTCACAAGCTGCAACTCAGCCACCCCGATGCACCGGCAATAGTGCTCTGGGACATGAAGCAATGTCGCCTGGAGACTGTGTTACCTTGGTTCCAACAGTATGTTAGGGATCACACCAGAAAAGACAATATCCTGGACACATGCTTTGTAAATATTAAAGCAGCCTATGTGACTACCAATACTGAACTCTGATCATAATGTTGTGAATATGATTCCAGTGTATAAGACCAAACTGAAGAGAAGTAAATGAAATGATAGTAGGGTACAGTTGAAAGCCTGTTTTCATTGGACAGAATGGAACATTTTTCTGGAAGGTTGACTAGATGAAATAACTACTGTTACCACCGACTATTAACTTCTGTGTAGAACTAGTTCTTCCCACTAAAGAAATATAAATCTATCCAAATAATAAATCATATGTAACTAAGGACATTACAAAAAGTTATAAATACCAGGAAAATAGCTTTCAAAAACAAAGACTATGGAGCACTTGGACAGAGAAAGAACTGAAAGTCAAGTTAAGGGAATCAAAACTGGCACACAGAGAGCTTTTGGAAAATGCTTTAAAGCCAAAGACCCCAAAAAAGTACGAGACCCCATGAGAACCATGACAGGAAAGACCTCTTCAGCTAAACCTATTGTGACGGACAATGAATTTTGTTTTGCCAATGAACTAAACACGTTCTTTACCATCCCTCTGTCATGGAAAACTACACACATAAAACAACTGCCCAAAAGAACATAAGGAATTTCAACAGTCACATTAAAACAATTACTAAATCAGCCTACTATCACATTAAGAATATTTCTAGGATTAAAAGACTAATGTCACAGCAGGATCTGGAAAAACTTCTCCATGCTTTTATCTTCAGTAGACTGGACTACTGTAATGGTGTCTTCACAGGTCTCACTAAAACATCTATTAGGAAGCTGCAGCTGATTCAGAACGCTGCTGCTCGAGTCCTCACTAACACTAAGAAAGTGGATCAGTCCTGTTCTGAACTCTGTACACTGACTTCATTCTCTCTACCCCTTTCCAAACCTAACAAACTAATCTCTTCTCATCCTGCACCTGTCCGCCGTAACCTTCGTTCCCTCTCCCCCTCTACCTTTGCCTCATCGGTGCTCTCGGCCCTCCCTTCCTCTGACTCGTTCCAACTTCTGCCTCAAAGCTCTGCTGCAGAAACTCTCCTCTCTACTCTCTCATCCTCTCTGGACTCTCACATCTCGGCAGGCTCGTCAGTCCCCTCCTGCTCCCTGGCTAAATGACGCACTGCGTGCTAATAGAACTGTCCTTCGGGCAGCAGAGCGGAAACGTTGGAAATCCAAACACTGTGACGACCTCATAACCTATCAGGCTCTCCTCTTTCTCTGCTTCGATCTCTCAGGCAAAAAGCACTTTCTTTCAAGATAAGATCCAATCTTCCTATTCCAATCCTAAAAAACTATTTTCCATCTTCTCCACCCTCTTGGACCCCCCCAAAGCCCCTTCCCCCTCCTCCCTCTTGGACCCCCCCCAAAGCCCCTTCCCCCTCCTCCCTTCTGCCAAGCGACTTTGTTAACTACTTTGAAAAAAAGGTTGATATTCGCTCTTCTCTTTCTGACTCACCTTTACTCACCGCTGGGTCACCAGACCCTCCTTCCACCCACACACTAACCTCCTTTTCCCCTCTCTCTCCAAGTGAGGTTCTTACCCTCATTACCTCTGCCCGCCCTACCACCTGTCCTCTGGACCCTATCCCTTCAAACCTCCTTCAGACTATCGCTCCTGATATTCTACCGTTTCTCATCCATTTCATCAACACTTCTCTAACTTCTGGTCACTTTCCAAACAGTCTCAAGGAGGCAAGAGTAAACCCTCTCCTAAAGAAACCCACTCCCAACCCGTCAGATGTTATAAACTACAGGCCTGTCTCTCTCCTCCCGTTCCTGTCTAAAACACTTGAACGCGCTGTCTTTAAACAACTCTCCTGTTATCTCCATCAGAACAACCTTCTGGATCCGCACCAGTCTGGTTTCAAGGCAGGTCACTCCACAGAAACTGCCCTCCTTGCTGTCACTGAGGAACTGCACACTGCTAAAGCAGCCTCCCTCTCCTCTGTCCTCATCCTGTTGGACCTGTCTGCTGCATTCGACACGGTGAATCATCAGATCCTCCTACGCGCTCTCCAAAAACTTGGAGTTTCAGGCTCTGCACTTTCCCTCCTCACCTCATACCTCAAAGACCGCACCTACAGGGTAACTTGGAGAGGGTCCGAGTCCGACCCTTGTCAATTAACTACAAGGGTCTGTTCTTGGTCCCCTCCTCTTCTCCCTGTACACAAACTCGCTCGGATCTGTCATTAGCCCGCATGGTTTTTCATACCACTGCTACGCTGACGACACCCAATTAATTCTGTCCTTTCCCCGCTCAGAGACCCAGGTCGTTGCACGCATCTCTGCTTGTCTAGCTGACATCTCTCAGTGGATGTCCGCTCATCATCTCAAGCTCAACCTTGACAAAACTGAACTGCTTTTCCT
This sequence comes from Pseudochaenichthys georgianus, assembly GCF_902827115.2. Taxonomy (NCBI): domain Eukaryota; kingdom Metazoa; phylum Chordata; class Actinopteri; order Perciformes; family Channichthyidae; genus Pseudochaenichthys; species Pseudochaenichthys georgianus. The sequence goes on from NW_027262480.1 coordinate 1,085,862, forward strand.
TCCGGGAAAAGATTGTCCCACTCTTGACCTGACAATCAACATCAGCACCTCTGTTGTTTCCCCGACTCAGATTGCAAGGAATCTGGGAGTGACCCTAGATAACAACCTGTCCTTCACTGCAAACATCGCTGCTCCAACCCGCTGCTGCAGATACACGCTTTACAGCATCAGGAGGATGCGTCCCCAGCTGATCCAGAAAGCCACGCAGGTTCTGGTCCAGGCTCTCGTCATCTCACGCCTAGACTACAGCAACTCCCTCCTGGCTGGTCTACCTGCATGTGCCACCCGACCTCTGCAGCTCATCCAGAATGCAGCGGCTCGTCTGGTCTTCAACCTTCCAACATTTTCCCACACCACGCCGCTCCTCCGCTCCCTCCACTGGCTTCCGGTAACTGCTAGAATCCACTTCAAGACACTGGTGCTTGCGTACCATGCTGCGAATGGATCTGGCCCTTCCTACATCCAGGACATGGTTAAACTGTGCACCCCAGCGCGTGCTCTACGCTCTGCATCAGCCAAACGACTCGCTGCACCCTCGCTGCGAGGGGGACCCAAGTTCCCATCAGCAAAAACACGTGGGTTTGCTATCCTGGCTCCAAAATGGTGGAATGAGCTCCCATTGACATCAGGACAGCAGATAGCTTACACACCTTCCGGCGCAGACTGAAAACTCATCTCTTTCGACTCCACTTTGAGCGATAGAATTACTAACAAATAACTGCTAACAGAGCACTTATATACTAATAAAGGACTGGATTATCTATAGCCAGTTGAGTAGCACTTGAAATGTTTTGGCTCAATGAAACCTAATGTACTTATATACTCTGTTTTCTTCAAGATTGTGTCTTCCTGGTCGATTGTACTTATTGTAAGTTGCTTTGGATAAAAGCGTCAGCTAAATGCAATGTAATGTCAAAGAATGTATTTCTAAATACTGCTGCTGGTTTATAAAGCTTTGAATGGTTTAGGCCCAAAATACATTTCTGACCTCCTGCTAAACTCTGAACCATCCAGATCTCTCAGGTCTTCTGGTCTGCTTTCTGTCCCCAGAGTCAGAACTAAACATGGAGAAGTTCAGTTATTACGCTCCAAACATCTGGAACAAACTCCCGGATACCTGCAGGTCCGCTCCAACTCTGACTACTTTTAAATCCAGGCTGAAGACTTTTCTTTTTGCCGCTGCTTTTAATTGAGCTGTTCATATCTTACACTGCACTGTAACTTTTATTCATGTGTTTTGTCTTTTAATGTTTATTATATTATCTTTGCTTTTTAATGACGGTTTTTAAATGCCATTTTCTTAATGTCTTTAATTTTTGTAAAGCACTTTGAAGGGTGCTGTATAAATAAACTTGCCTTCCCTTACTCTCTACACTGATGATTGTCGTACCAACACAACACATACATTCATAATTAAGTACTCTGAGTTTCATACAAATACTTGGGTGTAATGATTGACCACCTGCTGTTATGGAAAGAGCACGTCTTTTTGGGCGATCAGAGAAATTCTTCCATTGTTCTTTACATTAGGGCTGAACGATTAATCCATTTTAAATCGAAATTTGAAATTATGCGATTATCAAATCGCAAAGCCGGCGATTTTGTTTTAACATTTTATTTGTTATAGTTTTCTTTCTTCTTGTGTGTCAGTCATCCATATCAATCAGAAGCCATTGTTAACCAATCAGAAGTGGCCCATGATAGTGATAGACAGATTGATCCAATCACCTGCCAAGTATTTTTGAAAGTGCCTGCCCTTTCCAAATGTCTTCCAATGGAGCTTTCCTCGATGGTTTGGTGAATCAAACCATCTGAGTCAGGTTAGTAATACTCCATCACATGTTTTACATCTATTACAGGGTGAATCTTAAACTGAAGCTTGACTTTAAAGCAACCCAACGGAAGTTTCATGTAAGTTTAGTTCTTTCACTCGTAGCTCGGGCTGCTAGAGACGGGAGCACGTTGATACGACCTTCCTAGCCGGAGATATAGCCGCATTTTACAATAAACTTCCGCTGGGTTGCTTAAAAACAAATATTGCAAATCAAATCGCAATATCTGTCGGAAAAATCACAATTACATTATTTCCCCAAATCATGCAGCCCTACTTTACATCTGTGATCGTGTCTGTTCTGCAGTACTGCAATGCTACAAGTGTTCGACAACAGCTTTCAAATCAAAACTGCTCCACCTGTTACAACTCTGCTCAAAGATTGTTGGTCCACCCTGTCAGAGACTTCCTGACTCAGCAGACCATAATAACCTGAGAGGCTGTCTACACTATCGTATAGTATACAACAACGTTCTAAGCTATATCTAACCATACAGTGCATTCATATTGTATTTTCTAAACAGGTTGTGATCTTTCATTTGGGGATAACAGTGTTAGGAATATATTGTGATGAAGTGCACACTGACCTGAGCTCCAGGGGTCTCTTTGTTCTCCTCCATGCTGCTCTCAGTGCTGCTTCTCCGGCTGTGTCTCTGAAATAAACAACACAACTACAGCTGACACAAAACAAGACAACTCAATACAACCGACAGACACAACTAAACTAATCTAAAGCTACTTCCTAGGTTCATAGCAGAAGCGAGAAGTTACTAAGTACATTTACTCAAGTACTGAACTTAAAGGGGACCTATCATGCAAAATGCACTTTTGTACGTCTTTTATACATGAATATGTGTCCCCGATGTGTCAGGGAACTCACCAAGTGTCAAGTCCTTCAGGTTTTTGGCCCGTATCAGTGATTTAGCCTGACTTGATAGGCTAGAGGGCAACAGAGGACGCTTTGGACAACTCAAATTCGTTCTTTTTGTCTTTATTTATTCAAGACAGCTCCAAGAATTGATCAGGTTGAAAACCTTCAAAACACAAAGGACAAACAAAAGTTAGCTCACATGCTACACAAATTACAAACATTTTGCAGGTCTCACTGCATTCTCAATAATACCAATAATAGCACCACAAACTATGTTTTAATTCAAAAGGATAACTTGTTACTTTAAAACCACATAACTTAAATGAATTAATAAGAGTGTTTATCTCCACTTGGAAACAAGCACCAGAGAAAACCTCATCTGACCACCTGCGCTGTCTAAATCACACAGAAAACAAACGGAGCACAGGCAGCGTAAAAACCACCGCTGATTGCGCAACAGCACTCTCGCAAAGTGCGGCACCAGATCAAGTACATAAACACAATAGACATACCAACGGCGTCTCCGGAGCCTCACACACACTGTCGCCTGGTTCTCTCTCCGTGGCTTTGAGAACAAGAGACCGGCCATCACAAGCTACATCCCTTTTGTAGCCGTGTTGCCAGAAGTGGCATTCATATCTTTCCTACAGCTCGCTTCTGAAAAGTAGCCCACGCTATAAAAAAATAAACAAATACCCTCTCCTGGTATTGAACAATACTATAATAATAATAATACTCTAAATGAAAACACATAATTATTTATTAGTCCGTTTTTCACAGATATTATATATTGACCTATTGACTTTCGTCTCAACACCAAGTGTCAGAAAACACAACCCTCTCTCTTTTCCTCCATACCCAAACCTCTAAAAAACGGGGCTGCAACGGATGTGATACAGACTGATCCAGATCAGTCAAAGGTCTTCTTTGTTATTCATTGAGCTTTAAAACAAATGAATAATGACTCTATATAATCATATAAGAATAAAACACGGAGGACGAAGATCTCTTTTGTTCCCCCTCTTCTGACAGCCCAGCAGCTGATCTCAAAGCACGCTCCCCTCTCCTGCAGGGGGGCGTGGTCAGCTGCAGCTCACAGAATCAGCCCCCTGCAAAATCAGGGCTGGAAAGAGCAAATAGAGTGAAATGAGGCATGGCTAAAATGGAGGGTTTGGTATTTTGAAAAAAAAACGATATTTATATACTTTATATAGGCATGGCCCTACAATATATTGTTCAGATATAGCATGATAGGTCCACTTTAAGTACCATTTAGAGGTACTTTTACTTTACTTGAGTATTTCTATGTAATGCTACTTTGCACATTTAGAACAGTTCAGAGATAAATGGTGTACTTCTCCTCCACTACATGCATTTAATACCTTTAGTTACTTTAAAGATCTGGATGAATGATGTGAAATATAATCAAGTGTTAGATCAGACTTTAGTTCCACCTGGAGTAAATCCACAAGCTACCCTGCAGTCTACAAAGTACTTCAGACTAGCTGCACCTTTACCAGCTTTGAGAACACTTTCATGATCAATCATTATAAAACATATTAAAACTATGTATTATCAGAAACACACACCGCCACTCACTGAAGGATGTTACCTCTCTCTCCTCTTCGTCCTGGTTCGTCAGTCGTTCTTCTCCTTGATACAACACTGCCGTTAAACACACTAATCTCCCTTTAATGCCTTTACTTATGTTTATCGATCAGCCACGTGGTATAAAAAGCTACGAACAAAGAACGGGAGGCAACAAAAACACGGTTTAACGGATAAAAGCACGGATAAATCACCCTCCAAGGATACATTAACTCTTTGTATGTGTTTTAAAAGTCTCTTAAAAACACATTACATTCGGTATAACATCTGCATCAATGTATGTTAGCAATGTATAGCTTCTGAGGACCGGAAGCTAGAAACGGACCACCGCAATGCATCATGGGATTTTTGTTTTTGTTTTAAACATCAGTTCACTGCCCCCTGTGGTGAAAAAATAGTAAAAAGGTACGCTATTAAAATAAATAATAAGTAATAATTACAATAATAATGATAATAATAATAATAATAATAATAATAATAATAATAATAATAATAGCTATAGATATATAAAGATGAGACGGGTCAGACGGATTTTAAAAGTTGTGGAAAATGTTTTTGTTTGTAATAATACTTTTGTTATGATATATGTTTTGAATATAATGATTGATCATAAAAGTGTTCTCAAAGCTGGTGAAGGTGCAGCTAGTTTGAATGACTTTGTATACTGCAGGGTAGCTGGTGAATTTACTCCAGGTGGAACTAAAGTCTGATTTAACACTTGATTATATTTCACATCGTTCATCCACATCTGTAAAGTAACCAAAGGTATTAAATACATGTAGTGGAGTATAAGTACACCATGTACCTCTGAACTGTAGTGGAGTAGAAGTATAAGATAGCTAAAGTAAAGTCCAAGTTTCTCCAAATTGTACTTAAGTACAGTACTTGAGTAAATGTACTTAGTTACTTTACGCCTCTGTTAAAGATACATCTAAAATGATCATAAAATCACTCAAATAGGATGTAATTGCGTATTTAGTTTAGTTATATTTACTAACTTTTACTAAATAATGTCTTGTCAGAAAGTGTTTCCATCATCCACAGAAATGTGACTTGCTTTTTGCTGAATTTGAAACTCATTAGCCTACTTACATCCAAACAGTCTGTGTACATTCCTCTCATATTCTCTTTTTAAACTAGTGAACAGAAAAGGAACTGCAAACGGTTTTAGAGTTTTTAGTTTTTACCTTAATGACCAAAATATATTTGAGTGAGAGGAGGGAGGGACCTCTCGGATGTAATTTCCAAACAAGATCCTTCGTCTGGTAGACCCTCGATGACAGAGGAAGGTTTTGGCTATTGATAAGAAGAGCCTTAAAGAGGGCGGGATCAGGGATTAGTCAAAGATATTCAAGAGACATTTTGAAAACAGAAAATGAACGAACATAGCTGAAGGAAAAAGATGTGAACAGATGTATCAGGAAACAGATCCAATCTCCATGAACTCTGGAAAAAGTGGTGTTTTAAACTAAAACATTCATGACAGTGGAATGAACCGTGGGCTCCGTAAACAGAACCAAGTGTTAGACCTCTATCGTCCACGATGAAGTGTTTTAAATATATGAAAACACAGGTGTTGTCTGACAATAAACGCACCAAACGCTCCCATTTTTTAGATTCCTTTGTAGTTAAGTAGGCTCATTTAATAGAGTCCTCCCTTTGTTAGAGTCCTCCTTTTTTTGTTGGCTCAGATATATCTGTGCCTTTTGGCCACTTTTGTTTGCTCCTGGCTGCTTGTCTGCCCTTTTGTTAACTTGTGGTATAAAATAAATGCTTGTAACGTTACCAGTTCCATACTGGTGTATGTCACTTTCCTCTACCCTAGAAGGGGGACGTAACAACTGTCACATTATTAAACCCTTAGGTAGGGTAGTTCATTTCGGAGAAACCAGCTCGAGCGAGCTAGAATTTGAAAATACACAGCCGGAACATATCTGCCACTTCCTTACAGAGCCCCTCCTCCAACACACACGAACGCGCACATGACCAATGAGGGCACGAGATAAGTTTGTGCACAGATGGAAGGCTGACGGGCAGGTAGGCCATCCAGTTACTTTACGGTACTATGGCTTCCACGGATGAATTTTTTTATGTATTTATTGTCAAAGCATTTAATTAATTAATTAATTGCTTTCGGGATGTTAAGAGCATTCCATGGAATATAACATTCGGACCAGGGGCGGTTCTAGGGGGGGGATGCGCCCCCCTAACACTGGCTTTGGACCCCCCTGTGGCACCCCTGAAAAAAAGAAAACAAAAGTGTATGATTACAACATTTCTTGGCTGACGGAATAGGCCGAACTAACGATATTTGTCATTCTAGTCGGACCCGTTAGAACCAACCCGATATCACGGCAAGACGTGAACATGTGACGATTTACCATGCTGGGAGACGTGAAGATGTCACGATTTTGTCCCTTCAAACGTGACGGTTACACGGTATTGTTAACCCATGTTAACCAGTGGAGAAATAACCGGAAATGCCAAGCAAATGCTACCCCGACGGTCGGTTGTTATTGTCAATATTAATATAATAATGATTTATTTTTTAATAGTCACACTCGATTACGCCGATTTTCTTGTTGTCCCAGCTGGTCGACACCTCTTTTAGCAGAAACAAAGGCTAAATTAATGTATTAAATCAATGTTAATCCATGTGTGTGGATGTGGAATTAACAGACGTGACGTTGTGCGATTGAGTTGCCAGGCAACAGCTTCGGTTCATGTTAATTTACAAACTCTTCAACTACAACCGTAGTTATGTTTAAAAACATGTTAGAAGGCCTCACAAAATACTTTAATGCAAATTAAAATGTAAAGGAATGTGTGTAAGGCAAGGCAAGTTTATTTATATATCACTTTTCACCACAAGGCAATTCAAAGTGCTTTACAAAAAATGAAAGACATTAAAAAATGGCATTTAAAATCAGTCATTAAAAAGAAAAGCTAATAAAATAAACATTAAAAGAAAAAATACATGGATAAAAGTTACAGTGCAGTCTAAGATATGAATAGTTCAATTAAAAGCAGCGACAAAAAGAAAAGTCTTCAGCCTGGATTTAAAAGTAGTAATAGTTGCAGCGGACCTGCAGGTTTCTGGGAGTTTGTTCCAGATGTTTGGAGCATAATAACTGAACGCTGCTTCTCCATGTTTAGTTCTGACTCTGGGGACAGAAAGCTGACCAGTCCCTGAAGACCTGAGAGATCTGCATGGTTCATAATTTAGCAGTAGGTCAGAAATGTATTTTGGGCCTAAACCATTCAGTGTTTTATAAACCAGCAGCAGTATTTTGAAATCTATTCTTTGACACACAGGAAGCCAGTGTAAAGACTTCAGAACAGGAGTGATGTGATCCACTTTCTTAGTGTTAGTGAGGACTCAAGCAACGGCGTTCTGAATCAGCTGCAGCTTTCTAATAGATTTTTTAGTGAGAGTATAACAAAATACATCGGTGATAAACTAAACCGGAAACTGACGTAGGCAAGATCCTCAGCTCGATGATTGGATGGTTTAGCCGCAATCCATGCTGGGATTTTGGTGTTTATGTGATGACAAATATGATGATAAAAAATTAAATAATACTTTATTCCGAGTGTGCTTGCTTTTCTCTTTGAAAGTCATCATATAACGGCATTGTAATACACGGTTCGGCTGCATTAAATATTACATATCTGCCGTAGTTCTTTATTTATAGAGCCCTGCTGAGAAGACTTCTAGACAAACAGGAAGAACTGCCGCCAAAACTGAAAACGTGACGTGGATCATAAATATATCAGCAATTAAACAACATCTTACATTTCTTTTCACACAATACGTCTCCTTGCAGTATCAACACTAATTCAGCTGACTTTTATATTTGATCCAATTGGTAGATAGGCTGTATTTACACCATAACGGTGCACGGCTCATATAAAGGGACACCTAGTGGTTAAAGCATGTTATTGAATTTAATTATTTTCATTATATTAATAGGATCCCTATAAAGTATATTCATTACTCGTTATTCTCTACTAATAGTTAATTGAAGACTGTATATAATGACTCTTTTGCAAATCCCTTTCAAGATTTCAAGATTTTCGAAGGTTTATTGACATATCATATACACAAACGGTGTAGTTATGCAATGAATGAAAAACTTGGGTCGCAGGTTCCTCAATAGTGCATTACAAGACATCTATCAATATTTGTGCATTCCTCCAGCAATGTTAACAATGTTGATATTGATATTGAACATTCAATAAATAAATAACACAGAATTATTCAATATAAAACACAGACTTTGTGTGATTATACTAAATGATTTACAAATAAACACCACTGCATATTTACAACTGTTACACATGCTGATGTAACGCAAATGTTTCCAACTTGGGATCAATAAAGTATATTGATGGCTACTGCCATATTTGCAAAATGTGCCTCTGAACCTTGAAAAGTGCATGTTTCAGGCTTATCAATTAACAACAGGAGGGGTCACAGACATAAGACCAGGGGGGTATACTGCGAAGCAGGATTTTCGCTTAGCCGGCTAAATTCAGGGAAAACTCCGGCTTTCCGGTCCTACGAAGCTGGTTCTCTTTTTAGCAGGCTAGATCTCCATGGTAATATATGCTAAGCAGCTAACCTGGTCGGGACCAGGTTAGGTTGCAGGCTAAGAGCTCAACTCAGTGAAAGCACCGCCTGCTGACCAATCAGAGCTCAGTGTGCGGAGTTTAAAGCGATCAAGTCATATTACAGGAGAAAGGAAATACAGAAAAGCTGCCGTCGCAGGAAAGACGGCCGGCAAAAATCACCGACTGTGTGAACGTGAACATTAATACAATATCACCTCCCATCTTCAGAGCAATCTGACTATTATAACATTAGCGTTAAGAAAGCTTACTTAAATATCTGCCACGACATAAGTAACCGGATCAGAGTAACATTAAGTACAGTCCGCGGCATATCACTTCATAATGTATCATATATCTCCTTATCTGAGTCAGCTGAGCCGTATCTGGCCGTGCAACACTCACAGCGTCACATACTGTATGCAGAAGTATTATTTTAAGCAACACATTAAGTTGACGAAACACTCTCGAGTCAAATGTAATTAAAGTCAGATCGTGTCTTAGACGGGGCAGTGATATCATAAACCTGTTAATGTATGCATTCAAACACTTTTACCAGCTGTATTCACCTTGCAGGTGCAGCTATGTGGCTTTGATCCTGGATAAAGTGTTTAAGTCATGGATATTTAATTTAACTTCTTCATATGTCTAATATTATAGTTGACTTTTCATTCAGGAAGTATGACGCTGCTCTGTCAGTACGCTTCTCCATGTTTGTGATTGGTCGAATGCTCCAAATACCACCCCTTTCATGTGAACGCGCACCTAACTAGATAGGACACGGCTGGCTTGAGCGATCCACTTGATAACCAGCGTCGTAGGACCGTTTAGCGAGAGCGCGTATGTTTTGGATTAGGCCAACCGGCTAACTCAAACATATCCAGGTTAGGTTGAACCAGCTTCGTAGTATAGGCCCCAGCTGTTAAATAAAGCTTGTTATGTGATGACTTTCAAAGAGAAAAGCAAGCGCACTCGGAATAAAGTATTATTATTTTATTTAAAAAAAATGTTTTCGGTCTGTTTCCGGTATTTTTTTATAACGATGTGATGTGAGATGTGAGACTGGAATTGCACAGGGGAAAATAACGTAGGCTATCTATGCCGCAATTTTAGATGCGGATTTTGTTAAACTAATATGTTTGCGCTGTGGACCAACACTATAAATTGACGGGGAAGGGGATAGCAATAAAGATAACACCATTAAACCGTTACACAACATAACAGAAATAATATCGATAGCAGCGTCCCTAGCAACCACCTTGGTAACAATGAAAACGTTGTATAGACACAATTTCCTGAAGTAATCTTCGTAATAACTAGCAAACTAAAGATCATGTACATCCACTGCACACATAATCTGAAATAACAACTCATATTTCTCGCATCAAATGACATCAAAGCGCATTTTAATGGCCAACTAACCTTAAAATAGGCATTTTCCACCGAGAATAAAACGAAGTTCGGCCATGTTTTTTTTTCTGCAGGGAGAAATGTGAAGATCACGTGACATAGACGCCAGCCATTGGAATGAATGGTGAAAAAAACGTAGGGATCTTACAATTTCAGAGGCGTTTTTGTAGAAATACTACGTCCTACGTTGTGGACCAACGTAGTTATTACACGTTTTTTTATGAGACTGGGTTGGGTGTACCTGCGCAGCAGAGAGACAGAGAGGACAACAGAAAAGGGAGCACGTAACACATGCATAAATAAAAAGAAAGAATGCTAACTAGGTAAAATAAGATAAGAATAAACAAGTTTAAATTATGGATTGGATTATTGAAAAGTATACAGCTCTCTTTCATTTGATTGTTGAGAGCTGTATCCATAAATTCATGTTGTGCTCAAAGTGCACCAAATTGATGCATTTCACTTCAACCTTTAAAAAAAGATCTTCCCGGGGTTGCATGCCCCCGGACCCCTCTAAAGGAGGTGAGGTCCACCCCCAAATAAAGCAGGTTAAAATAATTAAATTGCATACATTTTCTTTTAGTAAACACTGCAAACAGGTCCCACAGACCCAATCAACACACAAAGGTTAAAGGTAAGCATATAATAATGTTAAAATGTGCTAAATATATACATTGCAAAAAACAAAAAAGTAAGTAAAAGTAGCTCACGACATGTTTTATTTTTTGAAAGTAGCTCTCATCCTAAAAAAGGTAGGAGAACCCTGCATTCAAGCTTAAAAACTGTATAAGTATCTGAAATAAATATGTGTAATGAAACAAATACCAATAACTGTGTTGCATTGCTTTCTTATGCGCAATTACTTCATACTGTCTTTGACTTTTTCGTCCTACATTTTTTGTGCCCCCCCAGTCAAATTGGTCTGGAACCGCCACTGCTCCGGAGCTGCGGAGGCCATGATGTCTGATGTTGTGGTGAACTGCCGTAAAGATAATAGTACTGTTGCAAAATGTGAGGTGGCAGAGTACACTTAGTGACCGCCAGAGGGAGCCAAATACCTTATCAATAATATTAATAATAATAATAGATTAGATTTTTATAGCGCCTTTCAAGGGACCCAAGGCCGCTTTACATGCTGTCAACATACAAACAAACCAGCAATGAAGTTTTAACACGTGAAACGTTATTGATCCCACATTGGGAATTATTTAGTTACATCAGCAGCTCTTCAACATCCTCGTTAATTCTCTGAATAAACGGGCCGTGTGTTAAGGAGACATTTCTGTAAAAAGATATCCACATTGCTTTATATATATTTTTTCAAAGTAGTTATTGTGATTGAATGATATATTGTTATTTTATTTTATGTATTATTATTATTATTTTCTTATTAAAAAATGTATTTCATAATTTTCTTTAATTCATTTGATTATTTTATCATTTTTATTGTCTTGTTTAATTATTCTCAAAACAGAGGTTCAAACGACCATAAACAGGAAACATTTGGACATTTATCAAAACAGCAGCTGGGTCACATGATCTGTCGCAGGTCAGCTGACTGGATCAGACCAATAGGAACAGGTTAAAAAAAGGATATTAAATGTTGTCATTTTTAATAAAAACATCCATCAACACGAAGCCTCTTTTGTAATTGTCCAATAATGAGACAATTGTTATCTTTCTTTAACTAGTAAGCTGACTGCAATGCAATATTAAATTATCATTTTATTTTCATATTACATTTCTTTATATATATTTTTTCAAGTTTTTGTGATTTATTTATTTATTTTATTTATTTCATTATTATTTTATTTTCTGTTTTTCTTATTATTTTCTTATTTTATTTTCTATACATTTCTAATTCAATATTGTTTTCAAGTTTTATGTAAAAATGTTTGAAAACAATATTTCATTTAGTTCTTATTTGTATCACTCAGGGTTTCCAATGACATTATGAAGGCATCGGATGCAGGTGATTGCGTGGTTCTGGTGTTGTTGGAGCTGAGTGCAGTGTTTGACACAGTGGACCACGCCATCATGCTAGATAGACTAAGGGAGTGGGTAGGCATCTCAGGGTCTGCCCTCCAGTGGTTTGCCTCGTACCTCAATGGGAGGAGTTTCTCCGTGGCGGTGGGCCCGTTCTCATCACACAGCACTCCCCTATCCTGCGGCCTGAGCCAGGGTTCTGTTTTAGCCCCCATTATTTTGGCCCTTTACATGCTCCCATTAGGCCCCTTAATTAGCCAATTCAAGGGTGTCTCGTATCACTGTTACGCAGATGATATCCAGATATATTTCTCTTTCAAACCCGTCAAAACGGAGAATTTAAACACCCTGATTACACGTCTGTCTGCCATTGAGGAGTGGATGTCAAGCAACTTCCTACAGCTCAGCTCAATGCATCAAAAACGGAATATATTCAAAGACACAGGTCTCACAGAGTATAGGATAGTCTGCAGGAGTGTGCGCAATAGTCATAAAATAGAAAAGCTTATATACAGGAAAGGGCGGGCAGACAGAGTTTGCTCGGACATCTGCTTTCACACGGTCTCATATTGTTATGGGAGTTACAACTTTGTGTGAGACACCCGTGTGTCCTTGAGCCGTAGCAAACTTTGTGTAAAAATGGGTAGTTTCAACATAGTCTGCCAAATCAGCTCTGTGGCCTTGAAGCGCTTGGGAATAAAACCCTCATTAGAGTATGCAGAGAAAACAGCACATAATAGGAAAATGGTACAGTAGTGTTAGACAATGCTTTTAGAAGCATTTGGTTTTAGCATATAGGGTCAGATAATGAAATGTCCACTACATTCTCCCCTTTTGATCATACTTGATCAATCATAAAAAAAATAACAAATGACAGGATAGACTGATATAACACATCAATGAATACACTTCATCGCTGGTTTAAGTAAACACATCACAAATATCATAGAAAACTGGCTGTTTTTGTGGAGGACAGACTCCAATATAATGTAAGCATATGAGGAGGGTACACATGGATTATATTGTATCGAAATCAGACTCTTCTGATTCTTGCTCACAAACAGGGGTACGGTGGAATGTACAAGGTATACGATTCTCGTAGCTGTGGCGCAAAGTAGGATTGTCCTGATGTGCTGTGTGCTGACCATTGATACATGAAATATAGGACTAGTCCTAACACAACTATCATGGCAAATATGCAGAGGAACCATTCTAGGATTGTCCAGTAGTATCCGTACTTTCCACATTGCTCACAGTTGCATTGTCCTCTCCGCCGCAGCCTGAGGGAGGAGACTACTATCACGAGGCGGGGATGCTCCATGGGGTGTGTGTGTGTATTCCCTTGGTTGATTTTGTGACACGGACAGTCAGACTCCGCACACCGGTAACACAAACGAGGAACCAGAGGCATATGAAACCGCTCAGCTGGCACTCGCTCGTGACACCTTGTGTGTAGTGTGTGTTTTGGTGTATGTAGTGCAAGTGTGGTACTGGTGGTGACTAGGACACGTCACTTGTTGTCATCTTCCATTGATGACTCGGACACGTCACTTGTTGTCATCTTCCGTTGGTGACTCGGACACGTCACTTGTTGTCGTCTGCTTCTACCGTTTCTCCTTTCCTGTGACTACGACTTTCAGTGGCTTGTGTGGACCCACGTAGCATAGAGCTTGTGTCCATGACAGACCTGTGTCTGCACAGCATTTTGCTAGCTTGTTTTTTATTGTGCCGTTATCTCTTTCCACCCCACCCCCACTCTGTGGATGATAAGCACAATGCTTTCTGATGTCCATGCCCATGTATTCTCCTATCTGCGTAATGGCCTCATTAGCAAAAGGTGAACCGTTGTCGCTAGAAATGTTGTCTGGTAGTCCCCATCTAGGAATGATTTCCCTCAGTAGTGCCTTTGCCACAGTATTTGCTGTCTGTGCTTTTACTGGGAAAGCTTCAACCCATTTGGACCACATGTCAACCACCACCAGACAGTGCTTCTTACCCTCTGATATATTTAGGCTAATACGCTACCAGAGGTGGAATAAGTACTCAGATATTGTACTTGAGTAAAAGTACAAGTACTCATATCTTGTACTTGAGTAAAAGGAGAAGTGCCAGAGTGTAGGAATACTCTGTTACAGTAAAAGTCCTGCATTCAAAATGTTCCTCAAGTAAAAGTAGAAAAGTATTCTCATCAAAATATAGTGAAAGTAGCGACAGTAAAAGTAGTCGTTGTGCAGATTGGTCCATTTCAGAATAATATATATGATATGTTTTATAATTGTTACGACCCGCCTCCCTACTCAATAGTAGTGGCTCGTGAGGCAGTCCGCAACATAAAACAAAAGTACACAACACGTAGGCACTAAACTGTGATCATACATTTATTGCCACAATCATAAAACATACACTGGAGGACAGGTAAAACAAACAAAAAGACGGAGGGGACTTGGGCCAACAACACCACGGGCCGTAGGATCCAGAGCCTTCCTCCGCTACCCAAAATCCAACAGAACCTAACGGGAGAAATAAAGCCGCGAAAACCTAATACTAACACGTCCTCCAGGAAACACAACAAAAAGGCAAAAGAGCTCTGACACAGCAGAGACATCTGGAGTAGTGATCGGCCTCCTCCTTCTCCTTCAGTCTCCTCTTTTATGCGTGGGCTGATTGGCAACGACGAACACCTGCGCCGAGCTCGGCTGAGTATCAACTGGGAACACCTGAGGAAGGCGGAGCCAGGTGTTCCTGCACAGCAGAGAGAACAAAGAGGACAACAAAAGGGGGGGAGTACGTAACAATAATGATTGATCATGAAAGTGTTCTCAAAGCTGGTAAAGGTGCAGCTAGTTTGAATGACTTTGTATACTGCAGGGTAGCTTGTGGATTTACTCCAGGTGGAACTAAAGTCTGATTTAACACTTGATTATATTTCACATCAGTCAAAAACAATCAGCCAAATAACTTTTCAATACATTATTGATTACTATTTTTGAGGTACTTTTAGGTTGGCAGTGAACATAAGTCAGAGGTACATGGTGTACTTTTCCACCACTACATGTATTTAATACCTTTAGTTACTTCACAGATCTGGATGAATGATGTGAAATATAATCAAGTGTTAAATCAGACTTTAGTTCCACCTGGAGTAAATCCACAAGCTACCCTGCAGTATACAAAGTCATTCAAACTAGCTGTACCTTTACCAGCTTTGAGAACACTTTCATGATCAATCATTATAAAACATATCATATATATTATTCTGAAATGGACCAATCTGAACAATGACTACTTTTACTGTCTTTCACTATATTTTGATGAGAATACTTTTCTACTTTTACTTGAGGAACATTTGAATGCAGGACTTTTACTGTAACAGAGTATTCCTACACTCTGGCACTTCTCCTTTTACTCAAGTACAAGATCTGAGTACTTGTACTTTTACTCAAGTACAATATCTGAGTACTTATTCCACCTCTGGTAGCGTATTAGCCTAAATATATCAGAGGGTAGGAAGCACTGTCTGGTGGTGGTTGACATGTGGTCCAAATGGGTTGAAGCTTTCCCAGTAAAGGCACAGACAGCAAATGCTGGGGCAAAGGCACTACTGAGGGAAATCATTCCTAGATGGGGACTACCAGACAACATTTCTAGCGACAACGGTTCACCTTTTGCTAATGAGGCCATTACGCAGATAGGAGAATACATGGGCATGGACATCAGAAAGCATTGTGCTTATCATCCACAGAGTGGGGGTGGGGTGGAAAGAGATAACGGCACAATAAAAAACAAGCTAGCAAAATGCTGTTTTTTGAATGCAGGACTTTTACTGTAACAGAGTATTCCTACACTCTGGCACTTCTCCTTTTACTCAAGTACAAGATCTGAGTATTGTACTTTTACTCAAGTACAATATATGAGTACTTATTCCACATCTGGTAGCGTATTAGCCTAAATTGTAGCCACAAAATCACACAGAGCTGCATAAAAATAGACTCACAATGGTAACAAGTGGAAAATAATATTTACAAATGTGTACAATGATTTGTAGGTAATTCTGACTACTCAAGACACCTGACTTATACATCTTCAAAGGAAGACTGTGTTCATTCTGCAATTACATGGGATTAAAGCAAAATGTAGTTCTATTTTGTCCCTACTGACCGCCAGAGGCGGTGCTTTAGCACTGGATATGTCCATCGCGCGCATGCGCAGCTCGAGTACCAATAACAACAAAGTCACCTGTGACCCACGTGACACCGGCTATATCAGCCGGTATTGTCAGAGGATCTGTTCCTTTTCATCTTCTCGCTGCGCGAGGGTACCGTGGCTACGTTTTTGTAGCCTACAGCGTTCAGGTTTGAACGTTTGATCTGAGGGAGTTCTCTGCAAACAGCTGGCCGCGGGGAGCTTCGCGACTGACAGTCGGAGCTACGGGTCGCTAGACGCATCCTCCAGGAGCTGCGGCCGGCTGTGCAGAGCCTCGACAGACAGGTTGGTGTCAGCTTGTTGCTGGTGATGGCTGTGTTTCCACACCCTCTCCCAGCCAAGTTGTCCTGATTACCGTCTTATTGTTTGTGGCTTAGACTTTCTGGTGACGACAGTGTTCCCGCTTCCTCTCCCATAAAGTTGCCCTTATGCTCTTTTGAAAGTTCTGCTTGTGGCGTTGTGCCCGAGCTATCATTAGCATTTGAGTCCCAGCTTTGGCTGCGTCCCTCATTCAATTTAGTATGGAAGCCCAGAGGGTCATACTTTAAACCCGTTTTTCGTTTAGATGCGGAAAGTAAGGTAAGTACTTTCTATTTCTTAGAAGCTATTATCTGGTCTTAACATTTGTGTTCTGACTTGGTCGCTTGATTGTTAGCAGCAGCCGCTTGGCTAACACCTTGCTGTTGAGCTTAACTATTAACTCAGGGCAGTGCTCCCGCTCCCTGTAGCATAGGGTTTGATTGCAGTAGCGCTAGATCGTTGTATTACTGCTCCTAGTACTAGACTCCTAGCACTAGGATGATATGCAGAGAACATCTTCACGGTGGGTGCTGTGTGCTCGGCATGTGCGGTTACTACTGTAACCAGGCACGGTTCTATGCGGGCTGTTCTCTTTCTTAGAAGCTAATTATCTGGTCTTAACATTGTGTTCTGACTTGGTTGCTTGATTGTTAGCAGCAGCCGCTTGGCTAACACCTTGCATGTACGGTTAAGCTTAATTATTTAACTCAGCCGGTGAGGGCAGTGCTCTCGCTGCTGCTCCCGGTAAACGCATGGTATGGTTGCAGTAGCGCTATATCGTTGTATTTACTGCTCCTAGTACTAGACTCCTAGCACTAGGACGATATGCAGAGAACAATCTTCACTGTGTGCCGTGTGCTCTGCATGTATGGCCATTAAGGAGGATTTCATCCTCCCAATATTATATTGTCTAGTGGGCAGCCGTTGGCTGACACTTTTAGGCACCGGCCACAGTTACTATGGTAACTAAGGTTCTAAGCCGTAAGTACTGGCCATAGTTAATACTGTAACTACGGGGTTAAGCCGTAAGTACTGGCCATAGTTACTACTGTAACTACGGTTCCAAGCCGTGCTCGTACTGGCCATAGGCAATACCGTAACTACGGCTCTATGCTGTGTAAGTACTGGCCATAGTTACTACTGTAACTACGGTTCTAAACCATGTAAGTACTGGCCATAGTTACTACGGTTCCAAGCTGTGTAAGTACTGGCCAGAGTTACTACTGTAACTACGGTTCCAAGCCGTGAAAGTACTGACCAGAGTTACGACTGTAACTACGGTTCTAAGCCGTGTAAGTACTGGCCATAGTTACTACTGTAACTACATCCCTTTTTCTGTTCGGCGAGTAGTAGCACCGCTCTACTCTTCCCGTTCAGCAGGTAGCCGGTGAAGGCTGTGTTCCCGCACCCGCTCCCGGTTACATTGCATCTGACGTTCGACTCTAACTTAACCAGTGAAGGCAGTTCTCGCCCCCACTCCTGGTAGACGCCAAACGGCCTCGTTTTTCCGTTAAGCAGGTAGCCGGTGAAGGCTGTGTTCCCGCACCCGCTCCCGGTTACACTGCATCTGGCATTTGTCTCTAACTCAACCAGTGAAGGCAGTTCTCGCCCCCGCTCCTGGTAGACGCCAAACTGCCTTGTTTTTCTGTTAAGCAGGTAGCTGGTGAAGGCTGTGTTCCCGCACCCGCTCCCGGTTACGCTGCATCTGGCATTCGTCTCTAACTCGACCAGTGAAGGCAGTGTTCTCGCCCCCGCTCCTGGTAGACGCGGAACTGCCTTGTTTCTCCGTTAAGCAGGTAGCCGGTGAAGGCTGTGTTCCCGCACCCGCTCCCGGTTACGCTGCATCTGGCATTCGTCTTTAATTTAACCAGTGAAGGCAGTGTTCTCGCCCCCGCTCCTGGTAGACGCTAAACTGCCTTGTTTATTCCGTTAAGCAGGTAGCTGGTGAAGGCTGTGTTCCCGCAGCCGCTCCCGGTTACGCTGCATCTGGCATTCGTCTTAATTTAACCACACTGTTAAAAAAATCACAGGGGATTTTACAGTAAATTACTGGCAGCAAAGTTGCCAACAAGGTACTGTATTTTTACTTTACAGTAGCGATCCTGTATTTAGTTTACAGTAATACAATCAGTGCTGTATTTGTATTTTACTGTATATTACTGTAATTTTGTAGGTTGCTGTAATCTCAAAAACAATATTTTACTGTGATAATTGTAAGGAAATATTTGTATGTATTCGTGCAAACTGTGAAGAAACTTGAAAATGATTTGTGTAGACAACTGGGCTGGTTTTGGGCCTGCTAACATGTGGTTTTGTGAGGACAAAGGAAGAAGGGCTGGTAAGGGTTTTATTGCTGTGGGGGAGCTGGACCGAGACCCCACTGTGGTCTCGGAATGTGATGGGGGATGTGTGTCGGTGCAGAGGCTGCAGAAATAGGAGACAGTGAGGGTCAGAGGTGTTTATATGAGATGACTGGACCAGTTGTCCTTAAACTCCACCCCCTCCTGTATCATTTGGTATGAAAGCCTATCCAGCTTGCTGTTCTGTCTCTCTCTTCACGCGTCGCTGGGACAGGAGGTCGTGGTGGCCTGTGGGCAGGAGCCAGGAGTAGGCCAAACTCCTGACATTACACATAATACGATATGATTGTGTATGGTAATGTATTTGATTGTATTGCATTGTATATTACCATTAAAGTGGATTATTGTTAAACGGTTAAGTGTATGCTCTGGATTCCCTTCATGTAAGATAACAGCTTGTAGGAACACGAGGAGATTTAAGCCTATATCTCCTAACATTATACAATACTTGTATTGTGAAAAAAAAATACATTACTGTAGTTTATACAGTATAACTTTACAGTAGTGTATGCATTAAAACAGTATATTACTGCAGTTTTATCTTTACCCACTTTTACATTACATTACATTTAGCTGACGTTTTTATCTAAAGCGACTTACAATAAGTGCATTCGACCAAGAAGATAGAAACTTGAAGAAAACTTTTAGATCCTTTTCTCATTTGCAACTGTACCTGAAACGATAAACAAAAACTGGGATACAATTTATATAAAATATGTTTATTGATTTGATTTCAATGTTAAATATAAAAAAAACAGATTACAATACAACAGTTCATAACAGATTCAATTGGATAGTACATAACAGATTCCAATACAACAGACCAATTACATACAAAATCACAACAGTAAATCTTCTGCAATTATATGAAAGTAAAAGAAACAAAACTGATCCTGGAGGCGATATTTTAGTTAGAACATTTAACATTAAACGAGGTGCTTTCGAAAAGAAGTATGTTCTCTCTCTCTCTCTCTCTCTCTCTCTCTCTCTCTCTCTCTCTCTCTCTCTCTCTCTCTCTCTCTCTCTCTCTCTCTCTCTCTCTCTCCTGAAGTTACTTTTTCAGGCAGATTCTGGATTTCAATTTTTTGTCTTCCATTCAAACTCCGTCAGATCTTGAAGGAATCTGGCAACATGAAGATTGAGTGCGGAGCTCTTCCTCTGCACCACTTGCCCACTCTTGCGGCTCACACCTGTTTTTGACGAGCACTTCGTACCATCGACAGGATTTATCCTGACCAGGAATCTGTAGATACATTTTAATTATATTTAGTTAACCCATCCAGTCACTGATTTCAGAAATGTTTACTTTTGCATACTTAATAAAATTAATGTGAACAAATGAATTAATTATTAATTTAAAGGGGACCTCACCAATTGTCAGAAAACACAACCCTCTCTCTTTTCCTCCATACCCACATCTCTAAAAACGGGGCTGCAACGGATCTGATACAGACTGATCCAGATTTTAACACTTCTATGAACGAGGGGACCGTGCCGCAGAGTTTCAGTTAGATTTTTTTTCGCCCGGTCAACATGTCCGTTAAAGTTTAAATCTTCCAGACAAAATTAGAAAACTGCCGGTCAAAGGTCTTCTTTGTTATTTATTGAGCTTTAAAACAAATGAATAATGACTCTATATAATCATATAAGAATAAAACACGGAGGATGGAGATCTCTTTTCCTCCACCTCTTCTGACAGCCCTGCAGCTGATCTCAACGCACGCTCCCCTCTCCTGCAGGGGGGCGTGGTCAGCTGCAGCTCACAGAATCAGCCTAAACAAGTTCATTCTTTCAACTACCAGTATTACTGGAGAAAGACAGTTCCTAAGCTCCATGTTATCGTGAGTTTAGAACTTGCCTCTGAATGAACTCCAGGATTGTTGAGGCCTCCTCTTGGTACTGGATGTTGAGTACAAAGAAGAACCCAAAGAAGACCGTGAATGCATCCACAAAGTTGGCCTCGTTCGGCAGAGTGCAGATGACTCTACCTTCAAGGGACACCATCCATTTCGAAGCTCCCAAAATGGAATTTCCTAAAATATATTGAAAATGTTGTCACATTTCCTGAACATTAAAGAGGCTGAGCCCTCCTGAAAATAAAAGGGGTCAAGAGAAGTGGACA
This sequence comes from Pseudochaenichthys georgianus, assembly GCF_902827115.2. Lineage (NCBI taxonomy): Eukaryota > Metazoa > Chordata > Actinopteri > Perciformes > Channichthyidae > Pseudochaenichthys > Pseudochaenichthys georgianus. The sequence continues at coordinate 1,107,164 of NW_027262480.1, forward strand.
AAATGGAAAAGGCAAAAAAAGTTTGCTTCAAAACTGAACAATTTAAAATGTGGAATTAAAATACATGTTCAGCTTTACACCTCAAAAGTAAAGTGGCAATCTAAATCCTTACCTAACATGATGAGCCTTGGTGTGCCTGGTAGGGTCAATTGAGCCTCAATTTCATCCTTTGTTGCAGTCACCTACACACACACACACACACACACACACACACACACACACACACACACACACACACACACACACACACACACACACACACACACACACACACACACACACACACACACACACACACACACACACACACACACACACACACACACACACACACACACACACACACACACACACACACACACACACACACACACACACACACACACACACACACACACACATCCACTTACATCAGCCAAAAGGAAAAGAGCCTCTTCCTTTTCTTTGAAGTGTGCCATCATGATAAGAATGGCACAGAGATCTTGGTTTGAGGAGTCCTCCTCGATTTGGGAGAGGAGATTTTGTATCTCTCTTCTCCATTTGTTCCGCTGATTGTTGAAAAAGTTTATAATTCGTTTTCCTTTTGTTTGTAGTGCACCACTCAGTCTTTTGTGCAGATGGATCCCAGTGAGTTTACTGAAGTGGGAACACAGCAATCTTTTCGTGAATAGGAAGGGCCACTTTTCCTCCAGCACTGCAACAGCTGGTGGTGGATTTTCATTGATATGATGTCGTTGGAGAATGTATGTGTCTTCCATGTTGTCTCCAACACAGCCTCTCTGTGCTCCCCTGGGCCCCTCTTCATTAAAAATGCCCACCATGAGTTGTCTCTTCTCCTCCAGAGACTGAAGAGTTTCCCCCTCTGGAAACTCCTGGGGTTGCCAATTGACACAGCCGTAGCTGTCAATTTTCACTGAGGAGTGTGATTCCTGGTTGTCCTGATCATCCATTGCCTTCCTTTTTGTTTTTCGCAGTCGAGCCATTGTGTTATTTCTGTTGACATGCTCCACCCTGGTCTTTATTTGGGTGAGCAGGGTGAAGTATCCGCAGCCCATATAGTCACCCTCCTCTGTACGATCTGCGAAGCTCTTGGGGTACTTCCTTATTATAGCCTTGGCTGCGCGTGGGGTTTGTGCAGTTCTCTTGAATAGAATTCACCACCACTTGCACAAGGTGTCGCCTGTCTGTGCCTTCAGGCCTCTCTTCTTTGGATACCGCCAGCCTCAGTTTGGCGTTCAGTTTCTCCCAGGGAAGACAAAAGTTTTCAGCCCATGCGTTTGGGTGAAGGAGGGCGAGATCAGCAGAGGTTAGGGTCAAGGTTATGGCTTGGCTGTCGGTGGCTGTAGGCTGGGGTTGGGTGAGGGCAGTACTTGTAGAGGGCAGAGGTGTCGGCAGTTCTTGCTGAGGGCAGTGCTCGTCTTCTAAACGGAAGAGACAGTTATTGTGATAAATACACATTATAAAGCTATGACAAATAACCATTGATGAAATTTTGATCATGCAGCAAGACACATTTCACTTAAATGTCTTACCTTTCCTTCGAAGTGCAAGCAGCATCTTCCTGCACTGAATTGGAGTTAAAATATGTTTGACGTCCAGCTCCTTCACAAGTGGAAGGTTTTCAACATCTTCCACGCCAACTACGAGCAATAATTCCTCAACTAAAAGGCGAAATGTTTCATTTTCCAATCCTGGAAGAGCACCTCTAACTGCCTCTTGTATGGCTGCCATGTTTGACCTATATACACACAGAATGATGGAGTGCAATAAGGTTAAGGCCAAACAGTCTGTACTCTGGTAGAGGGTAGTAGTCTGACAGACTATCTGCACTGACACAAACATACTTTGAACCCATTTGGAGGCAATGAACACCAAGATCCACAAGAAGCACTGACTGATAATCCTCTAAAACAAAAAATAACTTTGACTGATTTAGGAGCATTAATTTGATCCTGCCAAACACATAACCGTTATCATTTTGGTCAGCAACAACAAAGAAACCTTTTTTGTACTGTGTGCCTTTGTACACAACAGCAGCTGTTTCAGAGGTGTTATCTTTGTTAAAACCATGGAGTCTCACCGCTTCCTGAATACCACTATTGTACAAGTGTTCGTCAAATTCATTTGCCATGCTGGCGACTTGTAAAGATGGTGGAAACAGGTCGCCTGCACATAAATAGGCTTGCAACAATTGATGCCTCTCTGCTAATGTACTGCAAAGGTTTTTGAAGTTTTGCAACTTTCTCGCACACTGTTTAAAATACGAGTGCTTGCTTTCAAAGCGCATTGTCCATAAGCGGATGAGAGGGCCAAACTGTTGGATAAGTTCTGGGTAGTGTATCAAGTAATGATGCTTGGGTTTCAGTGGAATTGCAGGGAATGTGATGTTTCTTAGGTGTATATACTCTTCAATCATAATCTGCAGGTATGCAATCTGGTCTAGATGGATTTTTGGTGCACAAACTAACTCAACAATTTCCCTGAGTTTCAAACACAATTGCCAAACTTGATCGTCGACAGGATCTTTAATTCGATCGCCAACAAAAAGTGGGAGAAGCCGTAAAAAGCACCAGTTCTGTGCTGCATGTCCCCCAAGCTTTTCAGCATTATGTTTCATTTCACAAGGCTTGTTGTTCACATCACTTCCTAAATACTTGAACTGTGAAATGCTACGGTTTAGCTGATCATATGAGAAATGCTTTTTCACAGTCACAAAATGTTTTACGAAAAGCGCAAGATCAAATGAAACAATACCTTCAAATAGATCATGCCCCAAACAAGGTGGAAGCCCTGGTTGGCAAACATGAAAGTGTCTTAGACTATTAAAGACTGAATCAAACTTGATCCCACAACACATGTTGTTACTCGTTGTTGCTTCTTCAACATTTATTTTGTAGCTGTCAACTGTCCTTTTTGGGCCAGGCTTATGTGGTGCGCTGTGAAAGGTCTTTCTGTCAATTAGGCAGTATCGGCAGAGGTGTGTACTTGTGCTGAAATTTTCACAGAAACCTCCAATGCAATGTGACCCAAGGTTGTCACCAGATATTGCAAGTAAAGAGCCCTTTAATGTTTTGCCATCATCTGTTTGAAAGCCTGCATCCTCAATGTCCTTAAGATCTCTGATAAGAGAGGAAAACATTTTCTCATGACCAAAAAACTTAACATCCTGTTCTCGGCAGAGCATCACCAACTGCATAGGATCAATAGATGATCTATTATGTGGCAAAATCTCAGAAAGTGTCATGTATACTGCAAGTATTTTATGTTTTTTCCTGCCTGAGCCCAGGGGATTTGCAACTTCAAATGCATCTTGAAACAAAATGATTGAGAGTGACGAGGGAGACTCTAGTAAAAGGGCATTCTTTTTGAAGTTTGTCCCATCAGTCACATCCTCTATAACATTCTCTACAGGACTATGCATCTTTGTATGCACATATTGCTCTTTAACTGATGACTGGCTGAGAAGAGATTTTAATGTCTCTTTGATGGGAATGTACTGACAGAAACATTCCCTGCCTGCACCATCTGAACCCAGGAAGATTTGTTTAGGATCAACATAGTTAAACATTTTTTTAAAGAATGTCTTTCGTGTATAATCTGACCTCAACACTCCCTCATTACACAACTTCATTGGGTCATCTTGCGATACCTCATCAATGATGTGCTGAATCTCATTTTCTGGCAAATTAAGTTGAGACAACTTTTCTCGCACTTTTAAAAGCACATGTGTCATTCCACAGTTGTGGACCTCCTGGAACTCTTCTATGATTGACTGAATAGTGGATGCTGGTAGAAGCATTTTAGCCTGCATCCTCAAATAAAAAAGAGCCAAATTTGTCAGAAATGCCTCTTGGTCAACAGAATCCTCCGAGGCATCATTTTCATCAACTTCATTTATCAAGCTCTCATTTTGGTCAATATCTGGGGAAACATGTCTCTCTTCATTTTCAAGATGTGAAGATGAGTGTCTGTGTTTTCTGCTCAAATGTGAGGAAAATGTTGACCTGACACGAAAATATTTAGAGCAGTCTTTATAAGGACACACTATCTTTTTTCCATCTCTGATATGCCATGTTAGATGTGTGCATAAACTAGAAAAATCAGGTGATTGAAATGTACATGCATCGACCTGACATGTCAAATGAATGCCCTCGATGTGTACCTGCTTGTTTTTTTTGTGATTTCTGTACATATGTGATTTAAAAGAAGAAAACTTCTTAAATGTGCAAGGGCATTCAGATACCCCACAAGCAAATGAAAAATGTGATTCATTTCTATGAAGATTTACATATCTAGTAAATGCATGTGCTGACTTACTGGAGAAATCGCATTTTTTGCAACTCAATAACATTTTGGATCTTCCAGAAAATGTGGACATTCAGAACCACTCTATGCAGTCTACCAGGGAAACAACACACCTCGGGTTCATTACCCCACTTTTGTCAAATAATGCAATAACGAATCAGAAAACACTTATTTTGCAGCTGCTTCATTTCAATTCAAAACAACACATACAACCGCTCGCTCACTCTTTATCTCGAAATAAAATACGGACATTTGAGGGGAAAAAACGGCAATAATAACGTGAATATATCTAAATAATCCGTTACAGGACACAGCGGCTTTAACACACTGCTTCGTTTCACTTCAAAACCGCTCGCTCACTCTCGCTCGCTCTACCATGCACGCGCCACGCCCCCCCCCCTCTCTCTCTCAAAGGGATAGCGATCTGATTCTGTATTACCCTAATATCACAACAATTCTGAGGTCTGAGCCTTCATCTGCAGCTAAACGATCATTCACTCCCGCTGCGTGCAGTAACATTATCCCCTGCTGAACAGACACAGTTTTCAAAATAATTAACAATATAGGCTACCGGAAACCAACGTTACGTTACTAATCTAAACAGTCAGTGCATTTTGTGGAGTCAGTTGGCTTGCTCTCTAAACAATTAACTCATGAATGGGACCTACCTCAACAGCTGTTTGGCCAAATAATAATACAACTCTATCTCGAGATTAAATACGGACTTTTGAAGGGAAAAAAAACGGCAATAATAACGTGAATAGATCAAAATAATCCGTTAAAGGACACAGCGGTTCTCTCCTCTTGCTCCTGATGTGACACCACAAAGTATTGTACAGTAATAACAACAGCTACTGTAACATTACATAACTATTTACAGTATTGCTGTAATGTTGTTGTACATTTTACAGTAACATTACAGTATTGCTGTAATAGTATAGTATGGTTTTGCTACATTTCCCGCCTAAGGATCATATTCCCACAATGCAGCAGCACTATGTACAAAGTGCTGCAATACTGTAATGTTACTGTACAATGTACAATAATATTACAGTATTGCAGTAATATTACAGTATGGTTTTAAAGTGCTGTATACATTTCCCGCCTAAGGATAATATTCCCACAATGCAGCATAATGTACAGTATTACACTGTATTACAAATTCAAAGTAAATTACTGTGGGTAATACAGTAATTTACTGCCTAGATTACAGATTTTTTTTACAGTGCAGTGAAGGCAGTGTTCTCGCCCCCGCTCCTGGTAGACGCTAAAGTGCCTGGTTTCCGTTAAGCAGGTAGCTGGTGAAGGCTGTGTTCCCGCACCCGCTCCCGGTTACCCTGCATCTGGCACTCGCCTCTAGCTCAGCCAGTGAAGGCAGTGTTCTCGCCCCCCGCTCTTGGTAAACTGCCTTATTTACTAATCCAGCTAGGTGAAGGCAGTGATCTCGCTCCCGCTCCCTCTGCCGGTAACGTGGGTGTAATTACATCCCTATTTCTGTTGGGCGAGTAGCGGCGCGGCTCTACTCTTTCTGTTAAGCAGGTAGCTGGTGAAGGCTGTGTTCCCGCACCCGCTCCCGGTTATGCTGCATCTGGCATTCGTCTCTAACTCAACCAGTGAAGGTAGTGTTCTCGCCCCCGCTCCTGGTAGACGCGGAACTGCCCTGTTTTTTCGTTAAGCAGGTAGCGGGTGAAGGCTGTGTTCCCGCACCCGCTCCCGGTTATGCTGCATCTGGCATTCGTCTCTAACTCAGCCGGCAGTGTTCTCGCCCCCGCTCCTGGTAGACGCTGAACTGCCGTGTTTATTAATCCAGCCAGGTGAAGGCAGTGCTCTCGCTCCCGCTCCCTCTGCCGGTAACGTGGGTGTAATTACATCCCTCTTTCTGTTCGGCGAGTAGCAGCAACGCTCTACTCTTTCCATTAAGCAGGTAGCTGGTGAAGGCTGTGTTCCCGCACCCGCTCCCGGCTACGCTGCATCTGGCTACCTACATAATGGTTCATTCATGTAGCGCCTGTATGGCTTCTCTTGAGCCCGAGGACGGCCACGACCGCTGCCCCTCCTGCCTCGGCCGCTTCTGGCGGTCAGTGGGGACGAAATTCGAGCATCTGAGGGAGGTTCTCACGGTAAACGCCTGCATGAGCTGTAGCTGCATGCCTCGGGTGCTCAGAGGGACTTGAGGGAGCGATGGCTATGTGTGCTCCCCCCAATAGAAGGACTAGAAACAGCTGTCCTCTAAAGTGGATAGGCTAGCTGCCGATAGGGGCATGATGAAGTCGCCTCTTCAGCCTGGGCCCGGTGTAGGCCCCCCCCCCCCCCCCCTCCTTCGGTTGGGGGGTGAGCTGTTTAGAGCTGTTTAGATCAGCTGCCCTGGAGGCACTGGAGCGTGCCGCCCAAGCTAGGCAGACCAGGCAGCAGCACTCGGGTCCTCGCAGACCTGTGCCCACTCCCAGCAGGCCCAGGGGCCGCTCTAGCAGCCACACTCAGCCGCCGGATTACAGGGGTGGTCTGCAGAGGTCTTAGCGGCCCACTCAACCGCCTCCCAATGACTTTCGTGCCCCATGTCGCCGGCCTTCCAGGCGGCCTCGTGCCCCAGAGCCTTACCGGAACCCCCCAAGAGGCTCCAGGGTCCGGGGGGCTGGGCTCTGAAATCCCGGGGGTGGTCGGTGGCTGCTTTCCCAGCAGCAGCTCAGTTTCTGGGCAGTCTGTACTTCCGTCCCTTGGGTGGTTTTCACCTTAACCCAGGGGTACGGACCGCAGCTCCGGCCCCTAGCCTTCGGCTGGGTCTAATTGACAGTCGTCAGCGATCCGGCAGGGGCCCTACCTCTGGGCCAAGAGTTGTCCGTCCTTTTGTCCAAGGATGCAATCAACCCAGTAAGACCCTCTGCTTAGCCAGGGGGTTCTACTCGGCATACTTTCTCGTGAGCAAGAAAGTCGGCGGATTTCGCCCGATCTTGGACCTCAGAGGAATCAACAGATTCCTGAAGGTGCTGCCATTCTATATGCTGACTACTGCATACGCACAGGTGGAGTGGTTCCCAACCGAGGGATGCCTACTTCCACGTTGGCCGGGCAAGAGGGTGCCTTATATTCAGTTCCTCCGGCCCTTGGGTAGACTGGCAGCTGCCTCGGCCGCTGGGCCCTTAGGCCCGCTGTCGTTGCGCCCCATGCAGATGTGGCTGAACAGCCTTCACTTGGACGCCAAGTGGCACAGTGAAGTCAGGGTGTCGCAGCATTGCTCCACTCTCCGTCACGCTGGAGGGGCAGGGCCTATCTCCTGGTAGGCGTGCCCATGGGCGCCATCCCATCCCGCCAGGAGACCATCACCATAGGTGACTGGGGGGCAAGAATGTGCGTGTTCCTTGGGGACAGCATGTACATTGTTGCTTAGACAACAGTCCCTTCTAGATAGTGGACGTTCTCACTCCACTCTGAATTTATGTGGCTGCGATTCTGCCCGACATGTTCGGGTCGACGGCGCCACGGCGGGGTGCCACAGGTCGGTGTCCCTCTTTATGAGAGGGGCTTTACGGCAGCGTCCCCCTTGCACCCCGAGGGCTCCGGCTTGGGACCTGCCCTTGCTGCCGGATGCCCTATCATCTCCTCCCTTCGAGCCCCTGGCCCAGGTGGGGCTTAGGTGGCTGCCCACGAAGGCAGCATTTCTGCTTGCCATAGCCTCAGGGAAGTGAGTCGGGGAGTTGCATGTCCTCTCCATAAACAATACATGCCCGAGGTGAGACTCTCAGGCATTGCCCTTTGGGCAAATGTGGCATTCCCGCCGGGGTCCTTCCACAAACTCACTTCAATCAGCCTGCCCAGCTGGCAAGCTTTGACATTCAGGAGTACGGCACATCGAAGTTGCTGTGCCCTGGGGGTGCCCAAAGGGCGTATATCAAGGCTACTGCCTGTATACGGCAGGAGGAGCAACTCTTGAGTTTGCCCTGGCGGCACTAAAGGAGGTTAGGCCCTCTAACCAGTGGCTGCCCCACTGGGTTGTCGATACCATCTCACAGGCTTACGGGGCCAGTGGCCGCCCCCTGCCATCAGGCTGAGATGCCACTCTACAAGGAGCATCTCAACATATTGGGCTGCCCTGAGAGGGGTGCCCCTGGAGACCATCTGCGCCGCGGCGTCGTGGGCGTCTTCTGGCACATTCTCCAGTTGTCACCAGGTCAATGTCGCCACTCCCCATTCTTTGGGCGTGGTCCTTTTGCCGAGCTCCGCTGCTTCCAGTGGTGAGCAAGGGCTTGGATTCTTCATGACATTGTTGGTATAAGTCATCCAGTGCTAAAGCACCGCCTCTGGCGGTCAGTAGGGACGAAATAGAACGATAGTTACGGCTGTAACTACGGTCTATGAGTCCCGGATGACCGCCAGAGTTCCCTGTCACAATTCTTGTGTGCTCGCGAGAAGATTCGGGGGAACAGATCCTCTGACAATACCGGCTGATATAGCCGGTGTCACGTCGGTCACAGGTGACTTTGTTGTTATTGGTACTCGAGCTGCGCATGCGCGCGATGGACATATCCAGTGCTAAAGCACCGCCTCTGGCGGTCATCCGGGACTCATAGAACCGTAGTTACAGCCGTAACTATCGTTTTACTTGTATAACACTTCAATTTTATATAAAAGACAGTTTGTTTTCATCTGTTTTCAAATAAACAAAGTATTGGCTTTTAGAATATTAACCTTGTTTCGGCAAATTCAGATGATAAATACAACTTTGAAGCTTGTAACGGCATAATTACAAGCAGAGAACGGACTAATGTAACATCACAGCAAGCATAACAACAGCCGGTGTTTCTTGTAAGTGTTTCAAACCGGTGACATGCGTGATTATGCGTAGTGGTTGTTCGAGCGGAGAATAGTTAGGAATGAATGACCTGCAGTATGAACACATATGCAAAAATTACATCGTCTGTCGCTTAGTGACAGGTTTTGGCAGAGCAGCCAATGATGCAATACGCTTATCTGAAAGCGTTTTCCCCTCTCCTGAAATGACATGACCCAAAAATGTAACTGTTCTTTGTACATATTGGAGTTTTGACAAACTGGCCTTGTGGCCCTCGGCTGCGAGGTGCTTTAACAAGGAAATGGTATCAGCTCCACACTGTTCTGCTGTGGGTGCGCAAATCATGAGGTCATAAACATACTGGATGAGTGCGGTGCCTTTAGAAACTTGGAGAGAGGCCAACCTTGAACACAATGCCTGGTTGTACACAGTAGGAGATTCACAGTAGCCTTGACACAAATGTGTGAATGTGTAAATTTTACCATTATATTCAAATGCAAACCAAAATTGGCTGTCTTTGTGTACAGGGACACTGAAAAATGCATTTGAGAGATCTATGACAGTAAAAAAAAATGCTGCAGAGGCTGGAACTTGGGAAAGAATCAGATAAGGATTTGGTTGCGCGTGCATGCACAGCTGCATTTACAGCTCGTAAATCCTGGACAAATCTCCACTCGTCAGGAGGTTTGTCTCTGATCTTTTTGACAGGAAACACTGGAGTGCGTACCGAGGAATCGTTACACGGAATAATGACCCCTTGTTTAAGCAGAGAGGTAAACACTGGCCGAATGCCATCGCGTTTCAATGGGTACTGGGGTTGATTTGGACGGAACGTGGACTTAGGAGTGATAACTACAGGCTCCGCAGAGCGGATTAAACCTACGTCATATCTGTGAGCTGCCCAGAGTGAGTATGGCACATCTGAGAGTGCGGCAGGAAGCTCAGAGATATGAGAATTACCCGTAAAGGCGGGAAAAAAATGGCATCACCAACGGCATCATCCTCAATCCTCAATGTGCGCAGAACGGCTACGTTCGTGCAGATTTTCATTTTATACACGTCACGTGACAGAGAGTACATGACATATTCTGTGTGTGTAGGTGCCTAATCAGTGACTGACTCCCAATCTTTAACGATTGGACCCAAATCCCTCCATCTATCAGTGGGGCCCCTGGCTAGTAAAATGTGTGGGACCGCCCCTGGGATTTGTGTTCAGCTTGTGTTGTGTGGGTGCGAGTGGAACAGAAACAGCACTGTGCAGCAAACGCCAATACATAGTTTTAAGCATGAGCTCCTCATTCAAACATTCCAGCAGAAAACTCTCCTCATAGTATTTACAAGGATCATCAACAACGTTAGCAGTACAATGCAAATGAGGAGCTTCCATGAACACAGCAGGTGGAAAGACACGTTGATCAGTCAAACGCAACAACGCCTGAGAATCAGGATATGTCAGCAGCCATTGATACACATTCACCAGTTCTTTATCATCAAATGCGGGGTTTTGAACCATCGTAAGAGATGGCTGTCGGACTTTTAAGACCCTCATTTGTGGAAAAACGAGGTCCAAGCCGAACTGGAGAATCAGATCTCTGCCCAGTAAATGTATTGGGCAGACAGATCATAAAATAAAACTGTTTTTGACTGATGTGGGAAATGGATGACTGTCATCAACATTATCTTTACACTGAAGTGGTACAGAAAACTTCTCCTTCACAGTTACCCCAGCCGCTCCTATTGAGGGAATACATCTACCACTAAATTTGCATTCAGGCAAATCTGCCATTTTTACCACAGAATGTGTAACCCCAGAATCAACCCATGATAGCTAAAGTTAGTGTGGGACATTTCTTAAATGCTGTTTCACTGTCATATTTTAAATATGCACCCTCTTTAACCACAGACATTTCTTCTACATTTTCCAATTACTCAATAGCATGTGTGTGTGTGGTGTGTGTGTGTGTGTGTGTGTGTGTGTGTGTGTGTGTGTGTGTGTGTGTGGGTGTGTGTGTGTGTGTGTGTGTGTGTGTGTGTGTGTGTGTGTGTGTGGTGTGTGTGTGTGTGTGTGTGTGTGTGTGTGTGTGTGTGTGTGTCACTTCCCTGTTCAGATGCTGCTGGCTGAATTTCCGTCTCGCTCGATTGGACCCCTTCCTCCCCATCTGGTGCAGGTTAGTCTGATTGTGAATGACCCTGTCTTTGCTGTCCCCCTCTGCCTCCGCTGCCAGTGTTCTGTGGGCAGTCCCGAATCCAATGTTCATCCAACACTGCCACACTTGAAACATCTTTCGTCAAATGAAGGTCTTGCTTCTCGTCCTCTGCCTCTCCCTCGGTATTGTGAGCGGCCAGCATTCTGCGTAGCTTGCGCTGTGGCTGTGAGTCCATTGAGAAAGGCATTACTGAGGTGTGTCTCCCAAACGCCTGCTTGGTCCCCTAGGGCATCGGGTTTGTTTATCCCACTGTTGTCCCCATCTACTTGGGCCTGATGGGGGTGGACGAGCTTGGAGTTGACGGGGAGTCTGTTGACTGCATGGCTGGGGCTTGTAGTGGCGGGGGAGGTGGTTGAGGTGGGCCAGCCTGATTGCCAGGGTTGTACACCGGAGGAGGGAAGGGATACCCAGAGTCGAGGAGAGGGTCATTCGGCCTGCAATGGAAGGATACAGAGAAGTCTGGGGTTTACATGGTTTTGGAAATCATTTATTTTCCTTCTTTCCTTCACATTCATCTTCAACCTTAATCTTTTCTTTAATGCCTAGAACAACTGCCTCCTTTCACGGCATTCTGCTTCATCCTCCCAGTATTATAAACACTTTCTGTGAGTGTCCAGCTTTCTATAAGTCTTTTACTTTAACTTTACTCTTCTTTTTCATTCCATCTTCACACTCTTGTAATTTATCCCTTAGGTTTTTGATTTTTAATTTACTCAAAGAACCTCCATTTGGAAATCCGAACATTTCCGTCCAGATATTTAATTTAGACGGACTGTTTTCACCACGTTTTGCTCGCATGACATCCACAATCGGACCCTCAGGAGGGTGTACAAGCCCCCTACTCTGCTTTGCTCCCATAACAAAGTATTTTAAGTGTTACCTAAACACCCCGTGTTACCAAAACACTATTTTTCACCCGTCGGTGATGTGATATTTGTTCCTCAGTACAAATCACACAAAGACTGATCGTAAACCCAGGCTACGATGGATATCCCAAATATCCTACTTTCGAGCAGTCCCTCTCATAAATGTCATGCGTTTAATTACGTTTAACTTTAAACAATTTAGACACTGTACATCTCACAGAGTATTGAAAGCCTTTTGAGTTCGTTGGATCTCGTGAAGTCAATCGGTTCCACCCCCGGCGCTAGTCCTCTCGTCCCGTATGGTTTCTGTCAAGGTAGAGGAGGATCCGAGGATCCTGGAGCGCGACCACCAGCGTCCGTAGGTGTCCCCAATCGAACTTGCAGAGATCCTGCCGACATCGCCAATTGTTATGGAAATCTGAGACCCAGTCAATACTGTGGAGATTCACAAGTCAGAAAGATCAAAAATAAATGGTGAAACAGACAGTCAGTCACCACTGGGTCTCTTTCTGGTTATTTATTCGAATATATTCAAAGACATAGGTCTCACAGAGTATAGGATAGTCTGCAGGAGTGTGCGCAATAGTCATAAAATAGAAAAGCTTATATACAGGAAAGGGCGGGCAGACAGTTTGTCGGACATCTGCTTTCACACGGTCTCATATTGTTATGGGAGTTACAACTTTGTGTGAGACACCCGTGTCCTTGAGCCGTAGCAAACTTTGTGTAAAAAGGGGTAGTTTCAACATAGTCTGCCAAATCAGCTCTGTGGCCTTGAAGCGCTTGGGAATAAAACCCTCATTAGAGTATGCAGAGAAAACAGCACATAATAGGAAAATGGAACAGTAGTGTTAGACAATGCTTTTAGAAGCATTTGGTTTTAGCATATAGGGTAAGATAATGACATTTCCACTACAACAAACACATCAAACTCCTGACCCGTACCTGTTTTTTCCACCTCAGGAACATTACCAAGCTCATGGGCTTTCTATCCAATGCAGAACTGGAGATGGCTATCCATGCCTTTATTTCATCCCGGCTTGATTGCTGTAATGCTCTGTTCTCCTGCCTCAACAAAACATCAATAAACCGGCTACAACAGGTCCACAATGCTGCAGACAGATTACTCACTCGGTCCAAAAAAACATGCCACATCACCCCGATCCTTTCTGCCCTGGCTCCCTGTCCATCTCACAACCCAATGTAAGGTATTGGTTTACACATATAGAGCTGTCCATGGCCAAGCCCCAGCCTACATTAACAACCTTATCCACCCTCACAGGACAACCCAGGCCCTGAGGTCCTCCGAGCAAGGCCTCTTAAGGGTCCCCGAACCAGGCTAAAAACTAAGGGGGACCGTGACTTTGAGGCGGTGGCCCCTATGGAATGAACTCCCCCAGAAACTGAGAGCCTCTGTCTCTGTCTCAACTTTTCCGACAGGCTTTTGGGGCGTCGGAGGAGGAGGTGAGTTTGTAGCTGTTTCTCATTGGTAATAATAATAATCCTTATATTTATTACAGAGCTTTATCAATGACTCTCAACGCGCTTTACAAATACACATTGGTGTTTTATCCTATATTTTACTGGATGTGTTTTCCATTTTCCCCAATGTTTAAAATCTGTCATACCAGTCCCATGTTTATATATTTATTATTATCAATACTAATGTAATTATTGCAGCTTAACGAGGCTAGCAGTTTAACCCTGGATATATAATATTTGATGTATGGAATATCAAGGCTATAAGAAAACTATGGCTGAAACACGGCATAGTAAAACATTTCTTCATAGTTCAATAAACGACAAGAAAGTCCCCTCAGATGTTAAGACCTTTACAGATACATGCAGCTAAATATAATATTTTAACAGGTTAAGATACACAAGGAGGTAAAAGGTATGATAATACAAATTTAAATACAGTGTTAAGTTCCCTTCTAAACTAGGGGTACAAAGGGAAGTAACAAAATATCAAAATAACCGAGAGAGAGGAAACTGATTTGGCAAAATTAGTAGATAATATCACAGAATCACGCACAGGGATTTATGTTTTTCAAAAAGAATCGTGTTACAATCATGTCAGGTTTTTGGTGGATTTAATTAAGTCTTGGATTGCAGAGTATGAATGTCCTCTAGCAATTTTCAGATGATATATACATGTGTAAAGTTTGTGAAGGCAGGAGGAAAAAAGCTTCCGCGATCACCGTCTCCTCTCCGTTCCTCCAAATCCCGCCCCCTCCCTGCAAATAATGAGTGACAGGCTGATAATGACCCGATAGAAACTTTATTATTCACGTAATCACTGAGATATAATGAAGCTAATGTAACCTCATACATTCATGGGATTTATGTAACAGAAAACAGAGAATGTAAGTGTGCACCCACATGCAGTATTTTAGTTGTTATATGCTGTTGTAAATACTCCTGTTGTCTGCTGTGTTCAGACTCAAGTCATGTGTGTGATGCCACATTCAGGACATTCAGTGTCCTTTTTTTAACAGAAGGCCGTAGCTAGAAGCTGCAGCTGGACTGCAGAAGCATTATTTTTTTGTTTTTGAGGATGGAACAACTTCACACACAGATATAGGGAGGCTAGACCTATAGCCTACAATTAATTAATTTTGGTTTATAAATTAATGTCAAGACATTTATGTTATTGATTTCTGAAGCACTTTCTAAATAATAAAAAGAGAGTTCATATGTATTTACTGCATGTATGCATTGATGAAAAATAAGCCATGTGCAGTAATATAGAAAATTGAGGATGCAACGCATTGGTATGAATCGTGATATCGAATTGAATCGAATCGTTAACAGGATAATCGTAATCGAATCGAATCGTGAGACCAGTGAAGATGCACAGCTCTAGTAGATAATGTTTAATTTTTTGAAAAGGAAGAAGGCTCACCAGCCAATTTACAAAACAAACTTAAGATGAACTGAGAACAACTTTCTCCTAAAAGAAAGATACTGAAGTACTCCATGCACAAAGATAAACTGGAGCACATCTCCTAACAATGAACATGTTAAACTAACAGGTCTCAAACAGAGATACTATACTACACATGCTGCACACGTCACACAAGCAGGTCAGGAGAAGGATTATGAAATCAAAATTATGATTTCTCTCAGAAAGATAAGACACAAGACAAGTGAATAGATTCAACAATATAAAGGCCTATAAAATAAAGTGAACATATAGGTACAACAGAAATACAAATGAATAGTAATAAAAACATCATAATTCTAATAAAGGTTAAACGATTAAAATATAAAGAAACCAAGGTAAAAATAAATGTTGCTATTGAAACTGTTAAATAACTAATATGAGATAAAACCCTTCCTATATCATAAATGAAAAAATATAAAAGTAGGTAAATAATAAAGAATAAAAGACCATTTAAAGTGAGGGGTTGCTAATCTAAAGAGTCTTTAGAAGGCATATAAAAATGTCCACTGAGCCTCTGTGATATTTCCTGGTGCTCCACAGATGTGGATAAAAGCCTCACCCATTTTATTTTGAGGGACTTTAGGGATATTTAAAAAGCTGAAGAGGACCTCAGGGCTTGTCCAGGGACATCAAACGAGACTGACTGTGAATTGAAGTCTGTTAGTCAGACTTCAATTCAGAAAGACTCTTCAAATATAAAAATACAGCTCTCAGGACATCAGGAGGAGCAAACAACTAGCTTGGTTCTCATAGTTGTTCAAAACTATGCGGTGTGGATTCGCTTGTGGAGTTTAAGGTGAGAACTTTGAGAAAACGTTTTCCCACACTCTTCACACCAGTAGGGTTTTTCTCCAGTATGAATACGTTGATGTTTTTGGAGATCACTCGATGTAGTGAACGTTTTCCCACACTCTTCACACCAGTACGGTTTTTCTCCTGTGTGAATACGTCGATGTTTTTGGAGAGCACCTGATGTAGTGAACGTTTTCCCACACTCTTCACAGTAGTACGGTTTTTCTCCGGTATGAATACGTTGATGTTTTTGGAGATCACTTGATGTAGTGAACATTTTCCCACACTGTTCACACCAGTATGGTTTTTCTCCAGTATGAATACGTTGATGGGTTTGGAGACCACCTGATGTAGTGAACGTTTTCCCACACTCTTCACACCAGTACGGTTTTTCTCCAGTGTGAATTCGTTGATGTATTTGGAGATCACTTGATGTAGTGAACGTTTTCCCACACTCTTCACACCAGTACGGTTTTTCTCCAGTATGAATACGTTGATGTCTTTGGAGAGCATCTGATGTTGTGAACGTTTTCCCACACTCTTCACACCTGTACGGTTTTTCTCCTGTGTGAATACGTTGATGTATTTTGAGACCACTTGATGCAGTGAACGTCTTCCCACACTCTTCACACCAGTACGGTTTTTCTCCAGTATGAATACGTTGATGTTTTTGGAGAGCATCTGATGTAGTGAATGTTTTCCCACACTCTTCACACCTGTACGGTTTTTCTCCTGTGTGAATACGTTGATGTGTTTTGAGACCACTTGATGTAGTGAACGTTTTCCCACACTGTTCACACCAGTACGTTTTTTTTCCAGTGTGAATACGTTGATGTTTTTTTAGATCACCTGATCTAGTGAATGTTGTCCCACACTCTTCACAGCTACATGGTTTTTCTCCAGTATGCATACGCAGGTGGCACTTTAAATCTCCAGATCTTGTAAAGGATTTGTCACATTGCTGACAGCTGTGACGTCTCTCTCTTCCTTTTGGTTTCTAGAACAGACGGACAAAGAAAGAGAGAAAGTAAATCTAAAAAGCATAAATACATATACAGTTAACACAATAAAAACTTAAAAGGTCCCATGTCATGCTTTTCCGGTTATTACCCGTCCCCGTGTGTAATGAAGGTTTTTATGCATGTAAACGGTCTGCAGAGTCAAAAACCCTCAAAGTACACCCTGTAGCGAGTAAAACTAACACAGAAAATACCTCTCCAAAACGCCTCGTTGGAGATTTCTCATTTTCCATTGTTTACTTCCTGGGTATCGCTACGTAGAGATACGCAGTAGCCACGTCCCGAGCTATAGCCGCACCCTCTGCCAGCCTTTCACGAAATAAAGCTTCCCAAACCTTTCAGCTATTCATGCCGGATATGTACAGCGTAGGGCACTGAAGAAAGATGCTGTTCCTACTTTGTTTGGACCAGCGGGAGATTCGGGTACACAACCTGTAAGTATTCATTGTTGTTTGTGTATTTATGATGTTTAAAACAAACAAGGTATATCTACCAAAACTGTGTAAATTGGTTAACGTTTTTTGGGCTGCTAAGCCATTGACACAGTGCTAACTGGGCTAACTAAGTTGCTAGCGTTTCCATATATAAACTCCAATGTTAGCAGATGGCCTTACATGTATCTCTTAGCTGGAGAATGTCTGCAATCACACACAAAATACTCATAGACAGTATACTCCGGGTGATTTACCGTACGGTCAGTCGCGAAACTTAATTACATTATAGTTGGCGTTCCTAGAATGTATGCTACGGAGCTAAACAAGAAGGCTACCAAGAGCTTGAGATGCTAGGGAAAACATTGTTTTTATGCAAGCTTAAAAGAATGACCGAAACGTAGCAGACTACCCGTATAAGATTGCAATTGTAAACACGTTCTTGCTAGCCTAGACTAGCTGTTGTTCATAGTAGGTTGGCATATTACACTGAACAACTAACAAACGTAGGTTAGCATATTAGCTGGCAAGCTAACTGTGTTGATTAGATAGATAGATTAGATGGATACACACTCCTACCACAACTACTATGAATGAATCTAAAACAACTTAGTTTCTCTAATATTTTGTGATTTGCATTTGATTTCGTCCAGCCAGATCAGGAAACTCCTGGCGTATCTGGCGGACAACACATGACGGGATGACCACTCTGATGACTCGTCCTAAAAAGCCCCGGCAGCAGTTTACAAAGCTGCGATAGGCAAGATGCCGAAAACGCCTATAAGGGGAGGAATGGATGATATACAGTGTATATATGTATATGTTCATTTCGTACATTTCTAAAAATAAAGTTTGATGGAAATACTTAGTAGCCTTTCTTCCCTGAATTATTTTCTCCTATAACATATCATTCATATATAGCAAACCATGATTTGATTTTTCATCAAACAGTAGTAGTTTATTACAGGTCAAAATAACTCACTCTTCTATAACAACAGTTGTAGGTACAGTTCGGTTAGTTAGCGTATAATATATATGGCTGTACCGATGCCATTGTAAGACTGAAGATCCGCTCAGAGCGAACCAAAAAAAGCACTGTTAGACATGGGCGGAGCCTCTCTGGTGGTTGACTAATCAGAACAGAGTGGCCGAGCTGACCAATCGGAGCACACTGGGCTCACAGGGAGGGGGGGGCAAGAGCTCCAAAGAGCCGTTTAGGACAGAGAGTGAATACATATACTTTACAAAGATGCTGTATGCGAAACCAATGTGAATTTGGAAAATTGCACAGTATAAATCTATTCTAGTAGACCTCAACAATGGAATTAGGATCAGTGGAAATGGCCATGAAATGGGACCTTTAATACAAACATTGAGTTAACAAAATACTAATTTTAATAACGGTTTGTTTATTATATTTGTTTTATATTAGAGTAATACAGAAACATTCTAACCACAGTAAATACCAGAGGTGGGGAATTCGAGTCTCATGACTTGACTCGAGTCGCATATTTTTGGACTTGAGACTTGCTTGACAAAGATTGATAAAATCCTCGACTTGACTTTGACTTGGTATTCATGACTTGACACTTGACTTAGGCTTGAGACGGATGACTCGAAAGGACTTTACTTTCTAAAATTAAATATTTGCATTTGGACAAAGCCCCTAAAGGGCAATGAAAAAAAAGAGTGAGAGAAATAAGGTTGCCAGTTTTGACGGTCTTTGTGAACTCAGTGTATTGGAACAATTTAAAGATGTTATCCCTCAGCGTGTGGCCACTTATGTAAATGAGCAGAAACCTTCCACCGCGCTGAGAGCTGCTGAATTAGCGGATGATTTTGTGTTGACACATAAGGGCAGTTTTACTGAAAAGGGTTCTAGGGGTGATTGGAGGCATGGAGAAGATGGTGGCTATTCCCGCGGTGGTGCAAAGTTTTCACCAGGCTCCTCCCGTAGATTTGCAGGTCCAGGGCGATCCGAGGATGCCAGAGTGGGCCAATGTCATTATTGCAGATAAGAGGGTCATTGGAAGGGGCAGTGTCCGTTGCTTCAACCTGAAGGGAAGCCTCGTTCTTCATCACATATTCCAGCCATGTGTTGTTCTGCAGTTTTGGTTAAAAAGCCGCATGGTGTAGGATCGGGCATGGTGCCTGATAAGAAGCTGGTTTGTGCCAACTTGGATGTGGGTTCTGTTTTTGAGCCGTTCAAAATGGAAGCCGTTGTGTCAGTAGTTGGTAGTGACAAGTATGTTCCGATTAAGGTGTTGCGTGACACAGCAGCTAGATACTCATTTATTGTTGAGTCAGTATTATGGGCTCAGAACAGTCTCATAATACACACGTGCACACAGAAGGATTCACACTTGTGTTTTTCAATGCACACACAAATGTGTTCCGTTTCATATACATGTAAATAAAATCCAATTACAGAAAAAAGTTTTACATATTTATTATTGATCCTCACATATTTGTTTTCCGTTTAAAACCGCTGCACCTGCAAACTCAAACCGCTTTCTGTGCACGGATCGCTGTGCATTCGTGTGTGGGTTTTTTGAGACTCCCCTGACGGTCAGCCGATTCGTACTTGTAATTTTTTCTATCTATAGCCAATCAGATGTCTCCTCCATTCTAAGCCAATCACATGAGCGCGCCCCCACAAGGGTATGATTTCTTGCGTTCATGATGTAGCGCTTCATATACGCATTTTGCGCAGTCCGGTCAGCTCGCTAAACAGAGGGCGGAGCATCAGGTGATCATGCAGAGCTCAGCAGCTGATCTGATCCCTCTCTCGCGTCCGGTTATACTTCACTCGCGTTTGTTACCTTTTTACTAACGGTATCTCGGCACCGAAACCGTAGTTTCGGTTACACACCGGTGGTTTCTGACTTGGCTCGTTGTCAGCCGGTAACCAGCTGCCCAGACATTTCGAGGGGAAAAGGGATGCAAACGGGGCGTTCGTGTGCCGTGGGAAGAACCTCTGTTTATTCACGTTCTTCAGACTAATCAGTTACATTGACACTGTATTGCATAGGCCTACATACAGTTACTTTTCCCGTTCTGACCACTTTCTCTATACTTTCGTCTCTCTTCATAACTCCGCACTTCGCCTTGGCCATCACATTTTACACACACCACTCCAAAAACCCAAAACCCCTTGCGGCTGCTACTCTTAAAGTGACAGGCCAAGCATGTAACACGTTTATGTCCATATCGATCAGATCCAGCTCTCCTGATCGGCCTTTATAGAGAGCACCTAAATAAAGCAGCTGTATTCGCCATGTAGGAAACACACATTTAAAACGGTTTTGCCTGCCGTTTTTGTGTACATAAGCATTCATCAATGGTTCGGAAAGTGGCGCTGTACCTTAATAATATAAAGGCTTGTATTTGCGTGCATTTCCTGTTCGGAAAGTGGCGCTGTACTGAGAGTGGAGGTGTCCTGACACATTAGCGCCTGCAGGCAGGCTCCATGGAGCTGTCAGCTCCGGACTGCGCAAAATGCGTACATGAAGCGCTACGTCATGAACGCAAGAAATCTACCCTCGTGGGGGCGCGCTCATGTGATTGGCTTAGAATTGAGGAGACATCTGATTGGCTATAGATAGAAAACATTACAAGTACGAATCGGCTGACCGTCAGGAGAGTCTCAAAAGACCCACACACGAATGCACAGCGATCCGTGCACAAGAAGCGGTTTGTGTTTGCAGGTTCAGGGGATTTAAACGGAAAACAAATATGTGAGGATCAAAAATACATATGTAAAACTTTTTTCCGTATTTGGATTTTATTTACATGTATATGAAACGGAACACATTTGTGTGTGCATTGAAAAACACAAGTGTGGATCCGGAAATACAAGTTTGAATCCTTCTGTGTGCATGTGTGTATTATGAGACTGTTCTGAGCCCATACAGTATTGCCTTTTTCGTCAGAGACAGAGACTGGGGATTTTGTGCTGATGAGGGGCATGGAGATGGGCTTGATTCCTGTGCGACGTCATACCACTAGTTTACTGGATTGTGAGCTGGTACGGGGAGTTGTGTCCATCGGTGTGCGTTCCGCGTTGCCACTTGATGGGGTACAGATGATTTTGGGCAACGATTTAGCTGGTAGTGCTGTGTGGGCGGGTGTGCCACCGCCTGTGGTGGTTTCCAGGCCGTTGGCATCTGTGGAGCCAGATGAGAGCGGTTTGCAAGTTCCAAGTGTGTTTCCAATTCATACTATTACGCGTGTGCAGAGCCGTAGGATGTCTACTGACTTACCTGTTTCGGAGTCTGCAAAAAGTGGTCCTTGGACTTTGAGATCGAGACAAAGAAGAAGAGGAGGCCGAAGAAGAGGAGGCCGAAGAAGAGGAGGCAGAGGAACAGGAGGCCGAAGGAGGTCGGCACCCAAGAGGCCGTTGAGCGCCTACATGCTGTGGTTCAACGCCAGCCAACCCAAGGAGGAGTGGGACATAAAGGCAGTGGAGGCGAAGAAGCAGTACGAAATTGCAAGGCAAGAGTTCAAAGACAGCGGCGGAGGAGGAGCGTCCTCCAGTCCTAAGAAGACAAGTAAAAAAAAGCTGGAGTTAAGAAGGAGGATCTTGGGTTGTCGTGGATCTCTTTGGGATCTGTTAGCGCTATAGCCAAATTTAATGAAGAGATTCCACCAATACTTAATTCGATAGCATGTCTGCATGTAAGGGAGGAAACCTATACAAAATGTACACCATCCCAAATTGATCATGTTGTTGATAGTGCTACAGATGCCCTGCGAATAAAGTTGGACTCTTTTACTCCTATGAAAAAGAAGAAAACAATACAACATAGATTAGCTCCATGGCATAATGCCGAAACCCGCAAAATAAAGCAAAAGTTGAGACAACTTGAAAGGATATGGCGTTCCACTAAACTTTAATAATCTCGTTTAATTCGGCATATTACTCTCAATGAACATAAGAAAGCACTGCGTAAAGCGAGAGCAGCCTACTACTCTTCATTAATAGATGAGAATAAGAATAATGCAAGATTTCTTTTCAGCAATGTAGCCAGGCTGACAGAGAGCCACAGCTCTATTGAGCCTTCTATTCCCATAGCACTCAGTAGCAATGATTTTATGTGCTTTTTTAACGATAAAATTGTTACTCTTAGAAACAAAATCAATGACCTCTTGCCTTTGACCAGTATAGTGTTATCAACAGCTCCCGGAAATGTAAGTTCTAATATTACACTAGATAGTAAACTAGAATGCTTTTCAGCCATAAACCTTGAACAATTAAATTCAATGATTCTTTCTTCTAAACCATCAACGTGCATGTTAGACCCAATTCCAACTAAGCTGTTGAAGGAAGTTTTTCCATTAATTAGCACTTCTTTATTAAATATTATGAATATGTCTTTATTATCAGGCCATAGCCATAGGCCATACAATCATTTAAAGTAGCAGTAATAAAACCTCTTCTTAAAAAGCACAACCTCGATCCAGAGGTTTTAGCCAATTATAGACCTATTTCTAATCTTCCGTTCCTTTCAAAGATTCTTGAGAAAGCGGTCGCAAAACAGTTGTGTGATTACTTAAAAAACAATGATTTATTTGAAGATTTTCAGTCTGGATTTAGAACACATCATAGCACAGAGACAGCTCTGGTTAAAGTCACAAATTATCTTTAAATAGCCTCTGACAGAGGACTTGTCTCTATTCTTGTTTTGCTCGATCTCAGTGATGCATTTGATACTATCGACCATGACATCCCATTACAAAGACTAGAGCACTTAGTTGGCATAAAGGGAACTGCTTTAGGCTGGTTTAGGTCCTATCTATCTGAATGCTCTCAGTTTGTACGTGTCAACGATTAATCTTCCATGCAAACCAAAGTTAGCCATGGAGTGCCACAGGGCTCAGTGCTTGGACCTATTTTGTTCACACTATATTACATTACATTGCATTTAGCTGACGCTTTTATCCAAAGCGACTTACAATAAGTGCGTTCGACCAACAAAATACAAACTTGAAGAAAACAGAATCATATAAGTACATCAGGCTTCATAGAGCAAAAACATTTCAAGTGCTACTCAACTGGCTTTAGATAAGCCAGCCCTTTATTAATATACAAGTGCTTTGTTAATAGTGCTATCGCTCGAAGTGGAGTCGAAAGAGATGAGTTTTCAGTCTGCGCCGGAAGGTGTGTAAGCTATCTGCTGTCCTGATGTCAATGGGGAGCTCATTCCACCATTTTGGAGCCAGGATAGCAAACCCCACGTGTTTTTGCTGATGGGAACTTGGGTCCCCTTCGCAGCGATGGTGCAGCGAGCCGTTTGGTTGATGTAGAGCGGAGTGCACGTGCTGGGGTGTACGGTTTAACCATGTCCTGGATGTAGGAAGGGCCAGATCCATTCGCAGCATGGTACGCAAGTACCATTGTCTTGAAGTGGATTCTAGCAGTTATCGGAAGCCAGTGGAGGGAGCGGAGGAGCGGCGTGGGGTTGGAGAATTTAGGAAGGTTGAAGACCAGGCGAGCTGCTGCATTCTGGATGAGCTGCAGAGGTCGGATGGCACATGCAGGCAGACCAGCCAGGAGGCAGTTGCAGTAGTCTAGGCGTGAGGTGACGAGAGCCTGGACCAGAACCTGCGTCGCTTTCTGGGTCAGCTGGGGACGCATCCTCCTGATGTTGTAAAGCGTGTATCTGCAGCAGCGGGTTGTAGCAGCGATGTTTGCAGTGAAGGACAGGTTGTTATCTAGGGTCACACCCAGATTCCTTGCAGTCTGAGTCGGGGAAACAACAGAGGTGCCAATGTTGATTGTTAGGTCAAGAGTGGGACCATCTTTTCCCGGAAGGAAAAGCAGTTCAGTCTTGTCAAGGTTGAGCTTGAGGTGATGATCAGACATCCACTGAGAGATGTCAGCTAGACAAGCAGAGATGCGTGCGACGACCGGGTCTCTGAGCGGGGAAAGGACAGAATTAATTGGGTCGTCAGCGTAGCAGTGGTATGAAAAACCATGCGGGGCGAATGACTGATCCGAGCGAGTTGTGTACAAGGAGAAGGACCAAGAACAGAGCCCTGAGGGACCCCTGTAGTTAATTGACAAGGGTCGGATTCGGACCCTCTCCAAGTAACCCTGTAGGTGCGGTCTTTGAGGTATGAGGTGAGGAGGGAAAGTGCAGAGCCTGAAACTCCAAGTTCTTGGAGAGTGTGAAGGAGGATCTGATGGTTCACTGTGTCGAATGCAGCAGACAGGTCCAACAGGATGATGACAGAGGAGAGGGAGGCTGCTTTGGCAGTGTGCAGTTCCTCAGTGACAGCAATGAGGGCAGTTTCTGTGGAGTGACCTGCCTTGAAACCAGACTGGTGCGGATCCAGAAGGTTCTTCTGATGGAGATAACAGGAGAGTCTTGACAGCGCGTTCAAGTGTTTTAGACAGGAACGGGAGGAGAGAGACATGCCTGTAGTTTATAACATTTGACGGGTTGAGAGTGGGTTTCTTTAGGAGAGGGTTTACTCTTGCCTCCTTGAGACTGTTTGGAAAGTGACCAGAAGTTAGAGAAGTGTTGATGAAATGGGTGAGAAACGGTAGAATATCAGGAGCGATAGTCTGAAGGAGGTTTGAAGGGATAGGGTCCAGAGGACAGGTGGTAGGGCGGGCAGAGGTAATGAGGGTAAGAACCTCACGTGGAGAGAGAGGGGAAAAGGAGGTCAGTGTGTGGGTGAAAGGAGGGTCTGGTGACCCAGCGGTGAGGAAAGGTGAGTCAGAAAAAGAAGAGCGAATATCATCAACCTTTTTTTCAAAGTGGTTAACAAAGTCGCTTGACAGAAGGGAGGAGGGGGAAGGGGCTTTGGGGGGGTCCAGGAGGGAGGAGAAGATGGAAAATAGTTTTTTGGGATTGGAATAGGAATATTGGATCTTATCTTGAAAGAAAGTGCTTTTTGCCTGAGAGATCGAAGCAGAGAAAGAGGAGAGGAGAGCCTGATAGGTTAGGAGGTCGTCACGGTGTTTAGATTTCCACCATTTCCGCTCTGCTGCCTGAAGGACGGTTCTATTAGCACGCAGTGCATCATTTAGCCAGGGAGCAGGAGGGGACTGATGAGCCTGCCGAGATGTGAGAGGACAGAGAGAGTCCAGAGAGGATGAGAGAGTAGAGAGGAGAGTTTCTGCAGCAGAGTTTGGAGGTAGGAGTTGGAACGAGTCAGAGGAAGGGAGGGCTGAGAGCACCGATGAGGCAAAGGTAGAGGGGGAGAGGGAACGAAGGTTACGGCGGATAGGTGCAGGATGAGAAGAGATTAGTTTGTTATGTTTGGAAAGGGGTAGAGAGAATGAAATTAAGAGTGATCCGAGGTGTGGAGCGGGTTTACAGAGAGGTTAGAAGTAGTACAGTTCCTTGAGAATATGAGATCAAGGACATTGCCAGCTTTATGAGTTGGTGGGGACGGAGACAGTGAGAAAGCAAAGGCGGTTAACAGAGATGTTAGTTCGTCTATCTTCCCTGGAGGTTGAAGTCTCCGAGAAGTACAGCGGGAGGACCAGATTCAGGGATGTGTCAGAGGAGATGATCTAATTCCTCCAAGAAGTCTCCAAAAGCGCCTGGTGGACGGTTGAGAACAACAATGAAGAGCTCAAAAACATTCTTTATAAGGCTCAATGAAGTGAACAAGCTCCACTGTACTATCAGGTCTCTGCATCCCAGTCTTTATTTTCCTATCTAAAATTCTGCTGAACTGATGTAGCTCATGCCCCAAGTCCTCAATATTTGCATCATACAAACAGAAAATGAAAACAGAGTTGTCTCCTTCAGAAATGAATCACTGTTATGGTTAAGAGCTTGGATGCTATTCATCATGTTACAGTTTGTGTTTGAAAACCATCTATTAAGCTCATTGAGCATCTGATGAATGACAGGGTAGAAAAAGGCTGTACGAAACCCGTGTTTATCTTGTTCTGTCTCTCTCTGTCCAACAGTAGTCAGTACGAAGCTTTCAGCAGGTTTAGAGCTCAGTTGTTTTTGTAGTTTTGCTGCCGGCTGTATTGCAGTATCACATTGCTCAGAAATGTTCAACACTTCATCCCACAAGTTATCAAAAAATAACTCAATGTCTGAACTAAAGATCCAACTAAATCCACAGCCTTTGAAAGGTCAAGGGATGAAGACTGTAACATGTCAGAGAGAAATGTTGTTTCTGCAAACATTTTACGGAGTGTTACAAGATGCACAATGAATTCTAGATCCAACTGTGCCAGCAGACCACGTGCCTCAATAGATCTCTCACCATTGTGTTCTTGGGCTATGTCTTGCAGTACTCGCTTGAGGGCCGGTAATCTATCCATAATGTTAATGTTTCCATTATGCTACAATGATGGAGAGTTGTCTTTTCTCTTACTGTGCCACAGAACAACACAAACACTTGTATTTGTATTGTTATTATTTTTAAAGTAAAGTAACTTCTTATTAGTTACTTTTATAATTTAGTAACTAATAAAGTAACCAGTTACTTTTTTGAGAGCAGTAACTATAACTATTACTAGTTACTTTTTAAAAGTAACTTGCCCAACACTGGTAATAAATCATAATCTTCTCATTTTTTTCACTTTTCATTTTTAGGGGGGCCACAGGGGGGTCAGAGGTCAGTGTTAGGGGGGCACTGGCCCCCCCTGCCACCCCTAGAACCACCCCTGTGCATGTGATATGAATGATAATGGGACACATCGACGTCTGCAATCACAGTGCCGCGGACTGTAGGCTACGTAATGTTACTTTGATCTGGTTACTTATGTTGTGGCAGATATGTAATTAAGCTTTCTTAACATAATAGTATAATGATAGTTATAATCGTCCGATTGCTCTGAACATGGGAGGTGATATTTTATTCATTTTCACATTCACACAGTCGGTAATTTTGGCCGGCCGTCTTTCCTGCAACCGCAGTTTAAACTGTATTTCCTCCGCGCACTGAGCTCTGATTGGTCAGCAGGCGTGGTGCTTTCGCTAAGTTGATCTCTTATCCTGGAACATATCCTGCTTCGGAGCACAGACTAGGTTCCAGGATAAGTCACCATGGAGATCTAGCCCGCTAAAAAGTGAACCAGCTTCGTAGTACCGGAAATCCCAGAAGTTATCTTGCTAAACAAAAATCCTGCTTCGTAGTATAACCCCTAGGTTAGGTTGCAGGCTAAGAGCTCAACTCAGTGAAAGCACTACCTGCTGACCAATCAGAGCTCAGTGTGCGGAGTTTAAAGCGATCAAGTCATATTACAGGAGAAAGGAAATACAGAAAAGCTGCCGTTGCAGGAAAGACGGCCGGCAAAAATCACCGACTGTGTGAACGTGAACATTAATAGAATATCACCTCCCATCTTCAGAGCAATCTGACTATTATAACATTAGCGTTAAGAAAGCTTACTTAAATATCTGCCACAACATAACCGGATCAGAGTAACATTAAGTAGGCCTACAGTCCGCGGCATATCACTTCATAATGTATCATATATTTCCTTATCTGAGTCAGCTGAGCCGTATCTGGCACATACTGTATGCAGAAGTATTATTTAAAGCAACACATTAAGTTGACGAAACGTGTTTGAATGTATGCATTCAAACACTTTTTCTTTACCAGCTGTGATTCACCTTGCAGGTGCAGCTATGTGGCTTTTATCCTGGATAAAGTGTTTAAGTCATGGATGTTTAAAGTTTAACTTCTTCATATGTCTAATATTATAGTTGACTTTTCATTCAGGAAGTATGACGCTGCGCTGTCAGTACGCTTCTCCATATTTGTGATTGGTCGAATGCTCCAAATACCACCCCTTTCATGTGAACGCGCACCTAACTAGAATAGGACACAGGCTGGCTTGAGCGATCCACTTGATAACCTGCGTCGTAGTACCGTTTAGCGAGAGCGCGTATGTTTTGGCTTAGGCCAACGGCTAACTCAAACATATCCAGGTTAGGTTGAACCACTGCTTACCTTTTCATACTTTATATATCTTAGCATATTCTGTTCATACTGTTCATACTGCTCACAGGGCTGCTGTGTAGATCTAGTGTATTCTAACCCTCACTGTTATTCATCATTCAATTTATTCTTATATTTTATTCTGTAGATTGTGTACATTTCTTTCTTTCTTTCAGTCTTTATTTCAACCGATTACAAATAACAAATGTTGAAAAACAGAATACCGTATTGTTATAATACAGTATTTATCCACATTCATGGGTAATATTTGTATATTCAACCAAAAAACTAAAAATGTCTTCATATTAATAATAAATCATATGTGTCCGAAAGGGAGTAGGAGGAAGCAAATGCTTATTAATCCACCCCTTACTGATCAATGATTATCCTTTAATCATTATGCAAGTTATTCCTACATACATTTATACATACATATACAATCATTTCTCATCTTCAATCACCTTTCTTCATTCTCATATTTTCCAAAAAAGTGTTTCTGTACATCCTTTTAAACTGAATTATGCTTGTGCTTTGTTTTAACTCCGGCTCCAAACCATTCCATAAAATCACCCCAAAATTACATTACTTTTCACTTTACTGCTTGTTGCCACTCCTGGTTAGAACGCTAAACTGCATTTCGTTGTCTCAGTACCTGTAATATGTGCAATAACAATAAAGTTGAATCTAATCTTGAGCAGGAACAAATGGGGTTTTAAGAGGTTTAAGGAACTAGTTTTTATATAAAAACGTTTTGAAACAAATATTGTATTTAATTCTTATTTTTACTACTGTGTTTTTAGTTTTAGTAAACATTTTATTTTCACATTACATTTCTTTATAGATATTTTTTTTAGACAAGTTTTTGTGATTTCTTTATTATTTAATTATTTTATTGTCTGTTTTTCTTATTTAAATTATTATTTTATTTTATATACGGGAAGATTTTTTTTTAAATGTTGAAGTTAAAGCATCAATCTGCTGCACGTGGAGAGCAACATTAGGGACTAAATCTATGGATACACCTCAACAACACCATGTGAAACAGAAACTGAACAGATTTACTTTTTCGTTATGCATATTTTACAATCCACTCCTTTTTAAACTGTAGTATGAGTTGGAATGATTTCATACCTGTTATTCGGTATTCTCTTATTTGTATACTATAATGATCATATAAAGGTGTGCCTTGGAAATACTTGTTTTGCATCAATCTTGATACAGGGTACTTATTATATGTTATAGTTTGTATTCCTAAAGCTTTTAGTCTACTATCCCATCATTCAAGGGTGGGTTTTCACAATAAGTAATGGTTTATATTTTTGCAGCGGACACAATCATTTACATTTTTTTTACTATGTTCAATCTGAATTTACTTTAAAAAACATCTATATTGATTCTGACTTTTTTCTACATCCAACTCACAGGTTTTATCATTGCTTTGAGAAAAAAGACTATTAATTTACCCCTTTTAGAAGTGAAGATATAGTCATTTGTTCTGGGAATGTCATTTCGAGCCCGAGACCTGAAAAACAGGTCAAAATGTTTTACCATAATGTCTAATT
This sequence comes from Pseudochaenichthys georgianus, assembly GCF_902827115.2. Lineage (NCBI taxonomy): Eukaryota > Metazoa > Chordata > Actinopteri > Perciformes > Channichthyidae > Pseudochaenichthys > Pseudochaenichthys georgianus. The sequence continues at coordinate 1,137,002 of NW_027262480.1, forward strand.
GTGCATTGTATTACATCGCCCTATTTGATCTAGTTTAGCTTTTCTTGTTTTGTTGTTTGTAATGGCAGGGATTTGTCAATTTGTCAATTAGGGATGAATAAAGTACAACTATAACCATAATCACATTAAGCATTTCAATCCATAGAAAGGTCTGTGCCACGCAATTTCAGTAGAAACAGGAACACTTTATTGCCCTTTTGTTTTACAGCCATGACTCGCACTAGCTGCTGCTCCGCTCATTCAAAATCAAAAAGACCCCCAACTTCCTCCCAGACACCTGCCCAAAAGCCCAACCCTCAAGTAAAGGACCCAAAAGCCTTTTTGTGCTTATCGTTGGCACTGATAAAAGACTGGCATATTCCTTCAAGGTCCAGTCTGTCCTAGTTTCTTCTCGGTGCACCATGACATATGGCCACATTATTCAGCCTCGTTTGACTCATCGATGATCTAAGCCATGTCTTAAGCCTCCTCAGGGAACTAAAACTCCTCTCAGCCTCTGCAAAAGAGGCAGGGACGACCAACAGAAGCCTTACTAAAGCTTCCACCTGACCGAAGAGACCTCTCACCTCTGGCACCATTTCCCGAATAATGCTAGCAACATCCTGAGCTTGTTTCATAGGTGTAATTAGCCCCAAACATGGCCAGCTGCACCTGCAGTAGTCTTGAATTCAATTCAGGATACTCTTCTACCACCTTGTCCATGTCTCTGTGTAGCAGCACATTTTCAAGCTGCTGCAGCTTGTGGAATCCAGCTTGTTCAAACCTCTCTATGAATTGAGTATTCATTTTGTCCAATGCATTATAGAATTGGACATTGTACAAGGACTGGGCATCGGGATGGATATGGGCTGCAGCTGACCGGTGTAACGCTTTGTAGGTTTGCGGACATGAGGGATCTGAATTGGTTGTAGGTCCAACTTTGTTGCCACAGCAGTTGCTTTCGAGAAACAATACATCTAAATGCTCCTCCGTTCGTTTGACCTGCATGCTTGTTTGACATGGTCTACAGCCTCCAACATGCCTGAAACGGTCTGTTTCCTAAGCTGCAGGGAGGTGTTCAGGCACTCCAAATCCCCCATCAGGTCTTCAGCCATTAAAAGGCCGAGCACAGTGTTCCCTTTAAGAAATGTTCCATGAAGACCATTGGCCTTGGCTGAAGTTTCAGGTGAGCTGCATGATGCCATTTCTTCAAGGGCCATCAGCACTGACTCATACTGCTTGAGAACTGAGCGGATGGCAGGGGTACGTACAGTCCACCTGGTGGGACAGAGAGGCTTCAATGAGGTGAAAGTTGAACCATGCTCTGATTTTGCGATATTCTGGAAAATCAACTTGAACTTGCCAGATTGATTAAAGAAGCCCCCCAATTCATGGACCAGACCCATTGCATCTCTTACTAGTGGCTGCCTGTGGAGCACAGGCAGCCTGCGTAATTAAGTTCACGCAGTGGGGACCAAAGTGACAATACACAGCCAGCGGTTGTTCTTTCCTTAAAATGGCTTGTACTCCCTGCAATCGTCCAGCCATGTTTGCGGCACCATCATAAGTTTGTCCTCGGAGTTGAGACAGAGGAAGCTGTAGGCGCGTCATCACATCACATGCCATATTGGCTATATTTTGCCCTGTTGTTGATGACACTTTGTAGATTCCCAGGAATTCTTCCTTTGGTTGTAGATCTGCATCTACAGAGCGCACACATATTGACTCCTGCTCAACTCCTGATATATCTTGGGTGCCATCAATGATAATTGCGAACTGAACCACTGGCATTGATGTTATTTCCAACACAATTTCTTTGATGATTGTATTGGCCATCACCTTCAACAGTTCGTTCTGCAATTCCGGACTGGTGAAATCGAGGGGACCTTTTCGCCAGGAGGTCAGCTCTGCATCGCCCGTTGCCTTGTACTTTAGAAGCTGGCTTAAATTCCCACTCTCCTTCTGATCGCCTCGAAAAGCCAGACCTTGCCGCGCCAAGTACCTCACACCCTCAACAATCTTCTTCAGATTTCTTCTTGCTGCCATCTTTCAAGCTCACGTGAAAGTTGCACATTAACAGGCTCTGGCTCCTGAATCCTAGTCATCACAGCTAATTTGTGACACTGGCTGTGTTTATGCACACTACATTTCTCCAGTGCCTTCTCCCAATTGTTAAAACCAGTCTTGATAAACGCTGAATCTGCTTTTGACGCAAGCTTAGACTTTTGTGTTGCAAAGTATTTAGCACAATAGAAACAGAGTGTTATGATTCTGTTTAGTTGTATTTTTGTTGTGTGCTTTTGTGTGCTATTTCCTGTCTCACCCCTCTCTTCTCTGTGTTCCTCTGCAGGGCTGGTGTGTGACAGGGAGTTGGCTGGCTCCTCCCAGTAGCAGACGAGGCACACCTGTTTCCACTCACCTCTTTACCTGTAGATATAAAAGCCCGGTCCTCATGCCACTTCCCTGCCAGATAATTCCTCTGTGTTTCGACCCTCCGGTGTGTCTCGCTGCTCTCCTCGTTGTTTGGATTATTGTTTGGATTTTTGCCAGCCAACTTCCTGACTCCACTGCCGTATTTTTTGTTCTCTGCTTGAATAAAGCTTTTTGTTTATCGACCATCTCTCTCCAGTCTTTTGCTTTGGGGTCCAAAATCCTATAGGCCGTAACAGAATTATCTGGCCAAAGCATGGACCCCGCAGAGACTGAGAGATTGAAGCAAGCTATTTCGACACAGGGAGCTCGTGTGGGGCAGCACGAACAAGCCCTACAAAGTATCATGGAATCCCTCCACAACCTTAATACCGGTTTCACTCAACTCAGCGGCCGCTTGGACCAGTCTTTCACCCAGCTCAACACTCTGACGGCTCCAGCTCCTGCGCCACCGCCTCCAGCTCCTGCGATTCCAGTCATTCATCCCGGCCAACCCCGTGAACCATTCATCCCCACCCCTGTGAGGTATTCAGGTGATTCAGGGACATGCAGTCAGTTTCTTCACCAGTGCTCCATAGTTTTTGATCAGCAGCCTTTAACTTACTCCTCTGACAGAACTAGAGTAGCTTTCATTATGAGTTTGTTATTGGGTAAAGCAGCTGCATGGGCGGTAGCCATAGCCAAGAGTAACCCAGCTATCTATAACTCCTTTCCTGTGTTTGAGACCGAGATGTATCGAGTGTTTGACCACCCGCTTCAGGGTAAGGAGGCTGGTAATCGGCTCCTTTCTTTACGCCAGGGTTCTGAGTCAGTCTCCACTTACTCAATTGATTTCCGCATTCTCGCAGCAGAGAGCGGGTGGGATGAGACGGCTCTACAGATAGTTTTTTCCCGTGGATTAAACGAGGAGTTAAAGGACGAGCTAGCTGCTCGAGATGAGACTTCGTCCCTTGAGGAGTTAATTTTTTTGGCCATTCGCTTAGATAATCGCCTCCGTGAGAGGCGTAGGGAGAGAACAGACAGGCAGAGATTCCCTCTCCCCTTTTCCCAACCCAAGTCACCATGTCCGCCTGGACAGTCTGCACCTCCTCACCAACGCCTGGAGCCTTTCTCCTACCGGGACCCACCCACCGTCTCCTCATCCCTAAGCCCAGAGGAGCCTATGCAGCTGGGGAGAATGAGGCTTTCACCTGCTGAACGGGAACGCCGTTTCCTCCAGAGGCTCTGCATATACTGTGGTCAGGCTGGCCACATTCGAGCCAACTGTTCCACTCGGCCAAAAGAGCAGGCTCAGCAGCCGGGGGAGGGGCGCTGGTGAGCCATACTTCTGTCTCCCCTTCCCACGCTAATCGTCTCCAGTTAAAGGGTACGGTTTCTAGTTCTCAAGTTTCCCTTCCTCTCCAAGTCTTAGTTGATTCAGGGGCTGATGAAAATGTTATTGACTCTGACCTGGTTTTCCAGTCTAATCTCCCCTCAGAACTCCTTCCCGAGCCCAAGAAAATGTTTTCCCTTGATGGTAGGCTTCTTGCCCGTGTAACTCACCGTACTGCCCCAGTGTCATTGTTACTCTCAGGTAATCATCACGAGACCATTTCCCTGTATCTCATTCCCTCACCCCTTTCTCCGCTGGTGTTAGGTCTCCCCTGGCTTAAACTCCACAACCCACACATAGACTGGGCCACCTTATCCATCGTCAATTGGAGTTTGTTCTGCCACTCTCACTGTTTACACTCTGCCATACCCACCACTGTTACTTCAAAACCTGTTCCCCCCAGACCTGTTGACCTCACGTCAGTTCCCTCTGAGTATCATGACCTCCAGGAGGTTTTCAGCAAGGATCGTGCCCTGTCTCTACCACCTCATCGACCTTATGACTGTGGCATTGACTTGCTCCCCGGTGCTCCCTTGCCTTCGAGCAGACTTTATAATATCTCCAAGCCGGAGAGGGAGGCCATGGAGACTTATATCACTGACTCTGTTGCTACTGGTCTCATTCGCCCTTCTCGCTCTCCATTGGGGGCAGGGTTTTTTTTTGTTGACAAGAAGGATAAGACTCTACGCCCCTGTATTGATTTCAGGGGCTTGAATGACATTACTGTAAAGAATAAGTATCCTCTTCCGCTCATAGACTCAGCTTTTGGTTTCCTCCATCAAGCCACCATCTTCTCTAAGTTGGACCTCCGAAATGCCTACCACCTAGTTAGGATAAGGGAGGGAGACGAGTGGAAGACTGCGTTTAAGACGCCCCTGGGACATTTTGAATATTTAGTTATGCCTTTGGGTTAACTAACGCCCCTGCTGTGTTTCAGACACTCATTAACGATGTCCTTCGTGATATGCTTAACAGATTTGTCTTTGTGTATCTTGATGATATCCTCATTTTCTCTCGTGACCCCCAAGAACATGTCCAACACATGAGGTTGGTGCTGCAGAGACTCCTGGAGAACAGACTTTATGTTAAGGCTGAGAAGTGTGCCTTTCATGTTTCCTCTGTTTCATTCCTGGGTTTTGTGGTGGAGAAGGGACAGGTCAGAGCCGACCATGCCAAAGTCATGGCAGTGGCCGAATGGCCCACTCCTACAACGAGAAAGCAACTCCAAAGGTTTCTTGGTTTTGCCAACTTTTACCGCAGGTTTATTCGTGACTATAGTCGAGCAGCCGCCCCACTCACCAAGCTCACCTCAGTTAAGGTTCCCTTTGTGTGGTCATCTGAAGCTGAGGCTGCTTTTGCTATGTTGAAGTGTTTGTTTTCCTCTGCTCCTGTGTTATCTCACCCTGATTCTTCAGCCCCTTTCGTGGTCGAAGTGGATGCCTCCGACACTGGTGTAGGGGCAGTCCTCTCCCAGCGATCAGCCTCCGACCAGAAGTTGCATCCCTGCGCCTTCTTTTCCCGCCGGCTCTCCCCGGCAGAAAGAAACTATGATGTGGGAAATCGGGAGCTTCTGGCAGTAGTCTTAGCCCTGCAGGAATGGAGGCACTGGCTTGAAGGCACAACTCATCCGTTTGTGGTATGGACGGACCACAGAAACTTGGCTTATCTCCGTTCTGCTCGCAGGCTCAACTCTCGCCAGGCTCGGTGGGCACTTTTTCTGGGCCGGTTCAGCTTCACCCTCACCTATCGGCCAGGCTCACAGAACATCAAGGCAGATGCCCTGTCACGTCAGTTCGCTCCTCCGGTTGAGGAGCCATCCGCAGGAACCATTCTTCCATCCTCCTGTGTGGTGGGAGTAGCCAGGTGGGAGGTTGAGAGGGTGGTCCTGGAGGCACAAGAGGACCATCCAGCTCCTGAGGGTTGTCCACCGGGTCGGCTGTTCGTTCCACCACACGCCAGATCTTCAGTGCTCCAGTTGGGACATGATTCTAAGATAGCTTGCCATCCAGGAGCACTTCGGACTCTAGGCCTCATCCAACAACGCTCCTGGTGGCCCTCCATGTCCTCTGACGCCAAGAAGTATGTCGCCGCCTGCTCCATCTGCGCCCGCAGTAAGGCATCCCACCGCGCCCCTGCTGGTCTTCTCCGCCCTCTTCCCATTCCTCATCGGCCTTCGTCTCACATCGCCATGGACTTCGTGACGGGTCTTCCCCCATCGGAAGGAAATACAGTTATCCTGACGATTGTTGACCGCTTTTCCAAGGCCGTACACTTTGTTCCCCTACCTAAGTTACCTTCTGCTCTGGAGACTGCTACACTAATCACCCAGCATGTTTTTAGATTGCATGGCATTCCTCTGGACATTGTTTCTGACAGGGGTCCGCAATTTGCCTCTCGAGTCTGGAAAGCCTTTTGCCAGGCATTGGGGGCGTCGGCCAGTCTGTCATCAGGTTACCACCCGCAGACCAACGGCCAGACTGAGCGTGCGAATCAGGACCTGGAGGCAGCCCTTCGCTGTGTCTCTTCTCACCATCCAGTCTCCTGGGCCTCCCACCTGCCTTGGGTTGAATATGCCCACAACTCCCTGGTTTGCTCCGCCACAGGAATGTCTCCATTCATGGCTTCTGTTGGGTTCCAACCCCCTCTCTTCCCCGACCAGGAGAGGGATGTGGCAGTCCCCTCAGTACAGGGGCATCTTCGGCGGGCCCGCAGAGTCTGGCATGAAGCTCGGGCAGCTCTCGTTCGCACTGCTGCTCGCAACCAGAGGCTTGCAGACCGCCATCGCACTCCAGCCCCGGACTACCAGCCCGGTCAGAAAGTCTGGCTGTCCTCCCGTGATCTGCCCCTCCAGACTTACTCCCGCAAACTGGCGCCCAGGTACATTGGCCCGTTTGTCATTGAACGGATTATTAACCCCGCTGTGGTTAGGCTCAAACTGCCTGCTGCCTTGAATGTCCACCCATCATTTCATGTCTCACTTCTCAAACCAGTTTCCTCCAGTCCTCTGAGCCCTCAGGCCGAGCCCCCTCCTCCCCCCCGGAGTATTGACAATCATCCTGCTTTCACCGTCCAGCGGTTGTTGGATGTACGAAGGCGAGGCCGGGGGTTCCAGTACTTGGTGGATTGGGAGGGGTACGGACTAGAGGAGCGTCAATGGGTCTCCCGCTCCCTGATTTTGGACCCTGCTCTCCTTAGGGACTTTTATGAGAGGTACCCGGACAGGCCTGGTAGGACGCCAGGAGGCGTCCGTTGAGGGGGGGGTACTGTTATGATTCTGTTTAGTTGTATTTTTGTTGTGTGCTTTTGTGTGCTATTTCCTGTCTCACCCCTCTCTTCTCTGTGTTCCTCTGCAGGGCTGGTGTGTGACAGGGAGTTGGCTGGCTCCTCCCAGTAGCAGACGAGGCACACCTGTTTCCACTCACCTCTTTACCTGTAGATATAAAAGCCCGGTCCTCATGCCACTTCCCTGCCAGATAATTCCTCTGTGTTTCGACCCTCCGGTGTGTCTCGCTGCTCTCCTCGTTGTTTGGATTATTGTTTGGATTTTTGCCAGCCAACTTCCTGACTCCACTGCCGTATTTTTTGTTCTCTGCTTGAATAAAGCTTTTTGTTTATCGACCATCTCTCTCCAGTCTTTTGCTTTGGGGTCCAAAATCCTATAGGCCGTAACACAGAGGACCCCTTTTACAGAGGGGCTGTAATGGAGCCATGTATGATCTTCAAACCACTTCTCCTGAAAGTAGAGTATTCTATTTGATAGGGTTTGACTGGGTATGACTTTCACATTTGGATGATTTGGGCAAAGTCCAAGCTCCTCCCCTTCCTTTCCTGTGTCCCCCCCAATGTATATGGTGAATACGGCCCTGATATAAGAAAACCATGGCTGAAACACGGCATAGTAAAACATTTCTTCATAGTTCAATGAAACACAAGAAAGTCCCCTCAGATGTTAAGACCTTTACATATACAGATGTAGCACTCCAGATCAGACTCAAATGGGTGTGTCCCAGTCAAAAGCCCAGCGGACGCCAGTGGCTGGGGGTGTTGCCAAATTGCTAGAGGGCGTTGCCCAATTTCCCCATTTGTTCAATTACAGGATTTAACCATGAGATGGCGCTTCATTCACAAAATACACAATGGGTGTTGTAGAAACATCAATATTTTAGATCAAATAAAGTATATAGTTTGCTTTATGCAGTATATTTCTTGTAATATTGTGCAGTAGATTGAAGTAAATCAACTTATACATTAAGATAAGATAAGATGGACCTTTATTAATCCCGTGGGGAAATTCAGTAGTTCAAACAGCAACAGGGTGAGAGTGAAAAACAGGACAGCACAGATTCACACCGATTAATAAAATCAAAAATAAGATGAGCGATAAAAATAATAATAATGAGAAACTATGAAATAAGAAATGAATAAAACTAAAATGTAATTATCATATCATATATTATAATGTATTGTATTATTAAGTAATAGCATACATTAACCCCATTATAGCAGATGCCACATTGAATGGATGAACACATGTATGCATCAATAATTACAACAGTATTTCTAAATACAAGTTGTAAAAATACTTATATGTATTTAATATGAACCCTTTGGAGTTGACCGTCACGCCGGCGTGATCAGATCACATGACCTGTTCAAGCTGGTGCCGCATAAAAACAACAGTCCGGACAACATTGCTGTGTGTTTCTGTCGAAAGTACTGGCTTGAAACTATATGCCAGTCTTTGTTTCATGCAAAAATACCCAATAAACACGGACATACGATGATATAAAGTTAATACAGATATATTTCAGAAGTATGAATAATGGAAGCACATATTTTAATATCTTCGCCGTATTTTATCATTTTACGAAACGGAAAATACTGGACACTGTAGATTCTGCTCAACAGGATGTATTTACCAGGGAGGGGGTGAGGTAATCAGGTAAACGGAGTGATACGAAACGAGACGAAAAGGGACGGCGGAAACCGAAGAGAGACGGCGGGAAATGGAGAGAGACGAAGATATACGAAGACAGGCAGCGGGAGACGAAGAGAGGCTGCGGGAGACTGCGATTGAAGTAAAGTGACAGACAAACATTGAGAATTTAGATATAGTTAGATAGATTTATAGTTTTGAAGACTCAACTATGATGAAGAGAACTCTGAACGTGAGTCAAGCTTTAAGCTTGTTTTTTGACAGGGAGGAGGAGGAATCTGTGACGTTGCCCTCTGTGTCGTAGTTGACCACACGTAGAAACCACTTTGAAGCGTGGCACAGATAAAGACAGAAAAAACAGATTTTTGTACATAATGTGTATATATATATATTTGTATTATATTTATAATAACACTTTTGCCTTATAAGAATGAAATCCCATGCTACCTCAATCAAACTTTCACATTATCATAGTGACATCCCATGTATATATTTCCAGCTTTTAAATGGTTTCGTTGTGTATGTTTGTGTTAAATAATAAATAATATCATTTTCAAAATCTGTTTTTACATTTTTTTTGTGATTTTGGGTCCAAAATGTTCATATAGTAGAAGATCACTGCTCTAAACAAAGTCAAAAATCCTACATCCAAACGAAATAAATATAATTAATTATGATGAATACGTTAAGTCTTGTTCATTGTTTTTCACTTTTATTAAATGTTTGATATTTCCGGTGGAAATGGTGGATTATCGGACATTCAAAATGCAGCATATTTTTACTCTTACACACATATATTCTCATTTTACATACATACATTTTCACTCTTACACACGGATATTCTCCTTTTGCTGTCATGCGAAATCTACTAAAACAAAGAATGTTATGTATATTTAGTTTTCGTTGATGAGACGAGACGGACTAAGGTGTTAATGGTGGACTATCGGACATTCAAAATGCAGCATATTTCCCCCAAGTGTCTGTCAAAATGCATTTTACGTTTCTAACTTGCAATATCATTATTTCCGCTCAATCTCCCTGTGTCTCTCTGTGTGCGGGGGATCACAGGAGGGGGGGGGGGAGAGCTGTGGAATGTGACTCCACACATTCCAATGGCCAATTAGTTTTAAACAAAGGGTCCCCAACATACATAGGAAACATGGGGGGATTGGGGCTGGTGAACGGTATAGTCTGCAGCACATCACAGAGGCATTTAAAAAGTGAAGACAATACATTCTGGAAATGTTCACATCAGGCACCTTCAAGTTAAACAATACTACTGTACAGTAAACAATTAACACAGTAAATTATGTGGATTAAATCACATTTATTTCGTTAAAAATAAACGAAATGACTCGGTTTGCATTCATAAAGAATGCACAAATGTGTTTAATCGTTAATGTCAGATATGTACTAAGTAAATAGCCTACATTAGTTCCTGCTCAAGATTAGATTCAACTTTATTGTTATTGCACAGATTACAGGTACTGAGACAACAAAATGCAGTTTAGCTTCTAACCAGGTGCAACAAGCAGTAAAGTGAAAAGTAATGTTCACAATCTACAGAATAAAATATATAATGAATTGAATGATGAATAAACAGTGAGGGGTATGAATACACTAGATATCAGCCTGTGAGCAGTATGAACAGTGTGTTAATCGTTAATGTCAGATATGTACTAAGTAAATAGACTACATTAATTTCATGATGGATTAAAACACATTTATTTCGTTAAAAATAAACAAAATGATTAAATGTAGGGTGAATTGCCCTAATGTGGAACATTTTTGCATTTCAGACTTCGGGAATATACTGCGACATGAAGCCGATACAATAAATCAAAATCAAGTAACATTCTGAAATTCCCAGGATGTGTCCTAATCAAACCAAAAGAGAACATGCAGATATTAAACTCATAAAATAAATGGTAGACATATTAGTACTCTTAGTGCCAAGTTGTCTCAGACAATCTGTTTTCTTAATGTGGGACAGTTCTGTGCAAAAGGTGGGACACTGAAAAGTCTATATTAAAAAGCCTCAGTCACCTTTATTCATGTAATAAAAAAATCTCAGGCCAGTAACACTCAAAGCTACAGTAAATGTGCAATACCATGCTATGTTACTATTTATAATGTTATTGTTGTTACAACAGAAGATGTTTTTATTTAAATTGAAGTTAAATGCATCAATCTGGTGCACTGAGGGCAAAATTAGTAGATTTGTGGATACAGCTCTCAACACTTATATGAAACAGAACTGTTCTTACAATGTGTGTTGGAAGGTATTAAATTACTATGCATATTTTATTGTGTAAACACACAGCTGATCACCTGAGAGCTGCCATTTCATTCAGAGCGTTTAAAAAAAAACGACGGTCTGATTTCAACAACTCAATGTGTGATTATTATAGCAGTAATATTAGACACTAATAATACAGTAAACTATTAACACTGTACATATTATTGTTTGCCCGTGGGATTAGGATGATCGGTAGTGAGAGCCGCTGCATTTTCCTCCGGTCGGATGTGATATAAAAACAAAGCGATTATTGTTGTTGTTGTAAACTCACGTGGATTAAATTTAGTGCATTCATTTCAACTCGCAAACATAGATGCATTAAATGATCGCGAGGATGACGATCGAAAATCGTTTGTTTGACCCTGGATGCATTTCCTGATCTAAAAACATAGTGATGGTTTTGTACTTACGCCAACGTGAATTAAACATTATTTTGTTAAATAAAAACACGGTGATGTTTAGTAAATGATTACATGTCTCTTATTTAGCACAGAATATTATCCTATCCGTGACATATATGGATCTTAACAAATATCCGCTATATCAGATACCTGTAGATCAGCTGTTTATTTCACATGAGTTTCAGTGTGGCAGCTTTTCACGGTTCCCCTTGGTGGATCCATGATCCATTGCAGCTGGTTTCATTATAATTAAATGTATTTATCAAGGGGGCGTTTCAAGTCCTGCGGGGGTTTTTTCTTTTCAGCAGGGGCCCACCCCGTGCCGATCACGGACCCGCACGGGTAGGCGTCTGAAACGAAGCGCTACATCTGTACATGCGGCTAAATATAAGGTTAAGATACACAAGGAGGTAAAAGCTATGGTAATACAAAATGAAATACAGTGTTACGTTCCCTCCTAAACTAGGGGTACAAAGGGAAGTAACAAAATATAAAAATAACAGAGAGAGGAAACTGATTTGACAAAATTAGTAGATAATGTTTAATTTTTTGAAAAGGAAGAAGGCTCACCAGCCAATTTACAAAACAAACTTAAGATGAACTGAGAACAACTTTCTCCTAAAAGAAAGAGACTGAAATACTCAATGCACAAAGACAAACTGGAGCACATCTCCTAACAATGAACAAGTTAAACTAACAGGTCTCACACAGAGACACCACACTACACATGCTGCACACGTCACACATGCAGCCCAGAGGTGAAGGATTATAAAAACTAAATCATGATTTCTCTCAGAAAGATAAGACACAAGACAAGTGAATAGATATATAATGATAAATAATATAATATAAAACCCTATAAAATAAAGTGAACATATAGGTAAAACAGAAATACAAATACTAGTAATAAAAATATCATAATTCTAATAAAGGTTAAATGATTAAAATATAAAGAAACCAACGTAAAAATAAATGTTGTTATTGAAAATGTTAAATAACTAATATGAGATAAAACCCTTCCTATATCATAAATGAAACAATATAAAAGTAGGTAAATCATTTAGACTCAAAGAACATTTAAAGTGGGGGTTTGCTAATAAAAAGCTAATCTAAAGAGATGTGTCTTTAGAAGGCGTTTAAAAATGTCCACTGAGCCTCTCTGATATTTCCTGGTGTTCCACAGTTTGGGAGCATAGTGGATAAAAGCCTCACCCATTTTCTTTTGTGGGACTTTAGGGATATTCAAAAAGCTGAGAAGGACCTCAGGGCTTGTCCAGGGACATCAAACGAGACTGACTCAGTGAATTGAAGTCTGTTAGTCAGGCTTCAATTCAGGAAGACTCTTCAAATATAACAGGACATCAGGAGGAGGAAACAGCTAGCTTGGCTCTCATAGTTGTTCAAAACTATGCGGTGTGGATTCGCTCGTGGAGTTTAAGCTGATTACTTTGAGAAAACGTTTTCCCACACTCTTCACACCAGTACGGTTTTTCTCCAGTGTGAATACGTTGATGTGATTTGAGAGCATCTGATCTGTTGAACGTTTTCCCACACTCTTCACACCAGTACGGTTTCTCTCCAGTGTGAATACGTCGATGTGATTTGAGAGTATCTGATCTATTGAACGTTTTCCCACACTCTTCACACCAGTACGGTTTTTCTCCAGTGTGAATACGATGATGTTTTTGGAGATCACTTGATTGAGTGAACGTTTTCCCACACTCTTCACATCTGTACGGTTTTTCTCCAGTGTGAATAAGTTGATGTGATTTGAGATGACCTGAGCTATTGAATGTGTTCCCACACTCTTCACAGCTGTACGGTTTTTCTCCAGTGTGAATACGTTGATGTGATTTGAGAGCACCTGATTCCCTGAATGTTTTCCCACACTCTTCACATCTGTACGGTTTTTCTCCAGTGTGAATAAGTTGATGTGATTTGAGATGATTTGATCTATTGAATCTGTTCCCACACTCTTCACAGCTGTACGGTTTTTCTCCAGTGTGAATACGTTTATGTGATTTGAGAGCACCTGATTGAGTGAATGTTTTCCCACACTCTTCACAGCTGTACGGTTTTTCTCCAGTGTGAATACGTTGATGTGATTTGAGGTAACTTGATTCCCTGAATGTTTTCCCACACTCTTCACAGCTGTACGGTTTTTCTCCAGTGTGAATACGTTGATGTGATTTGAGGGAACTTGATTCCCTGAATGTTTTCCCACACTCTTCACAGCTGTACGGTTTATCTCCAGTGTGAATACGTTGATGTGATTTGAGAGCACCTGATTGAGTGAACGTTTTCCCACACTCTTCACAGCTGTATGGTTTATCTCCAGTGTGAATACGTTGATGTGATTTGAGATCACTTGATTGAGTGAACGTTTTCCCACACTCTTCACAGCTGTATGGTTTTTCTCCAGTGTGAATACGATGATGTTTTTGGAGATCACTTGATTGAGTGAACATTTTCCCACACTCTTCACAGCTGTACGGTTTATCTCCAGTGTGAATACGTTGATGTAATTTGAGAGCATCTGAGCTATTGAATGTTTTCCAACACTCTTCACACCAGTACGGTTTTTCTCCAGTGTGAATACGTTGATGTGATTTGAGGGAACCTGATTCCCTGAATGTTTTCCCACACTCTTCACAGCTGTACGGTTTATCTCCAGTGTGAATACGTTGATGTAATTTGAGGGAACTTGATTCCCTGAATGTTTTCCCACACTCTTCACAGCTGTACGGTTTTTCTCCAGTGTGAATATGTTGATGTGATTTGAGATTACCTGATTGAGTGAAAGTTTTCCCCACACTCTTCACAGCTGTACGGTTTTTCTCCTGTGTGAATACGTTGATGTCTTTTGAGGGAACCCGATTCCCTGAATGTTGTCCCACACTCTTCACAGCTGTACTGTTTTTCTCCAGTGTGAAGACGTTGATGTGATTTGAGGGAACCTGATTCCCTGAATGTTTTCCCACACACTTCACAGCTGTACATTTTTTCTCCAGTATGAACACACAGGTGGCGCTTTAAATGTCCAAATGTTATAAAGGATTTGTCACATTGCTGACAGCTGTGACGTCTCCCTCTTCCTTTCGGTTTCTAGAACAGATGGACAAAGAAAGAGAGAAAGTCAATCTAAAAAGCATAAATACAGTTAACACAATAAAAACTCTTAATATAAACCTTGAGTTAACGGAATACTACTTTTACTAACTCTGTGTTTATTATATTTGTATTATATTAGATACAACAGCATCATTCTAACCACAGTATATACCAGGGGTGGGGGACTCGAGTCACATGACTTGAGTCGCATATTTTTTTACTTGAGACTTGCTTGACTAACATTGATAAAAAACTCGACTTAAAATATTTGTTTTGGTATTGTACGAAGACCCTAAAGGGCAATGAAAAGAAAAAGCATGAAAAAGTTACCGGTGCGCCAAGTAGGAAGTGGAACGCACAGGAGACAGACATTTAATCATAGACTCTTATGTTTATGTGGGGAAATGGCAGTGCATACATTATTTGAGATATATTTCGAACTCGGACTTCCTTTTAGGGTTAGGTCATTTCGGCCAGGGGTGTAGAGCTATTTGTTTAAGCGCCGGATCGGCAAAACAGGACAGTCTGTGAACCAGTCTGCCTTGATCTATGAATTCATGTCTGTGACTCTCACAGTATCTGCGGCCCACAGCTGTTTTATAGAAGGAAAACCTCCTTCACTTCATGAAATCTCTGCAGCACCAGGTGGCAGTAACTTTTAATTTTAAATAAATAAAGTATTGGCTTTCAGAATATGAAACTTTTATTTCCAAAATCGAACGATAAATACATTTTTGAAGCTTGTAAAGGGAAGATGACAGGCACCTCTCACTCGCGCTCTGCTCTTCCGCAGCGCCGCCCCCCCCTCCCTCCGGCTGAAATTATGAATGTAAGGCGTATAGTAATCATAGATAACACAGCAGGGTCCGTTACAGTTTGTTTTCATCTGATTTCAAATAAACAAAGTCTTGTCTTTCAGAATATTAAACTTGTTTCGGCAAATTCAGATGATAAATACAACTTTGAAGCTTGTAACGGCATAATGAGAA
Source organism: Pseudochaenichthys georgianus (assembly GCF_902827115.2). NCBI lineage: Eukaryota > Metazoa > Chordata > Actinopteri > Perciformes > Channichthyidae > Pseudochaenichthys > Pseudochaenichthys georgianus. The sequence goes on from NW_027262480.1 coordinate 1,152,519, forward strand.
GCCGAGAACGGAGTAACTTGACGTCACAGCAGGCATAACAACAGCCGGTGTTTCTCGTGATTGTTTTCAAACGAAACAAACGCAAAAATACACAAACACACACACTAGCGAGCTTCCCCCAGACCAGTAATCCAAATCAAAATATCTTCCCTCAGTAGTATTTAGATCATTTGCTCCGCTAATAATCAATCCGATCGATAGATTCCAGAGAAGAGGAAACTTTGAAGGCCTTTTTCTCAAAATGATGACTCTGTGACAGTCATTATATAATGTGACATATTTTGCTTAATATTTGGAGTACAAAAACAATCATGATATCGTTAGAAAGCTAGGAATCTCCTCTTCTCCAATTTTTGCATACAAATGGGTTTATGGATTATCAATACTTTTTTCAAAGTGACAGACACATTGTATTAACCTATGGATTAACCTTCAGCCGCGTTTCTAATTTGAATGCCATTGAACACGACTTTTGATCAGAATAACAGCTAAGGTGAGCATATCTCCGTGTTTTGCTACCTAAAGCTACTCGTGTGTTGTCTGTATTTGCTTCCCCTGTCACGAGTTCTGATCGCTCAGTGATGATCCTTATATTTCTATAATCTGTGGAATATCAGGATGTTATCTAAGCTTGTTTGTGCAGATCCAATAAGTATATCGATCGGTATACAGGGGTAGGCATTAAGGGTAAAATGCCACTGGCCCTCCGGGCCGGTGGAATTGTATTATCACTAGCCCCACCATTGTAACCACTGGCCCGGAGCATTCGTCCAAAAACAATCGACTAATAATGAAGAAAATTAACACATTTGTTGCAATAGTAATTTATGGACTAACTACATTACTACTTGTACTACAACATTTGAATAATCAGTTCTTCCTCATTTTCGTCAATTGTTCATATTTGGTTTATTAAAATAATGTCATTGTTAAAAAATGCTATTATTATAAGTATTATTATTTTTATAATGCAATTTCTGCCTTCCTGTCATCAGGAGTTAGAAATGTAACGGCCCGTCCACACAGCGGCGTGCGTTGAAGCTTCCAACGCTTCTGCCCATTCACTTTGAATGGGGTGATGTCACTTTTAGCCGAACTGCATTTTGGGAAGCGACGCGGAGCGTCGCTGGCGTTGCTCGCTTCAAAAGTTGAGCAATGTTCAACTTTTGACGCCTCGGCAGAAGCGCCAGCCAATCGAATCCTATGCCAGTACAAGCTCTAGCCAATCAAACCGCTGCTTGTGTGTCAGGGGCGGGAGATTCATGTGATTGGTTGTTGGTCGAGTGTCAGACACACTCGCCGGCAAGCGTCAACGCACGCCGCTGTGTAGACGGGCCGTAATGGCTATAGATTAGATTCTTCATTATCCTAAACTGCTGGGACATTTCTCTATAGCCAATACCTTTTATATTTTCTACTCTTCACTTACTTGTCGGCATAGGTCGGGCATTGTTCTACAGAGTCGACAGAAGACCTTGTTTATATTGGCATCATATTGAGAGGTGCAGCCAGTGACACGTCCTAAAACCAGGAAGTAAGCTGCTGGTTCCCTCGACAAAAAGCAATGGGATTTCTCCATAGGGTTTTGGAAAATAGCTTGAAATAAGGTCTGTGGAAAACAAACCTGTTTGATAAATGCAAGTTTTGTTCAACCGGATAATCTCCACATGTCTACCCTACTTTTATAATTTTCGAATCATAAATCTAATCGATAGATTATAAAAGGGTTTTAGGACGTGTCACTGCACCACTAGATGCCAACTCCATAGATCAAGCTGGCTGAAACGTTCTCTCCCTCTTCTTCTCATACTCCCTGTCACTCTCCTTTAACTCCTCCGATGACTTTATTTAATTTGAAGATAGTTTTGTGCCCGGCGCTTGGCCGGTTACCGCTGGTATTAAAAACATTTTGGCGAATGGTTAGGTGGCGCGATAGTCTGTAGTGAAGGAGCGCGCTCCCGCTCACGGGAGCCTGCTCGCGCTGCGCTCCGCAGCAAACAGCTGTTTGCTTTTCACCCAACAACGACAAGAGACTCACGAAACACTATGTTGTAGCGTTAATAAACTAAACAATTTAGCAAAATTGCTAGTCAAAATACCAATACCACAGTGACAGGAACCATTTTTTTTTTAAACAATATTTTTAGTGGCCCGAGCGGGCAAGTGGAAAGTACGTTATGCTGGTACGCTACGTTATGTGTCTAAATAGTGCTTCCGGGCCAGCGGGCCATTTATAATGTCGAGCCCTGGTATAGCTAGAGTTCTGTGCTAACGGCATTAAGATTTTTTCGCACAGGGCTAATTCAGAGGCACAGCGTTAGCCTTGGGTTTTATTTTGTGCAAATTAGTTGTTACTTCCCGTTACATGGATATAAAACAATCATAGTTTATTAAATCTTAAGAAGCCCTCAGACACGGTTGCTTGCAGATGTTGTGGTTTTGGCCCCTTCGGCGGGTCCGTGGGGCTAAAGAGGTTTAAGAAACAGTTGTTGACACACTGTAAAAAAAAAGTTTTTTCACAGAAATGTACTGTATTATTTTACAGACCTTTCTTGTTTTTCTATATTACGTGTAAATACCATAAAAATACAGTAAATTACTTTTATTTAAAATAAATAAAGGTTTTATTCTGTAAATTTGTTTGATAAGAAATTATCGTTTTTTTACAGGATAATTCCATTGTTTAGTTGTCTTGAATGTTAAATTACATTGAATTCTATGTAAAAACACATAATTTTACTGCATGTAAAATGAAGGCAACTTTCTTTTTTTTGTTGCAGTAAAACCTTAAATTTAATGTAACAAAATGTAAAAAAATTCAAAATAACTGTATTCTGTACTGTTGTAGAATAAAAAGAAATCTTATTATAAAACATCTCTAAAATGTTAAATAAATCTTCACAAAAAATTTAATATATTACAGAAATACCCAAAAATGATTTTGTATAAAGTAGTTTTCATAGTATACTAAAATAGTTAACTGTAAAAAAAGTGTCAAATAAAAAAAACGTAAAATGTATGTAAAAATCTACGGCACTTGAAATGGAATCCAGCCATACAACGGCAGACAAGACAAGCAGGATTGGAATGAGTCCACAACACTCCTGATTGGTTGATATAAACGTCATCGAAAAACCTGCCAATGAGCACTGTCCGCGCCTTTCAATCCAATTTGAAACTTCCACGTCAGTTTGAGCGGCTCTCCTGCGGAGCTACAGCTGTCTGTATGTCTGCTCACGAGTTTATGGACTAATATCGGGATAGTTTTACACCTACACGTTAAATATGAGCATCGGGACGTCAACAGAGAACAGAAGACTTGAGATCTGGTGAGTCCTGCAACTGTAATGGAGTTAAACATGTATTTAGATAATCCTTAGTTTGTGAATGTTTAATTGTGTATTTAAGGTTACGTTTCTTCTTCTAGTTCAGTGAGTTTTGAGTGATGAGACATATATTTTAAGGGAATCTGTGGAATCTCAGCTTTCATATGATACGTTTGTGCAGATAGCATGAAGTAAAAAAGATCGCTTTTGCCAGTTATGTGCTAAAGTAGGGTTAGCCCCGTTAGCTGTTAGACTTGTGTTTCGTTTAGTTAAAAATGGTTAATATCGTCAGTTAGCTGAGTTTCTTCCCGTTAAGTGGGTAAGCATCATTAATAGGTTGTTACATTTTAAGAAGTCCTGAGATGCTGTTTCTTACAAGATGTCCCACCGGCGGGACAATCGGGCTATACAGGTTAACAAGGTGGCTGCTAACGTTAGCTTACAGCTTATTGCAGTGCTGCCGCCATCCTCTCGTCTCCAACGCGGGACGATTACACATAAACGTGCAGCAGGGTGTCACAGTGTTGTCACCAATCTTATTGTAAAGTTTCACAGCTTTTTTACTGCGGAATCCAGTTTGTTAATGTTCAGTAGCCAACAGCTATCATAGCATAAACTGCTAACCACTAACGTTTGGCTAACTTGCTAGTTAGCTCTGCTTTATATATTACAAGCTAACATGACGAGCTAATGTCACACTGTGTGAACTAAAATAGTTGTTGTATTACTACATCATACACGCTTGGTCCAAATCTCTGCTAAAATTATTATTTTTAACAAAATTATCATTAAAGTATCTTTATTTTTTTGCATTTGCATCACATTTGGCATAAACTATTTTAGTTAATCAATTAGAACTGGAGAATTAAAATAATGATTTGTGGTAATCAAAAACAATGTATTTAAAGAAACACTAGGAATAACATAGGAAATAATACGGATACTTTTTTACCCATGTTGTGCCTTAGAAGTGTAGAAAAGTAAGAAAGTTAAAATGAAAATTAGAATTGGTGTTGATCAAAAACAGGTTAATTGAGAAATTCCTGGAGGTAATTTATTGCAAAGATATTTACAATTTAAACTAATTTGGGTCACTTTTGACGCATGTTGGTTGCCTGGCATACAACTTCATGGCTTGACCATTGCATAAGCACTGCTAATGCCTATGACATTGTAAGATCAATTGAGATTGTGTATGAGGCATCAATGTCAGATCACATTCCTTTTATAATGTCACTAGATTATGATAGTCTCCCTGAGATGTCTCAGGAGGTTAAACATGCCTGTACCAATAAAGTGGACTGGTCCAAGCTCACAAATGAGGATAGGCTATTGTACTATGGGAGAACTGATGTCCTATTGAGTGATGTATATCTACCCAAACTCTGTGTGTTGATGTGGGTTGTAATGAAAGCTCTCACCGTGAAGACCTCTGTAACATGTATGATTGTATTGTGGGAGCTGTATGGGAGGCCAGTAGACCGTGCTGTACCTACTCTAGGAAGAGACACAACGTCAAGCCAGGGTGGAATAAACATGTGGCTGATCAATACGCTGAAGCCAAGAATGCTTTTGGGGCCTGGGTCCAGGCAGGAAGGCCCAGAGAGGGGCCTGTCCTGGATCTCAATAAGCGTACACATGCTAGATATAAATATGCAGTTCGTTATGTCAACAAACATACAGAAACATTGAGAGCGGACTCTATGGCTGAAAAGCTCCTTCATAATGATGTGACTGGCTTCTGGAATAGTTATCACTTCCTCCTCCAGCACCTGGACACAGCAGGAACCTACGCCAGGATCCTGTTTGTGGTCTTCAGCTCCGCCTTCAACACCATCATCCCTGCTCTGAGTTGTGGAGGCAACATTACTCTACTACACTTAATTGTGTTAAAAGTGACCCCTACAAAGTTGGTAGTGTTGTGAAAAGTGACACAGTGGGAATCACAGCTAAAGAGGTTTATCGAGCAATTGCACAGCGAGCTGATAACAAAGCATGCGGCTCTGACCGAATCACTGCAGAGCACCTTAAACTGGCAAGCCCGAAGGTTGCAGTTCTTCTTGCCATTTGTTTTACCGGCCTCATGACTCATGGTGTGTTGCCAGACTCCATGTTGACTGTTACTTTGGTCCCTGTCATTAAGGACAAAGCGGGCAAGGTAGGGAGCTTGGATAACCATAGACCAATTGCTCTGGCCAGTGTGTTATCCAAAGTCCTGGAAAGAATTTTGTTGGATAGACTATGTTCTTATTTATGTACCTCAGATAACCAGTTTGGCTTCAAGGCTAAGCATGGTGCTGAGCTATGCATCTATGCTTTGAAGGAAATGGTAGAAACATATAGAAGACAGAATTCCACTGTTCTGATTGGTTTCATTGATGCCTCTAAGGCTTTTGACCGAGTTAACCATCATAAACTGTTTTTAAAGTTGAGACAAAGAGGTGTGCCCAACAGTATAATTAGGATCCTGGCTTATTGGTATGCCAACCAGAGCATGCGGATCAAATGGGGGAATGCAGTCTCGGCGCCATTTGGTGTTGGTAATGGAGTCCGCCAGGGGGGGCTCCTCTCACCATGCCTTTTTAATATCTATATGAATGATCTATCAGATGATTTAAGTGTCTGTAAAACAGGGTGTGTGATTGGTAATGTTATTGTAAACCATCTTATGTATGCCGATGATCTGGCAATTGTTTCTCCTAGCAGTGCTGGTTTTCAACAGTTGCTAAATGTTTGTTCTGATTACGGAGTCAAATTTGACGTTAAATACAATGCTAAGAAGAGCGCTGTAATGATCTGCAGAGCAAAAGGGGATAAGAACCTTTGTTTTCCAACATTCTATCTATCAGGACAGGTGCTGTCTGTTTGCTGTAACACGAAGTATCTGGGACACATCATCACAGATGAAATGGCTGATGATGATGACATGTATAGACAGCGGCGTGTCTTATATATACAAGCCAACATGTTGGCTAGAAAATTCTCTTGGTGTTCAGATGAGGTTAAGGTGAACCTCTTTAGAGCTTATTGCACTCCTCTCTATACTGCCCCCTTGTGGGTCAAGTATAAGAAGGAGAGCCTCCGGAAGCTCCAGGTTGCATATAATGACTGTTTGCGTAGACTGCTTAGAAAACCAAGGTGGTGCAGTGCAAGTGAAATGTTCTGTAAAGCACGAGTCAACACGTTCCATGCTCTCCTGAGAAATCTGATGTACAGATTAATCTGTCCATTGAATGTTTCTCATAACTCTGTCATTATGCTGCTTTCAAATCCGTGTTTCAGTACTGTACGATACCAGTCACCTCTGTGGAAACATTGGTATGGCTGCCTTTTTTTAGTTTGTATTTGAGTGTTGTATGTTTTGTAATAATGGACCAAGAGTCTCTTTAAATAAAGATGATGATGATGTATGTTGTGTAACAAAGGGTTACCATGACAGCTGTGATGTTCACTCTTTTGACAGAGCACCAGTGGACAGTGAAGACTATGGAACAGAACATGTGATGGCTTTGTGTGGAAAGCTGCTGAAGCCAGCCGGTGACTCCTCATCAGTCTCTCCAGGCAGCACCCAGCTATTCTTCCATCTTGCAGATGAAAAGACTTTGATATGTGAGTAATAACTAACTTGTCTCTAACATAATATTGAATGTCAGTGTTTCCCCTAGGTTTACTGCTGATATATTCTTTAAATCCTCTGGAGCAGAGTGAGGAGCTGTGGATTATTGTTATTGATTAATGCATCAGTGTTTCTTAGGGTCAAAAACACTAAACTCAACTTAAAATGAAAGCGTTGAGTTTATTTAATAAAAGAGCTCATGTTCAATGTGAAAAGTGACCGTAGATATAGATTAGTTGCAATTTGGTGCTATATGATATATATTTTAAAATAAATAATACAAAAATATATATGGGTTAGGGTTAACCCTATCCAGTGGTTAGTTTTAAGGTAAGCTCCACTGTTTTTTTATTTTTATGTATATAAGGAGCAATTTCCATAGACCCCCATGTTAAAATGCCCAACTTTACAGCAGAAGAAAACATGTTTCTATCCCTGTCTCCATACATTTTTATTATCGATATAGTTAGATTCCACCTTCATGATTATGGATCTGTGAGTGAATTGTTTTCTAACAAGACGCTTTTATTTATATTAGGTCTTACAGTTTTTGCATAGATTAGGGCGTGGTCACGTTGATGGACACGTACATGCCTCACTGTCAGCTAACAGCAACTTGTCCACTCTGCTAGGCTACAACCATAGAGGCTACAACATTAGTTAGTCATAGTACTGTACTTGACCCTTTAGCTTTAGCCGTGTTCGTGGTGATATACCAGACAATTAAAATGTCGTGCTGTGCGCTCGAATGTACTAACAGAACTTCTAAGAAGTCTACTCTCAGCTTTTTTCGGTGAGTAAAATGATAATATTATACATGTTTGTTAACCCCGTTAGCAGGTGTTTGTGTGCTTGTTAGCTTAGCTTGTTATGTAGCTTATTAGCCAGCTAAGGATGTAACCCTTTATACATGTGTATATATATTTACAGTTTAGTTTATGATTCAGCCTTGGGTAAGACTTTTATAGTCTATGGCTATGACGCCCATAATGCTAAATGGGAGCAAATGTTAAAAGGGGACCCAATTATCCCAGTGGTGGCCACCGGAGTCTGCCGCCGAAGCTAACCGGAGCTGTAGCTAGCCCTTTGCGGCTCCTTTAGCTTCGGCCAGCGGCGGAGCCCGGCATTATAACTGGAGATCAAGGAATGCAGCGAAATGCGGAATTGGTTCGCCTGCAGCCCACTATAGTATTAGCTAAAGAAATAATGTTGAACAAGGCTTATTAAGCTGAACATCGCCACAATTGTTCTGCTATGTATCGGTACTTATTTTATTTTCTTAACGTGTGAATGACAAGCATTAAGAATAACAATAAATAGCTATTTATCTTGCACATTGTCTCGTTTGATTATGAATGTAACGTTTATATAGTGGAACTACACTGTTTTATCAAAACCAAAGTGCCACGCAGTAACTTGGTAGGCCCATGCATGTATTTCAGCAGGAAATGTGCAACCTAGATTACATTTACCAACACAGACTATATAGAAATATTTGTAAAAGTTGTTCATGCGTTATTAAGTGAACATGGTATTAACCCTCCTGTTGTCTTTGGGTCGGTTTTCATGTATTTTTGAATAAAGGTTTCCTTTAGGTGATCCAGACAGGCTGGACCAGTGGGTGCTGAACATCCGGAGCAATAAATGGACCCCCAACGTTTCTTCTCGCCTGTGCAGTGCACACTTTGAGAGTCATCCCTTCAGCACGGACTCATGGGTACAGATCCTTTTTTTAAAAATAAATAACTTGGTTCCAGTTGTGAGTGTAAATTGTTGTTACTAATTAAATACATGTTATACATCATACAATGCTAAATAATTGTTATGGCACAGCTTGCACATCAGTGATGAGTAATGTTCTTTTGATTAAAGGCCAAATTAAGATTTTGCCAGTTAAGTAAAGAAACATAGAAATCGATTATTTTGCAAACCATCACATTTCTCTTCAATTTATGCAAAGACTCTTTATCATAGATAGAGAATTGCCATTTCCCCCACATACTCTATGTTAAAAACAGATGAATTATATTACCTTTTTTTACATTATTTTAATAGCAACATTCATTCATCTGTTGTCATCTTATAACTTATTTATCTTAACAGCTATCACTGTAAAAAAAAATGATTTAATTTAATTTTACTATACAATATTTATTTATCTTTACATTTTGTTCTTGCATATGTCTTATTATATTTACGTGTTTATAGATTTCTGCCTGTACTAATTTATTATTCTTAATTTAGAATTTATTTTATTGTTTTATGTCTTAGATAACTGCTCAGATGGTCCGCTCAGATGGTCCGCCCAGTAGTAATAGTCAGATCGCTACTCCTGCTGATTTTAAAACTAGGTCTGGGTTGGGTTTCATCCACTTGAATGTGCGCAGTCTGTTAGGTAAACTAGATTGTGTCCGTATCTGGGCAAAATCGACTGACGCTGACGTCATTGTCTTATCTGAAACATGGCTAAATAAGTCTATTTTGGCCTCTGACATTGCCTTAAATGGTTTTAATGTGTATTGTACCGCCCGGCCTAATAAAGGTGGTGGCGTTGCAATTTATGTTAAGAATAAGTTCAGTGTAACCACATTAGTTTTCCAAATCGATCAGTAAGCAATTTGGATTTTTAGCCTTAAATATAGAAGTGGCAAAGGGTCAACAGGTCATGGTGGTGGGCTGTTACAGACCCCCCTCAGCTGTCAAAGACTCCTTGTCTTCACTAGCAAATCTTTTATCACAACTAGACTACAAGGAAATAGTGCTACTTGGAGATTTTAATTGGGACTGGTTAACTGCCGTGTCAGAGGATTTAAAAAACCTTTGTATCTCATTGAATGTTACTCAGATTGTTGACAGTCCTACTCGCCCTAATATTAAGTCCCCTAATAAATCCTCCCTAATTGATCTCATTTTAACAAATGTTCCCCATAAATATTCATCTGTGGGAGTATTTGCAAATGATCTGAGCGATCACTGTGTTGTAGCCACAATTAGGGACACTAAGGTCCAAAAGGTTAAACCTCGCATTATCATCAAGAGAGACATAAAACATTTTGTGGAGCAGGGTTTTGATCTGTTTGATTTTGATTGGGGTAAAATCGATCTGTGTGCTGATGTGGAAACCGCATGGTCTTATTTTTATCTTGGTTTATGGAGATCATTGATAGACATGCACCCCTGCGTACATTTAGAGTAAAGGGACGAGACAATCCTTGGTTTTCTGCTGAGCTGTCTAGTCTCCTTCATGAGAGAAACAAGGCCTGGGCAAAGGCCAGGCAATCAGGCTCAGAGATAGAGTGGCTGCATTTTAGGCAGCTAAGGAATAGCTTCACTTCAAATGTCAAAAGTGCAAAGTCGAAGTACTATTTGTCAGTTACCACAGAAAACCTAAATAATCCTAGGACATTTTGGAAAGCAAAAAAATCGATATCAACCGGTGAGATCCGTAATGAGCTACCTCCGTGCCTTACCACAGCATCTGGCTCTATATCGGACAGGGCCACTATGCTAAATTGCTTTAATGAGCATTTTGTGTCATGCGGTTCTATGTTTGATTCTGTCACTAACTCTGCTTCTGTGAACACTACAGTCTGTGACTCTGAACAACGTGGTCTGGAAAACCCTTTCAGTTTTACTCCTTTTACTGTCAATGTTGTTCATGAAGCCTTATCTAAGTTAGATCCTAAGAAACCGGCTGGCCCGGACAACTTAGAACCTTTCTTTTTAAAGATAGCTGCAGATTTTATTGCTCCACCTCTTACTTCTCTTTTTAACCTCTCCCTCAGCACAAATACAATTCAAAAAGTATGGAAGTCTGCTTATGTCTTGCCTTTACTGAAAGGAGGGGAGGCAACTATTTTAAATAACTATAGGCCAATCTCTAAATTGTCAGTTCTGGCTAAGGTTCTTGAACGCCTAGTGAGTGAACAGGTAAAGGAGTTTTTATGTACAAATGACATTCTGTCTAAACATCAGTCAGGCTTCAGAAAGAAACACAGCATCATCACTGCCACAATGAAAGTGGTGAATGACATTACTAGTATTTTAGATAATAAGCAGAGTTGTGCAGCTCTGTTTATTGACTTTTCCAAAGCGTTTGACACCGTTGATCATCGCATTTTAAAGCAGAGGCTACTCAGTATTGGCATATCCAGCCATGCAGTGGGTGGTTTGTGAACTACCTCTCTGAAAGGTCCCCATGTGTTCACTTTGATGGACTGTCTTCTGAGTGGTTAAACATTTCTAATGGTGTACCACAAGGTTCTGTTTTAGGACCACTTTTATTCTCCATATATATTAACAGCGTAGGTGATAATGTGGATGAAGCTACTTTACATTTTTATGCGGATGCCACTGTGATGTATTGTGCAGGTCCCACCATTAAGGAGGCTGTTGTTAAATTACAGGCTGTTTTTAACACTATTCAGACTCAGCTCTCTGAACTAAAGCTTCTTTTAAATGTGGATAAAACCAAGGTAATGCTCTTTTCAAAAGCAAAAAAAGACACCAGAGCCTGTTTTAGATATTGGTAACTACGCAAGGAAAAAAACTTGAAGTTGTTGCCTGTTACAAATACCTTGGTATCTGGCTTGATGATTGTCTCTCTTTTAAACTTCATGTCAATAACCTGCTAAAAAAACTGAGGGTTAGGCTAGGGTTCTTTTTCAGAAACAAGTCCTGTTTCTCGCTTGAGGCCAGGAAAAGGCTAGTCACTGTGACCTTTGTGACAAACTGTAAAGCATTAACCCATCACTGTACCCTGTATGCAAGGGCTGGTTTGCTTTCACTAACTGTACGGAGGCTCAGTCACTGGTACATTTTTATATACAAAGCCATGCTAGGGAAACTTCCATCTTATATCTGCTCCCTGATCTCACGGAGAATTGTAAGTGGCTACTGCCTGAGATCGAATGCTGTGGTTTTATTAAATGTGCCAACTGCTAGGACTGTCTTAGGGAAGACAGCTTTTAGATGCGCAGCTCCTCTGTCTTGGAATAGTCTGCAAATTAAATGGAAACTGAACAATCTGGTGCCACTAAATGTTTTTAAAGCTCGGTTGGATGCTACTCAATCGGAAGCTATTGGTACCTGTTTATGTGGATAATTTTGTAAATGATGCTGTATGATGTCCTTTTGTTGTTCTATTTATGTTTTTATGTTTCATGTGGAACTACTTGAGCAGGTCTCCCTTGGAAAAGAGATCAATGATCTCAATGGGATTTTATCTGTATAAATAAAGGTTTGAAATGAAATGAAATAACTAAGTTGCATTGTTGGAGGAGCTCGGGACAGATGATTTGCATTGCCATTCCTACACTGTAGCCTATGTGCTATGACATCAATCCTTTGAATCTGAATCTTGGAAACACGTAATTGTTGAATGGATTAACTGCATAGTTAACATAATGCACTCTTACATTTAAAACAACATTATTCAAAAGAAAGTTGAATATCTACAGACCTCAAAAAGTTATTTTATGTGTTTTTGTTTATTGTTTTTATTAGGGAAGGAGATGCCTGAAAAACACTGCAGTGCCCACCATTTTGTATTTCACCAAAGAACAACAGCCTGGAAGGAGAAGCAGGTGAGTAGCAATGACGAGGTCAGTGGCAGTCCTAGTTCGACTGTTAACAGCAAGGAGGAGGAGGTTGCAGATGGAGACCATGGTAGTGGTGAAAACAGTCTTGCTGCTGATCAGAGCAATATCATTATGATACAAGGCACGCCTGAAGAAGCCTTTGTTGTTCCACATGTGGAGCGTAATGACGTTCCAACAGCCAATGCTTGTGAGGAAGATGTTGGTTTGGGTAGCAGCAGCCAACACACACACTTCCGCCTCTGTTCACTCTTACACTTGGGCTTTTAAACCAAGACGGGTCATACTGAAGAGTTTGTGCACACATTTCTAACATGTGATCTTCTTTCATGTAGGACGCTGAGGGAAGTTGCAACGCCTCGGCCAATGGGATGTCTTCTCCACGTGAAAGACATTGAAGGCATCATTTATAACTTGAGACCATTTTCCAAAAGTTATGACTTGTATTGGCTTAGGCAGTAATGGATTACATCTAACACGAATCAAGATCGTATAGAAAAAAAGGAAAGTGTAATCCTTCGATACAGAGGAAGAGATGTATCGCATTAGTTTGACTTTTCTAATAATAGGGAAACTCAGGATTACAATCTTATTCAAAACCTAAAAAGAGCATACAGTGCTTGTTGTAAAATGATCAAATGGTATCTCTTCTCTGGAAGCTGTACTGTTGTAGGCTAATACTTTCATTGTGAATCTGTAACCTACTGCCTGAATCTGCTTTATGGTATTATATTATACATTTCAGTAACACAATCATATTCATATTTGTTCTCTCCTGTGTTTATTTGCATTGCATTTGATATTGAGGTAATCCAAAAGAAAAATAAAGTTATCAGGTTACATTACTTTTATATCTTGATACTCACATGAAGTTACTGGTTGTGTTTTTGGCAAGTAGCCCTCCCAACCCTGTGCATAAGTTATATCATTGTAATTACTGATACAGGTGTTGCACATCTTTCATTTATGTTCTAGTGTACTTGAGTCATAAATGATTCTAAACCTTTACTTTTCATAAAATGCAAGATGTAACTTTCAATGTGTGTTTATCACATTTTCAATGTGAAATAGATCTGATTAAATAAAGAGTAAAAGCACAATCTTAAATGTTGACATTTATCATGTTCCGATGCTTATTATTAATGTAGTGGTGTTATAAACAAAATGTTGTCCTAAAGGAAATTAAGATGTTTTTTATTTGTTGACAAAAGATTTAAAGTTGATGCTCACAACATGTGGGAACATTTATGGAGAAAAATGTTTCTATTGTAAAACAAATATTTATCTGCATACTGAACAAAACTCTCTAAAAGGTATTATCTTCTGTGACGTTACGACCCTCTAGGGATTGTGGGTATTGCACTTCATAATTACATTCTATGGTATGCTTATGACATTGATGCCAAAATACATGTGACTAGAGGAGACCTTCTTGTTGTTTGCATTGTCACTGATAAATGACAGCGTAGTATTCATTGTCAAGATTTTGTGTTTTTAAACTTGGGACTCTTTTGAGACTGCTCCGGCTTGGGAAAAGATTTCAGCCTTAATGTGTAATGTTTTCTGTATTGTATGGTAAGCTTATCCTTTCATTTGATAGTCCCATTTGGATGTGATAGCTAACATTTTCAGTAAGCAGTAGACAAAAGAAGTGAAAATATGAATGTAATTTATTTTCAATATTTACATAAATACAGAATTATTTTAACAAATAAAATAACAAAAAACATCATAACAAATACAAAATAAAAGGTTTGACAGACAGCCATGCCCAGCATAGGCCTGGAGAGCTGCAGAGTCCATTGGGGGAAAAGGGATGGTGGGATGTGGGGAAGAGGAAGAGCAGCCATGTTAACATTGTTATGGCTACAGATGTAATATATAACTCAACATTAGCCATGACAGTCAGGGCTTAGCAAGGGCCTTAGAATACATACTCTAAAGGCCAAATCCAAAACAGTGATACTGACATTTTAGCAGTTCACAGTCTTTGGAGGTGGTCTTTCAGGCAATTGGCTAGTGACTTTAAAAAAAATATCATTTCCCCTAGGGTGGAAATGAACTCCATCTCGCAAAAACAGCCCAGACTGTCATGTCTAATGTTGGAGTGGTCAACAATGGCACCATTTAGGCTATGAACAAAAGAAGCCATAACACTGTTAACAAACTTCCGGGCCTTGTCAATTTTGACAGGATTTGCACCAGCCCTCCACCGGCGCCTCTGGTTGATCTGGGAGAGCATGATCTTCAAGCCAGGGTGCCGATGGTGAAGCTGGTGCAGGTCCTCTCATCTGGTTCAGCAACTGGAACACTGGACACATCCCCCAAGTCATTGCCACCACAGTGATGAGGAGGACATCCCGAGCTGCTCTTTCCTCGCAGGGAGTAGGAAAAGAAAGGGAGGACACCTCTCCAGCGCAGTCCCACCCCCAACCCGAACCAGCACACCCTCAGGTCGAGGCCAAGGTTGCTGCCGATTGTCTCTGTAGCTCTCTGGGATCCACGCCGGACATAGCTGTCTCCGATTATCCATACAGTCACTATGGGAGGGAAATAAATGAGTAACAATGCTTCAGATAATGAGGAATATCAAATAAGTATAAAGGGTTGCTCATTTTGTTCCTTGACAATAACATACAAAATAACTATGAAATCACACCTGTATGGTTAAAAAGTAACAAGAGAGCAAAACCTCAAAAAACAGATTAACAGCACACAGTTTATATATATGTATATTATTATATACTGTGTGCTGTTTATCTACAATTGTGCACACGTATGATATACATATATGTATCGTATTTTGTGTGTAATGTCAACCATCTGAAGTCATGTAAAGTAAGCCAGGACCATCAACTTACAGGTTGTGCAGTTGCGTGGAGGAGGTTGCCATCTTCTTTTTCTTAATGCTGAAAGAAATAAAAATGGTTTAATCAATATAAAAGCACTTTTCTTTTTCTACAGTCATATTTCATTACTACATTTAATTCATTCACGCAACACTGGCCATATCTCTGCTGTTTACACAAAGTTTAGTTACTAATGACATTTATATTGAAAAACGGTGAAGCACTTAAAAAACAATTGTATAGTGTAGGTTCAAGAACATTTAAAATCAAAAGGACACGTTTGTAAGTTACAGGGTATCTTACCTTCAGAATATGCCGGGAACGAGGAGCAGTGACCGCAAGCTGGGTTGTTAGCATAGGTTGTTAGCTTAATACTGAGAGCTTGTTAGCTTAGCTTCTTAGCCTGAGCTAGGTCTGGAACGCCACGCTCGGTGGCAGCAGGTCCCGCCCTGTCCCGCCTCAGCACCGCCTCTTTGCCCTTATTTGGAGCAGGCGGGAGTTAGACTCTGACGTCACTGTCGAGCCGTTAGTGGCCGACTCCGCCTACTAAGGGCTTCACGCCAACTCTGCAGAATCCTATGGGTGACGTCACGGACCCTACGTCCATTTATATATACAGTCTATGGTGTGAACCTACCTAGCAATAAACCCGTTTCTGATTCTGATCTTTTTGTCCTCTAGGTTGCACTGCCACGTCTACAGTAGCGCAGAATGGACAGAGGAAACATGATTGGGCCTCAAGTTTTTTGCAGCCAACATACATTATCCTACAAACTTGGGATAGGAGGGTGAGTGAACAAGTTATCCATTGGTTGGAACCTACATCCCCATTGTTAGACGTACTAAATCCTGCACACTGCTCCTTCAAATGGACAATGTGAGCATATGTCGCCATTTTGTAAATCTTGTTATTTTCAGTTGAGAATGTTAAAGTAAGTAATCTTAAAAAAAAATTCTACTTACTTTTTGTTTCTACTGTTTATAAGTATGATGTTTAAATATGAAATGCTGTATTCATTAGTTGTACTATAATTCTACAAATATTTTTATATTTTAAGTTTTCAGAGTAATTGTTTCCTACAGAACATTTTGTGATGTCATTTTGTTGAACCTGTTTGATTGGAAAATGTTAGAAAAAAGCTGTAAAATAACAGTATTCTAGCTGTAGAACTTTAGGTTCTGTATTTATGTTGGTGTAAGATCATACAAATCGAAAAAAAAAAAATGTAAAAAACAGTTTCTCATCCGAACTTTATTTAAGGTATTTGAATGTAATTTTAAGACAATGGATTTTGAAAAAGAGAGGAAAGTGTTTTCCTGTAAAATCTTTAAGGACAATTCCTGTATATTAATTGCTTTTGCACTTTATTTCAGTTTTTTTACTTTAATGCTATGGTTTTTGTTTGGCAGCCTGCTGCTGCCAGTCATTTGACCATTTTTTTACGGGTTTTTTGCCCGTAGAAGTTTTAGTGCTGTACTTTTATTAAAGGTTATTGACTGTAAAAAGAGCAGATACACCTGTAAATAACAGTAACAGTAATAACAGTATTTTCACAAATAGAATAAAGGTTTCACAAATCTCAAACTGTGTTATAAAGAATCTTTAGCCTCTGTGGGATAATCCAGTCCAGATTTGATGAGTCTAGGTAAAGTGGTTTTAGATCAGGACCTGGTCTAATGTGGTCAGGATGCAAAACAAACACTGAAATCTCCCTTGTTTGTATTTTCACAAATAGAATAAAGGTTTCACAAATCTCAAACTGTGTTATAAAGAATCTTTAGACTCTCTAGGATAATCCAGTCCAGATTTGATGAGTCTAGGTAAAGTGGTTTTAGATCAGGACCTGGTCTAATGTGGTCAGGATGCAAAACAAACACTGAAATCTCC